>NC_056522.1:213135954-213282521 GCF_019175285.1 Sceloporus undulatus
ATTATTATTATTATTATTATTATTATTATTATTATTATTATTATTATTATCCTTTATTTATAAAGCGCTGTAAATTTACACAGCACTGTACATACAATCTTTTTAATTGGATGGTTCCCTGTCCTCAGGCTTACAATCTAAAAAGACATGACACAAAAGGAGAAGGGAGTGATGGAGGGAAAGGGGCCTCTATAGTAGGATAATACATATAAAATACACAGCAATACAGGAAATGATTCAATAAAACAGGCAACAAAAGAACATCAAATAGCAAGTGACAATTATGCAATGCCTGGGAACACTGCCCTGAACAGGATGGTCTTCAACTCCGTTTTGAAGCTGGTTAAATAAGTGATGGTCTTGCTCGCGGGGGAAGAGGTTCCAGGAGTGAGGGGCAGCGAGTGAAAGGGGCGAATCTGAGATGGGGCCAGGGAAATCCTGGTCTGCCGACCTTGACTACCAGAATGGAGGGCCCGAGTGGGAAGGTGAGGAGAAATAAGGTCTGATAAGTAAGGAGGGGCCAGCCCATGGAGGGCTTTAAACGTTGACAGCAGGAGCTGAATGCAGAAAGGGAGAGGGAGCCAGTGAAGGGATGCCAACAAAGGAGAGATGTGGTCAGAGCGGTGGGCAGATGTGATAATGCGTGCAGCTGAATGCTGGACAGAAATTAAAGGACGGAGGTGAGAAAGAGGAAGCCCAGCCAGGAGGATGTTACAGTAATCTAGTCGTGAGACCACTAGGGCATGGACCAGGATCTTGGCAGTGGAGGCAGAGAGATATGGTCGAATTTTGGCAATATTGTATAAAAAAAATCTACAAGCCTTGGCTGTGGTCTGGATCTGAGGGATACATGACAAAAAAGAATCAAAGATAAAACCAAGACTCCAGGCTTGCTGGACTGGTTGAATAGAAATGTTGTCCACAGAGACAGAAAAGGAGTGCTGAAGGGTGGACTTAGGAGGAAAGACAAGAAGCTCTGTCTTGGACATGTTGAGCTTCAAACGCCGATGGCGCATCCACTGCGAGACAGCTGTGAGGCAAGACGAGACTTGCTGTTCAAGGTTTGGAGAAAAGTCAGGGGTGTAAAGATACAACTAGGTGTCATCGGCATACAGATGGCAGGAAAAACCAAAAGAGTTGATGAGTTTACCTAAGGACAGTGTGTAGAGAGAAAACAGAAGGGGACCCAGAACAGAGCCTTGGGGAACTACAACAGATAAGGGAACAGGTGTCATGGCCAGCCAAGATGAGCTCGAGGAGGAGGAGGAGGAGGATGAGCCTCCTCCAGAGCAAGGGCTGATTGAGGCTACGCCAGGTGTTAGTTCTGCTCTGCCAGGCCCCAGCTGTGCTTCCCCAGTCCCAGAGCAGGAGGTCCAACCAGGTCCTAGTGCTGAGGAAAGGCCTTCTATGGTGCCACAGCCTAGTGGTGATTCAGGAGACGAGGCATGCCTGCAAGTACCTTCTTATCAGGAGAGAAGGGCCGAGAGTGCTTGCAGGCGCAGATCCAGGAGGATTGCAGAAAGACAGTTAGCAAACCAGCCTCAGGTGGCTCGAGGGAGAGCTTCCCTGATTTAAGTGGAAGAGAGGCTTGAGTTTGTTGCTAGAGTTTATTGCATGAGCCCTTGGTGTGATTGCTGTCGCTCTAGCTCCAGACATCTTGCTACCTTGCTACCTTGACCTCGGACCGGACCTTTGTTATCTCTTGGCTATTGTGACCTCGGACTGTTTTGACCACGCTGCTTTCTGGCTTCCTGACTTCGGCTCGTCTTTCGGCACGCTTGACTTTCTGCAACCCTGACACCGGCTTGTTTCCTCAGCTTGCTCTTTGACTGCTTCTCCACAAGGTTTGTTTTGCCTACACGTGTTGGCTGCAGGCTTGGTTATCAGCATAAGTCAGAGATTGCTGGCAGCAATCCCGGACAACAGGAGATGAAGTCTGACCACCTGCAACCACTTCAAAAGATCTGTCTGACAAATAAGATCTAAACCAGTCGAGAACAGAGTCTGAGAACCCAAGGTCAGAGAGTATGTCAACTAGGAGACAGTGATCAACGGTGTCAAAGGCTGCAGACAAATCAAGAAGGATGAGAACAGAGTAAAGGCCATTAGCCTTGGCCTGTAAAAGGTAATTCGAGATCTTAGTGAGAGCTGTCTCTGTAGAATGTCTTGGGCGGAAACCAGACTGGAAGGGATGGAGGATGGAGTTGGCTTCAAGAAACTCAAGACAGCGAGAATAAACAGCCCTTTCCAAAACTTTAGAAAGAAATGGAAGAAGAGAAATCGGATGATAGCTAGACAAAGATGAGGGGTCAAGAGAAGGTTTTTTCAGAATTGGGGAAATGAGAGCATGTTTGAAGTCTGACGGGAAGGAGCCTGTAGAGAGAGAGATATTGAAGATATGGAGAAGCGAGGGCAGAAGAGAGGGAGCTAAAGAAATTTGAAGACGAGTAGGAATTGGATCAAGAGAACAGGTTGCAGGTTTGGAAGAGTTCAGAAGTGTAGAGAGTTCATCCAAAGAAGTAGGAGGAAACACAGAAAATTTTTTAGGCGAGGGCGAAAGAAGATTATGAGCAGAAGAAGAATCGGGAGGGACTATCTCAGAGCGAATAGTGGTGATCTTTGAGACGAAATAATTAGCAAAGTCATTAGGAGAGAATGATGAAGAGACAGGAGGAGAGGGAGGTTTAAGCAAAGTGTTGAAGGTGGAGAATAATTGCTGCGGGCGCCTCTCATTGGCGGAGATCAATGATTTGTAATAAGTTTGTTTAGCCATAGAGAGGGCATGTTTGAAGGACGAAAGAACAAATTTGAAGTGGATAAAGTCAGCCCACTGTTTGGACTTTCTCCAAAGACGTTCAGCCGCTCTAGAGCAGGACTGGAGAAACTTGATAATGGGGGTAAGCCAGGGCTAAGGCCTAGTCTTGGAGGAAGAAGTGCGTACAGAGACAGGGGCAAAGCGGTCAAAAGTCAACAAAAGAGTGGAGTTAAATAAAGACATTGCTGGGAGTGTACATTGCCTTGGGGGTGTACATGTGGCTTTCTGTGCTTGAATGAGAAACAGTATTGCCAGTCACCCTGATTGGCTCCCCAGAATGCCTTCAAATTCCCCAGAAGTAGGTGGGACTTACAGATCAGGGGTGGGACTTCTGGGTCAGGGGCAGGACTTCTGGATCAGGGGTGGGACTTCTGGGTCAGGGGTGGGACTTCTGGATCAGGGGCAGGACTTCTGGGTTAGGAGTTGCTGCAAGGCACTATGAGTAGGGAAAAGGAGTGAGGACTTCTGCTGCAAGGCACTATGGGAAGGCAAAAGGGGTGGGGACTTCCAGGATGGGAGGTATGTTGGCCATTTTTGGGGATGTGGAAGGTATTTTTGGCCATTTTGGGGAGGGGAGAAGGGCTGATTCCCCGGAAATTCCCCATAAATATTTCATACCTGGAAAATAAATGGAAAGGCTTTTTATTACCTGGAAACCAGAGAATTCCTGTAAATTGGCAACACTATTGAGAAACAAAAAGGAAAGGGAAAGCACACATGGGAAGTGGAAGAAACCTGACATAAACATTCATTCTGTCCCTACAGAGATACTGAGTAGAGGTTCCACAGAAGACAGACAGAGGTGGAGAGATCCTTATGTAGCCCCCCCTCCCACTTCAAGGGACAACATGCTGCACACAGATTCACAGAAACTATAGCTACTTTCCCTAACCTGCCCCCACCTTACAGGCGTCACACTACAAGTCCTATCATCCTCAGACAGCACAACCACATAACATGGTGGGTGAGGACAAGGCAGAATGGGAGAACTGAGTGCAGTGGTTCATGGAGAAACGGGCTGATTGGAGCCCAATAATGATGTCATGTTTTACCCTAACTGAATTATGAAAGTTGGCTTGAGAAAGGGAAGCTAGCGTATATATTTTGGAGCCAAAGGAAGCCCACCCACTACTAGTCTCAATATAGCTTGTAAATTCCTCGGTGGTGATGTTGGTATTATGGTGATGTTATTGTTGTACATAATTCTGAAACAAAGGACACCTGGCAACTCCATGAATGTTAGGGACTGGAAATAATGGATGGAAGTTTGGTACAAAGAAGCTGAGCCTTCCTTCCTTCCTTCCTTTTAAGGGACTCAAGACTTAACCCCTTCCAGTTTCTATGGCAGGCAATTAGAAGTACTGTTGTTGTGTGCCTTCATGTCATTTCTGACTTATAGTGGCCCTAAGGCAACCCTATCACAGGATTTTCTGGGCAGAGAGTGTGTGACTCACTCAAGTTCACCCTTTGGGTTTCCATGGCTGAGCAAGGAAGTAAATCCTGGCCTCCAGCGTTATAATCCAATCCACTACAACATTCTTTATTTACTTTGTCATCAATGTGATATTTCCCCTTCTGGTCTTCATTGGCAGATAATATGTGGATGGACATCCTTTACAAAGGAGACTTTTAAAAAAGGCTAATGTATAACAAACATAGACACAGTTCAAATTTTAGACCACTTCAGAACATCTAATACATTTTCCCTTGTATTTCTCTCTGTGTATATATATATAAAAGTTTCTGTCTCCAAATTGTGGATTTTGATTTAGATTTTGCTTTTGTTTTTGCTTGCCTCTGATCAGATGTTTAAGTGATTTGTTCTCCTTTTCTGTTATTTGTTCTGCTTTTTTTTAAAAGCACATCACCTGCTTTTGTCTTTCTAGCTAACCTTTTATTCTCTTCTCCACCCCTCCCCAGTCCTCGAACTTTTATTTGTGATGCTCAGCATGCATCTTTTCCTAGCACACTGAGCTGTTTGCAGCTTCTCAGCCATGTTTGTTGTCAGAAAAGCATGTTTCAGAGCTATATGTTTTGACAGGTAGGAAGCATTGGTTGAATATTTTTTTGCCTTTTCCAGACAAAAGGGAATAATGACAAATAATACCAGCCCAGTGTAGAAAACTTAACAAAAGCCTTAAAGAAATGAATTTTTTCCTGAAAATTGCAGTGTTTTTCTCCTGGAAATATCACATCATGCACCAATCTTCTCCTCTTCATTGGATTGTCTCCTAGGCTGATAGCCTTGAAAAGATGAAGTGATCCCAGTTCTATATCTTCCAACTGTCTCAATTTCACAGAGACAGCCCTAATTAATAATCTGTTGTCCTACTTTTCAATGCTTTTAAAATGTCCCAGTTTTGATCTCCTCCTTCCATTTTCCTCCTTTGCCCTCAGCTTACTGGAGGCTTGGTTTTGAAATGGCTGCCATTATGTGAAGAGAGTAAATTCACAAGCAAAATAGAAATGCAAATGTGAATTTACTTATTTTCTGATTCACCTCACATTCTGTCTGGAGACTGTCCTGATTGCATGCAGTGTCATGTGGAAAGCAGCTGTGAACTTGTCCCTAATGCCCTGGATGACCCTGCATTGGCACCACTTTAACCTTCCAATTTTCCCCGTGTGAAAAAGTCCAAAGATTCTAATGAGCTTATCACACTAGCGAGATCCTGTAGGAAAATGGGATTTAAATGAGAGTTAAATTGGAGAAAACCCAGAAATGCCCGAAATTTATCACACGACGTCACCATTAACATGAAATAATGCAAAGTTAAACTGGAGAAAAATGACAGCTTTTTACTTTCGGGAAATTCCGAAAGTAAAAAGGTGGTGTTTTTCTCTGCTTTAACTTCAGTTTAACTTAACGTCATTTCACTTTAGTAGCAATTCAGTGTGATAAACTTCCTGAATTTGCGGGTTCTGTTTAGATTAGAATTTAATTAAACTCTCGTTTAAATCTTGTTTTCCCTGGGATCTCACTGTGTGATAAATCTCTAAAACTGAGACAAGGAGGAGAGAGAGATTAGGTGCCCTGCCAGACCACATGGAAAGTTTACAGCTATTGCTCTGAAGCACCTTGCAGTAGTGGGAGCCCAGAAGCATACAGCAAAAGATGTACAAACTGAGTCTCTCTTAGCCAAAATGCTTGGGTCCAGAAGTGTTTGTGATTTTGTTTTTATTTATTTTTAAATTTAGAATATTTGCATAGATACAATGGGATAATTTTGGAGACGAGACCCAAATTGAAATTCATTTATAGTTTATAGTTTCATTTGTAGGTTATATACACTTTGTATATAGTTTCATTTATAGTTTGTATACATCTTATACAGATAGCTTGGGATAATTTCATGCATAATTTTGTGTGTGTGCATGAAACAAAGTTTGTGTTCATTGATCCACCTGAAAGCAAAGGTGCCACTATCTCAGCCATCCCAGTGGACAATTTTGGATTCTGGGGTATTTAGGATTTTAGAATTCTGTGTAAAGGATACAGAACCTGTATTTTCCTTTTATGGCAGTGCTCTTGCCCTGAGGACAAAGGAATAGGGTTCTGGTCTGGGAAACCTGGGCTTACAATAGGATAGAATCTTTGTTAAACCACGCCAGTATTGTTTGCTCCAGCAAGCAGAGGTGATGGTGTCTATGGTAGTGTCAGGAGAGTTCCTTATCACCATTCTTTTTAACTAGAAATATCAGGGAATGAACCTGGGACATTTTGCATGCAAAGGAAGTGTTGTACCATTGGCTATGGATGCTCCACTGGAGCACTATTGTTTGCAAAGAACACTGCAGCAATGTTGTCTCTCCTTTGGCACTCTGACTGTGGAATAACTTTTTCTGGGAGGCTCTATTGGTGCCAACACTGGAGGATGACTAAAATGGTGAAAGGTCTGGAAACCATGTCCTATGAGGAATGACTGAAGGAGCTGGGGATGTTTAGCCTGGAGAAGAGGAGGTTAAGAGGTGATACGATAGCCCTGTTTAAATACTTGAAGGGATGTCATATTGAGGAGGGAGCCGACTTGTTTTCTGCTACTCCAGAGACTAGGACCCGGAGCAATGGATGCAAGCTACAGGAAAAGAGATCACACCTCAACATTAGGAAGAACTTCCTGACAGTAAGGGCTGTTCGACAGTGGAACACACTCCCTCAGAGTGTAGTGGAGTCTTCTTCCTTAGAGGTCTTTAAACAGAGGCTGGATGGCCATCTGTCAGGGATGCTTTGACTGAGAGTTCCTGCATGGCAGGGGGTTGGACTGGATGGCCCTTGTGGTCTCTTCCAACTCTGTGATTCTATGATTCCTTGTGATGCCAGGCTAAAACTTTTTTTAAAAAAATTAAAGCCCTTGAGGCCTTATGATTTCATCCAAATCTGTTTAAATACATGGCTTTCGATTGTTTTAACGTTTGAAATCATTTAATTGTTTAATAAACCTTTAACATTTCTGCATTGTTTTTATTGTTTCAAATTTCATTTTTTAATTGTTTAAATGTTTCAAACAATTTGGCGTCATTATTGTGTGCCTTCAAGAAATTTCCAACTTATGTGACCCCAAGACAACCCTTTTGTGGGTGTTCTTGGCAAGATTTGTTCAGAGGCAGTTTGTCTTTGCCCTCCTCTGACAGAGTGTGACTTATGCAAGGTTACCTAGTGGGTTTGCATGACTGAGCAGGGATTTGAATCTCCAGAATGATAGTCCAACACTCAAACCACTACACACACTGGCTGTCTTGAACAATTTAAACAAAAATTTTTTACACACTTATTAATTTAGCATAGGTAGAGCCTAGCATTGTGCTATCATAGAGACACTGATCAGAATCAGACTTGCTTAGTTGTAGCCAAGTGGCTGCTTCATATATCCTCAGACCACTTGCAACATCCACAATGGAAGTTTATTTACAGGAATACTTGCTTACAGTCACTTTTGAAATGGTGTACGCCCGCATATAAGGGGAAACAAAATGAAAGCTCTCATTTTGCTTCCTATTACTTTGTAATGTGAAAATTGGAAAATCAGTTATACCAAGACTGTGCTTCTAACACAGAAGGCCCTTGGGGGAAAATAACTTACAGCTTGAATGGCTAAACATTCTGCTCACACATATGGGGGATTGAATGGAATGGGCCTTACGTTGGCAGACTGCTTTTTAAGAACTGGCCTGTAAAACAGAAGAGGTTTAATGATGATTTGTATTTATACAACACCTGTGCACTGTGATCATCACTGGGATGAACAACAGGGCAATTAAAAAGCTCTTAGAAAGGTATAAAAGTCCTTAACGGGAAGAGAGTATTTATTAAGACAGGAGATAGGTGATCAATTTAATGGCATCATTTGGGTATGTTATTTTATTTTATCCTTGCCAGCAGGGATTGTAACTGCTTCATGGTAGCTATCATATATTGATTGTACGCAGATACGGAAAGTAAGCAGCTTCATTGGATTTATTTTCCTTAATTGGATGATTGAATAAGAGAGCCAGAACTTAAAAATGAGGGGAAAATGAAATGATAAATGACTCAGTAACAATATAAAGAGATCATGCTCACTTCTGTTCATAGCAGCTTTGGGACTCACAAAATGTGGGATGAAATATGGGAATGGTGTGTGGAAGCTGCTGGAATACTCAGCAGAAATAGATAATATGATGATCTAAAAATACTTAGTTTTCTACTTTGACTTGCAACTTCCAACAGACTACTGTTCTTGCTTGGACAGGCTATACAGTTCTCTTCTGTCATACAGCTTCTGGGATTAGGACTGGCATCAGCAAGTGACATCCATGGGCTGTTCCTGGGGCTCTGGTTCCTGATGCACTAAAGCATGTCACTGTGCTGATGGCCACCCTTTTGATTCCTCATGATGTATTAGAATGGAGACACCAATTTACCACACAGCTCTGTGATGTAGTATTGCTCTGGATCACCCTGGGAAATTTAACCGGTCGTTTCAACCTGCCAAGTGATGGTGGCATCACTGCAGTTGATGTCACCTGGTGCATGCGTTTGTGCTGTGGAGGTGGAGGGGGCAGACTGTCTTGTACTCCCTCCCTATGGTTACCTTTCTTTCTTGTGTCTCCAGTTGGTTGGCTGACCATGCCAGGCCAACCTGCTGAGGACAGTGTTGTGGCCTCCAGATGTCCAGTTCAGGACCTGATATGGCTGCTGGGCAAGCCAGAGAGGGAGGCAATGGTCTTTTTCATTTGCTCAGCAGCACCAGGCCCACCATGAGTATCACCCCACCAGGTGTATCACATCCCCAGGATGTCATCCAGTGCATTCCATTCTTCCAGCATGCCGCTTGTGATGACCCTGCCAAGTGATAATTGTAATGTTGCCATTGTCTACCACTTGACAGTCTACTTCTTGACAGTTGTCTGGACAAAATGTGTTCTACTACCTTACTGGAAAAATATTTGAGAATTTAGAGCACTGAAAGGTACAGAAAGAAGAGACGTGCTTTGGGAGCATCTATTTATTTTATTTTCTGATTTTGTGCATTGCCACTGTAGATCCTCAAACCATCAGTCAAGCTTCTGGAGAGATGTTCTTTGGAGCTGTTGATCCTGCTTCAGCATTAAGGGGTACTTGGAGAACACAAGATCGAGCAATATTCTCAATGGTATGAATTAATTGGTTTTTTCTAGTATCATCAGACACAACTTTCTTCACTTTTTTTAACTCTCTCCAATTTAACAGTCTCACTCAAAAATTAAGTATACTTCTGTAAGTAAACAAACAAAAAAGCAAAGGTTTTCATGCAAGTTTAGGACTAATCAGCAAACTTCCCCCACCGATAAAAATCACTATTTGGGGTTCATTTTGTATGAACTTGGAATAAAATAAATTTTAAGGGTTGTAGGTGCTACCAATCGAACTTCTGTTTCACTGACATCATAAACAAAATCATCAGTATCTATCTGGACAGTGCTGAACATTTTCCTGTATGTTGAAGGACTGATTGACAAACTTAGATTTTATTCCCCAGAAAATTGTGATTTTGGATACATTTTGTAGGAAATTTGATATGAAATAAAATGGTTTATATGTGCTACCAGTCAACCCTTTGTTTAATTAAATCTAAGTGAAATGTTCAACATCAACCTGGTGACACTAGGTAAGGCTTTTACATAGGTCAATACCACATGAGCCCAGCTCTTGCAGCAATCAACTTTTATCTGATAAGACACACCATAGAAACTTCTTGAAGTCCTATGGTGTGGCAATGGATACAGCAAAGAATTCTTTCTATGCTGTACATATTGCACCTGCAGAGTCTCAACCAGCAGAGTTGTTCAGGGTGGTTAAAGAGCTAATTTCACTGTCTCCCGCCCTGAACCCACTTTTGGAACCAACTAAAGCTTGCTCTGACACATTCAACGACTTTTTTGCAGATAAAATCTCTCAGATAAGAGCTGATCTGGATGCAAGCATTAAAACAGAAACAGTAAGAGAGGTGTCCAGTGATTCCGTGGACTATGTTAAACTAGATCATTTTGAGTTTGTGAATACTGATGAAGCAGACAAGCTTCTTAGAAGTGTAAGGAGGACAACATGCCCCCTCGATCCCTGCCTGTCATGGCTGACTGCCCAGGGAGGTGATGCAGTGAAGACACTACTATCTATAATCAATGCATCCTTTAGGGAGGGTAAATTTCCAGACCAATTAAAACAAGCGGTGGACAAACCGCTTTTGAAAAAACCCTCCCTAGATCCCCTGATAAGAAATATTTATAGACTGGTCTCCTTATTACCATTTTTGGGCAAGGTGATCGAGAGGGCAGTTGCCCTCCAACTCCAAGTCATCTTGGAGGAAGCCAATTATCTAGACCCTTTCAAACTGGCTTCAGGGCGGGATACGGAGTTGAGATGGCCATGGTCGCTTTAGTCGATGATCTCCGTCTGGGCATCAACAGGGGAAGTGTGACCTTGTTGCTGCTCGTGGACATTTCAGTGGCCTTCGATACCATTGACCATGGTATCCTTCTGGAACGCCTGAGAGAGTTGGGAATTGGGGCACTGCACTCCAGTGGCTCTGCTCCTACCTCTTGGGCAGATTCCAGATGTTGGTGCTGGGGGACAGCTGCTCTTCAAAAAGAGAGCTGACATCTGGCATCCCTCAGGGTGCCATTCTGTCCCCCATGCTTTTTAATATTTATATGAAGCTACTGGGAGAGATCATGCAGAGACTTGGGGTGCAATGTTATCAGTACGCTGATGACACCCAAATCTATTTCTCTATGTCTCCGACTGTTGCAGTGACTAAAAATGGCATCTCTGCCCTGGATGTCTGCCTTGAATCAGTAATGGGCTGGATGAGGGATAACAAACTCAAGTTGAATCCAGAGAAAACGGAGGTACTCGCGATAGTTGTCAACCAGTTGTCGACTGAATGCGGTCACACTTCCCCTAAAGGATGAAGTTTGCAGTCTGGGAGTACTCCTGAACTCGTTGCTACAATTATCATCTCAAGTGGATGTGACAGCCAGGAGTTCTTGGTACGAACTTCGATTGATATGCCAACTGCGTCCCTACCTGGACAAAAAGGACCTGGAAGCAGTGGTACATGCACTGATAATCTCTCGTCTTGATTTCTGTAATGGCTCTACACAGGGCTACCCTTATACCAAGTTCAGAAGCTTCAATTGGTTCAAAATTCAGCTGCCAGATTGGTCACCGGTTCATCCAGGTTTGACCATATAACACCTGTTCTAAAATCTCTTCACTGGCTCCCAATCAGCTTCCGGGCGCAATACAAGGTGTTGGTTATCACCTTTAAAGCCCTACATGGCTTGGGCCTGAGTTACTTGTGGGAATGCCTCTCCCTACACAATCCACCCTGCACTCTCAGAATAACTGGGAAGAATGTGTTAGAATATGTTCCAACTAAGCTTACATCGAGTTCTCAGAGAGCTTTTACAACGGTTGCATCGAAACTATGGAACAATCTCCCGGAAAAGATCTGTCTTATTACCTCCTTGGATGCGTTCAAGAGGGCACTTAAGACGGATCTCTTCTGGCAAGCTTATCCACCTGACCTGTTGAAATACCACCATTACATTACTGGGCAAATTATTGCATTACCACTCGATGGATTTAGTGTTACATTAACTGCACCATTTTATTGATGTATTTTAAAAATGTATTTTATATTGATGTATATGTTTTAACTGGTTGTAATCCCACCTCGATCCACCTGGGAGAGGTGGGAAAATACAAATAAACTATTATTATTATTATTATTATTATTATTATTATTATTAATGAAAAGTGATGCTACAAGTTGGGAACAGAGCAGCTACGAGTTGGAGACATTGTTGTACATATCACCAAAATATCACTTTGTTCCTGGTCAAATCCCAGTTTAAAAGATGGGTGTCATGATCTCTTTAGATTGGGGCACAGTTAGAGAATTTTCATTGTGGGGTAAACAGTGACAAAAAACAGTGAGAGGGGCAGAAGGGTATGGACATTGGTTGATATAAAAGAGCTTTGTGTGAGAAGAGGTTTTTCATAGCTAACAACAAAAATAACTCCCAATTAATACATTTTAATTAGAAAGTGTGTTGTGAAGCTATACAGAAAAGCAAATCAATTTAAAATACAGTATTTTCCACATACAAAATAGTGTATGAACTAAATAACACTGACTAGGAATTAATTAAATTCATTGTGCTGTGATTTCTCTGCAAACATGCGGGAAAACTGTCCATTGAAATTCCTTCATATAAGTTACTTTCAAAAGTCCCGATTACTAAATTTACTTTTCTCTGATGAAGCATCACATGCTTGTATGGTGGTCAGCACATGTCTCAAAGTTGAGAATGAATTTTCACACAATTATTGGTGTAGATGCACTAAAGGTGAGCCTTGCAGCATACAAAGTATACATGCCTGGAAAAGGTCCCTTGCGCATGTTCAGTGTTTTAGTGAGTTTGTCAGGTGTTAGTGTTGGAATTTTGCATAGTTTTACACAGCCTTTTCTTTAGATGTCTAAATTGTTTTTCAAAATGTTCAACTTCAGTGCTAGAAGGACTAAAGGAAAATGGCATGGGGGGCAGTTTTTATTTGAGAGGGCAGTGCCCTCATTTGCACCCCATCACTGAGTTAGATGTAAATTTGACTGTGTACAGTTTGGCACAGAACAAAGAGGTTAGAGGGAGAGGAAAAAACAGAAACCATAAAAATATCAATAATAAAAAGGATATAAAAAGGGGCAAGAACCTTTTGGGGGCATAGCTATGCCATGGAATAACAGTATCATTTGTTTACCAAAGTACTGCAAACACATCTTTGCAGACCTAAGGGCTCATTTGTTAATTGCACTGTTAGCTGCTATGGTTAAAGCAAATGATTAGCCCATATTAAAACCAAATGACCCTCCATCTTTGTCTGTAGAAAGTGGGCAAATGTATTCAACAGTTTAGGTTGTATAGTCAAATCAAATAAACATAATGTATGCAAAATGCTTTCCCCTCCACTTTGTAGGTACATTTCTCTTCAGAAGAATGTGAATCTGATCTTAATATTTCAACACCTCCCTCCCTTATAAAACGCATTGACATATATTAATAATTTTTCTATGCTGGAGAGAGAGGAGGATAGGACACTCTTTTGATTAATTTAATGAAGCCTTTAAAAGTTTAAAAAACAAGCAGAATAGATGTGATATTTTCCACATATGGCCCTATGGTGGATATTTTTCAAGATGCTAATGTAGTTCCATTCCTAAACAACAACAACAACGTTTATTTATAAAACCCTTTTAACCAAAGGGCAGAATATCAAACATATATAATCAAAAACAAATGAACACAAAGCTATAAAATGCTATACTAAATAATATACTAATATACTAAATAATATATTAATATACTAAATAATGTTCTAATATACTAAAAACAAAATCCTCATCAGTCTCTGCTGATTGCCAGAAGAATTTGGTTTTCTTAACCTTGTCTGTTTGTTCTCCTCTATACCCAGCTTATTCAGTCCTTTTCGCAACATGTGCCAGCTCCCTTCTCCACCTCTCCCTCTTTCGACCTGCCTACCTAGAGAAACATGCAATGGCAAAAGAAAGGAAGGAAGCAAGGAAGGAAGGAAGGAAGGTGCAATGAACTGTGTGCATAAGAAACACTTTCCATCTCCTTAGTACTTGCCCTTTTGCCCTGAAATATTTTTTTCTGAGGACTTTATATTACACATGGCTTTCAAAATACCATAAATGTTGGATAATAGTGTCTTTGGTAATACTTATCGCATGAGGCCATTTCCCTCTTGTTGGTGCCTTGTCTTGGAAGGGTGGTCAGCCCACATCTTGTCACTGATAGAAAAACCCATCAATAAGCTTCCTAGCTAGTATAGTGCTAGTCCCCAGGTGTGGTAAATTTCCCCTGTCACAGTTTCAGGATTGCACAGTCTTGCGGTGTCAGTACTTTCTTCTCTCCCCTGTCCTCCCTCCCCTTCACTATTCCAGAACAGCCTCCCCCTAGGTTTCTTTTCTTTTATCTATTTATTTTTGTTAAACGAAACAACACAAAACCAAACCAAAGGCACACTGGGTAGGACACAGAGTAGCACAAGGGTGGAAGAGAGTGTGAACTGCACTAATGAGGAGATGTGCGGTAGGGAGTGCCCCCAATCCAGCAAGTATGGACTTCCTTTCATTAATGTGATCACGGCAAGAACTGGGGAAATGTGATAAACTTTCAGCACTATGTTATTAATAGACATCAGAAATGGCTTTTCCATTTGCTTAAAAAAAAAAAAGATGGGGCAGGATTCTGAAATCAGTCAAACTCAGGCTACAACATGCACCATCATATGTCTATCTTTCCTGAGTAGGTGTATTATCATGTATACGCATTTTTCCCCCTGGTTCTTTTCGGTCTGTGTTTACATGTAATGTTCAGTCTGAATCAATGTGACTGGAACAGATGTTAAATGACTGTGTCCAAGCCACTTATGTGCTATTTTACACTTCTCTTCATGAACTATGCCTGGCTTAGGTAGCACTTGATATCCATCTCTGAGCCAGACCATATGCCCTTGTATTTGGTGAATGTAAATCTGAAACCAGCTACTTAGCCACTGCCTCGGCTGCTCTCCTCAAATGCAGAAGAAAGAGGATTTATGTGGGAATAAAACCTTGACTACTAAAATGCCGTTACAGAAGTGTAATTGAGAGGAAAAATTGCCCTGATATTTCATTTTACTGGAGAAAGGCGGGGGGTGGGGTGGTGGTGGTGGTGGTGGTGGTGGTGGTGGTGGTGGTAAAGGAAGCAGTCAAGTCAGACTAGATGTCTGAAAATACATGCAAGTGTACTAGATTTCCCTTAAAGCAGGCAATCGCTTAGCCAATCTGTGGACTGGAATACAAACAGAATTCCTTGAGCATACTTGCAATGCTTTTATAAATAATTTAGTTAACAAGTGTTTCCTTTATCAAGATATTATTTACACATAGGGAATTACACATCCCCTTGGGATGTGCTACATCATCTTTTTGCTTCATCTCAGGATGTCTTGAAGGAGAAGTGTCCAGAAGAGTTAAAGAGAGGCTTGCATGGCTGTGACATTTTAAGGAGCAGACAACAGTGTATGTGAAATTACATTTCCTATAGGGTTGCCAGACTGAAAACTGGAGAGGATCCCCATAACTTTAATGGTTGTGTAGTGGCAGTTTGAACAGGTGTTGCTGTTGCACACAACCAGATAGCAAGCAATGACTACTGAAACTGTTAAAGGCATCAGAAGCCTTATTAGTTTTCAGTCTGGCAGTCCTAATTTCATGTGTTGGGTTGTTTCTTTTTAAACAACCTGTGCTCTTCACAGGCTTCCTGTCTCTTTAAAAGTCTTATAGCTTCTTTAGTGTATGTTTTAGTGCAAAAGATGAGATTTCTGTGAATGGGGGGAGGGCAGGGAAAGAAGAGAGTTACATGAACCTCTTCCTGCAGCTCCTGAATTGTCTCCTTAGAGAAAAGAGACCACCTCATTATGGTTACAATAGACAAATTCCTAAGCACGTGGTCTACTTTCATGGCCTTGACTTCTGCGTTGTTGGGGTTTTTTGTGTGCATTTTTTTTTACCTCTGAGACTTGCCACTCATGTTGACTCAGATTTGCTGTGTGTGATGAAGTGATAAAATCAATAGAAAGAACGCATATGCCTCTATAATGTTCGGAGAGAGACTATATTATTTATAGTTATTGTTGTAAGATAAATCTATGCCACAATTTTCTGCCAAGGTGCATTTACGTTTTGGCTTTTTAGTTTTTATTTATTTACTTGGGGGCTTAGGAACTGTTTCCAGAGGCACAATAGAGAGCACCTTAATGGTGTAACCCTAGGCAGGTCTACTTTGAACTCATTCTATCAGGATTCAATGGAACATTGGGCTGTACAGACTGCCATTTTAGCACCAGATTAGGGCCGTGGCCACCACATGCCGTGGCCCCGATCTCACCTTTCCATGGCACAAAAAGGAGCCACAAAAACAGCTCCTTTCTGTGCCATGGAAAGGACGTTATAGCCACTAGTACCACAGCTTTTCAACACTCCTTTGCCACTGCATCATCTAGAATTGGGGTATGTATCATATGGACCCCACACCCTGACTCCACCCTCAGACCAGCCTTAATGGCTGGTCTGCACAGCCTCAGTCCCAGGTACGTGTATATAGGATTGTAACATAAGACAATGGCCTTGTCTGCATGGGGATTCAATTCCATGCTGACAGGTACTGTCAAACAAACAAACAAACAAACAAAACCTACAGATTTTCTCAGAGCACTAGACACAGGTATGGGACAAGCCCATGAATATGTAGGTCCATTGAAACAAAAAGAATTGGATACTCTTGATACTTTCAGGCAGTTTGGCTGAGTCCTTTGCAGATAAGATTGCTCACATTCAATTCCATGCTGACGGGTACTGTCAAACCAAAGCCAATGCAAAAAACATTATTCTGATGCGATAAAACATGGATGATACATTGCTGCTGCTGTTTTTTAAAGGTATTGTTATGTTAATAGGTTTTTCATTTTGCATTTTATGGTTTTATGACTTTTTATTCATTATTCAAAGGATTAGTTTTCTGGGTGGTATAAAAATCAGGCATATAAGCAACTATAATATATGACTAGCATTGCAAGGTCAAAACTGCATTATAACATGTTCAGTTTCATAGTTTGTTTATTTTTTTACTGTGTGAATTGAAGGAACTAAGACTAGTTAAGTATTTTTAAGTACTTTACAAATGTGGGCCAACATCCTTAGTCTCCTGCAGCATAAGAGCTCCAAGCCACTTGCTCTGTAGGATAATTAAATTAAATGGATAACATTAAATGTGAGTTGGGGCAAGGCAGTTATGGCAAGTGAAGCTTGAGGAATGGATAGGTTTTTTATTTGCTTTTATTTTTAAAATTTTTGTTTGACCTAGCAAACTTAAGACAGGCTACCTATGGGCCAAGATCTCTCAGCAAGCCAAAGCACAACAAGGAAGCATGTTTCTCCCTCTTGAAAGCATGATCATGAGAAAAATACAAGGACAGCTAAACTGAAATTGCATTTGTTTACATAATGTGGGCTGAATTTTTTGTGTTTAAAACATCTGACCAGTAATTTAATACAAGTGTTTTGTTTGTTCAATGTGTTGCTCTGTATGTCTGGCTGATATCTCTGAGGCAGCTTTCTCTAACCCGATGTCCTCCAGATGTTCTGGATTCCTGCTGCCAGTATCTACTAGTTAAAATAGCAATGCCCCAAATTTCTGAATGACTCCCAAAGCTCTGGAAGTCAGTCGGGACAGGTTTAGTGGGCACTCTCTAATAACAGAGAAGTCTAAAGGTCTCACTCTTGCTTCAGGTAAATCCTAGATGAGGTTTTGGGCTTCTCTAGCCTGACAATTTGGAGATTAGCACACAGCTAAAAAATGAGACTTACTGCTGCCAATTTCAATTCAAATTCGGGATACATCTGGATTTTATCGCATGTATTTTGCTGTCGATGCTGCCGGCCAGGTGCAGCCTGGGTAGCTTCTGGTTTGTATCTGAGCTCAGCCGGCCAAATTGCAAAGCCGGGACCTTCCCGGTTTTGAAAAGAGTCCGTCTGAGCTCGTATTCTAGCCAGAAGTTACAGAGTCTTGGTGGCACAGTGGTTAAATGCCTGTACTGCAGCCACTCACTCAAACCATAAGGTTGCGAGTTCAATACCACTGAAAGGGCTCAAATTTGACTCAGCCTTGTATCCTTCCGAGGTCGCTAAAATGAGTACCCAGATTGTTGGGGGCAATTAGCTTACAGTTGTAAACCGCTTAGACACTGTTAGTTCAGTATGAAGCGGTATATAGTTCAGTATGAAGCTTACTTGCTAATTAACTTACTTGCTGTTCACCGCTATGATCTTTGGAATAGCGGTATATAAATGAAACAAATTATTATTATTATTATTATTATATTATTATTATTATTATTATTATTAATGAAGCTGTTTGTTTTGTTTGTTTTTGTAGAAGTTACCCGGGCTGCATCTGGCCAGCAGCATCGATGGCTAAATGCATGTAATAAAATCCAGATGCATCCCACATTCGAATTGAAATCGGCAGTGGCAAGTCGCATTTTTTAGCTGTGTGCTAATCTCCTATGTCTTGAACTGTCTCAAACCATTTTGTGTCACTTTAGCAGCCGAAATAATCCAGCTGCACACCACTTTAACTGCCATGGCTCCAAGCTATGGAATCATAGGACTTGTAGTTTGTTGTGCCATGAGAGCTCTCTAACAGAGAAAGTTAATGGTCTCACAAAACTACAGACCCCAGAATTCCATATCATTGAGCAATGGCAGTTAAAGAGGTGTGAAACTGGATTATTTCTGTAGTGCAGATAAAGCCTCTGTGATGCTTCTTTTCTTTTCTTTTCTTTTCTTTTTTGCCCAATTCCCTGTCCTCACTCCACCCTTTACAATGCTTCCTTTGGCCCTTTGCTTCAACAACTGGACAGGACTGCTCTCTCTGTGTGATGAAGGGCCTAGGTGTTTACCACTCAGGTTTTCAGAGAAAAAGAAGAACCCACATGTCAAAAAGAAAAAAAGTATCAGGTTGGTTTTTTTTTTTAAAAAAAAATCACTGAGGAGAAAAAGGTATCTTGGAAAAGGAAGGGGAAAAGTTCAAAATACTCAGGAGCTTATCTCATGAGGAGCGAAAGTGGAAATTCAGCAGGATAGTAGAGCCTTTCTCCGTGTCTTAGCACATGACAACCTAGTTCAGTTTCCTTCCCATAGGAGATGATTGTAAAAGCAAGTCTTTTGTCAAACAGATTTTTCTAGCTAGAAAAAAATGATTCGCTTTTACGACTGGCTCCTGTGAGAAAAGAACTGAAGAACTACAATGTCATGTGGTAAGGCTTTCTTTCCTTGTATTCTAAGCTCCTCAATGGTAGCAAAGCATTGTCTGGTTGGAAAAACAAGATGTAAGAAGAGCAACAAACACTGCTAAGTCCCAACATTTTTGGAAGAGCCCTTAGTTTGGAATTCAGGATACATTAGAAACCAATACACACCACTGTACATGCATCCAACAACAACAACAACAATAACAATGGTGAATTATTAAGTTATATCAGTCCTTAGAGATAGAGAGAATTCATAGTGTTAAACACAGCAAAAGAGTGGCTGGTAACAACCAACAAAATCAGATGGATAAAGATCCTAACTAGACATGGTGTGGAGTCCCAGATGTCTTTCTTAGCATGAAAAATAAAGTAAAATCCCAAATTAACGGTGTGAGCAGAGCAGGGGGGATTTATGGAGGTGTTCTTTCTTTCTTTCTTTCTTTCTTTCTTACTTTCCCCTCTCTCTTTGGAAAGAAAAAGAAAACAGGTTCCAGTGGGAAAGAACTGAGAAGAACTTCCAGCCAACTAATTCTGCTTTCCATAACAACAACACTATTCCTTCTATTATGCCTTGTGTATAGGCTGTGTCTGAGAAAGCTCTATGAACTAGACCTCTTGTGCCTCAGGTGAGGGTCATGCCCTATGTGATGTTAAATACTGTTTATACCTGTGTGCAAACTTTTTTTAAATGAAAAAAGCCAGGTATGGGTGCTCCAGTCCAGAATGTGTTCTTTTGTTCCAGTTTAACTTCTAATACAAATTTGCCCCTACCTGGGCAAAAGTACATTAATTGTAAATAGCATCTTTGGGGCAAATAGCAACCAAGTAGGGGAAGATTTTCAGCAGAGAGCAGTGCAGGACCTTGGTCCAAATTGGGGATGTATTCCAAACTGGAGCCTTGAAGAGCTGCTTCATTGCCATAATGAAAATGACTACTGTAGGTCAGTTCCTCCTTCTTTAACATATGACCAGTGTCTTGTGTATTTTATCCTTGACCAAGCAATATTATTTTTATAGGAGCAAGTAATAGAATTTTAATAGTTTTAATAGTTTTATTTTAATTGGAATCCCTGCTCCTTGTTAAGATTTTAAAATTCAGAGACTTTTTAAAACGACCTTAACCTTTGCATTCTCCCTTTTGACTGGTCTCTGTGTGTGTGTGTGTGTGTGTGTGAGAGAGAGAGAGAGAGAGAGAGAGAGGTATCCCTAGAATTAAACTGACATCCATCTCCTTGTTTTCCCCACAAGAAAACACTTGCCCTACTGAGAAACTGATCTGGATATGCCATAAAATGTTCTTGCGCTCATAAATCCAACATAGCAAAATTGGTTTGCTTTTTAAACCATTCAATTTATGACTTCTTGGCATGGGTAATAAATCACACACCTGCTTTTTTGGAGAGAGGAAGATGGTTGTGGTTTATTTTGGTTTTTTTTTTTTTGCCTGCCCTGTTTGCCCATGCACAGGTTCATTGACCATCTTCTGGTGGAAATGAGATTAATTTGATTTTATGTGGTCATTTCATTTATTTCTAATTGCTTCTGTTGTTGCTGCTGTTATGTCCAGCGGGGTCTGTTTATAAATTGCTGGTGAACCCTGGACAGCTACTTACACTAGGCATAAGCCGGATGTCAGGAAGAGCAATTTAGAATACTACATCAGCATTGCAGGTCAACACAATTCTACCTCATGCTAAGTTGGTCTGAATTGTATACGGTGTATTTGTTACCAGCTTAATTCAGTAATCTCCCACTGAGCATGTGTTCAATACTGGCAAACCTTAGGCTGTTGCTTTGTGACTATGGATGCCACACCATCAGTATCAATGGTGTCTTGTAGGCTTATGGACCCCTGGTGTCTTCCATATCCATGAACAATTAATCTGTTATGGGTTTCAATGTGAACTTTAGAGGAGCTAAAATGATATAGACCTTGAATTTGGCGGAAAAGGCACCACCCTAAGAACTTTGGAATCAAGAGGTTTTCTGCCTGCAGGCGCAACTATGCTGCAGAAATAAAGCAGTTTGATAGTACTTTAAGTCTTATAGCTCCATCCTACAGAATCCTGAGATTTGCCTAAGAGTGCTAGTGCCTCACAAAACTACAAATTCCAAGATTCTGTAGGATGGAGCCATGGCAGTTACAGTGGTGTTAAACTACATTATTTCTATAGTGTGGATGCACCCTGAAATAGAAAATGGGAAAACAATACAACTAGAAACCCACTGGGTGACCTTGGGCAAGTCACATGCTCTCAGCCTCAGGGGAAGGCAATGGCAAATCTCCTCTGAACAAATTTTGCCAAGAAAACCCCATGACAGGTTTGCCTTAGAGTTGCCATACGTCAGAAATTATTTGAAGGCATACAACAACATGCAACAAAGTAACAACTGAGCATCAATTCATACTGAGACCTAAGTGTATCATGTTTCTAAATCTTAAATTCTAAATGCTTGTAGTTTAACTTTGACTTTGACTGAATTTTGCTAGTGTTCTCAAGACATTACCACTTGTACCGCTTGCTTTAGACCAAGAAATATGTGAAATTACAGTTTTGAAGAGTCCTAGCCCGCAAATCCACATAAGTTGTGTGGTAGAGGGGATTTCAGCCACTTGTCATGTGAACATTTCCCTTCTACACAACCATGAGGGGGCCAGTCCCCTTTTTCATTAGATGGCCCAAATTGATTGATTGATTGAAATTTTATTTCTATACCGCCGTTCCTACGATCACGGCGGTTTACAAACAGTACAGGTACAATACAATACAAATAAAAAGAAAACAAATTTAACAGAGCTATGTGATCTCTCTGTTCTTGTGTAAAGCTGAAATCGCCACAATATTTTGATATGATTAAGGAGCACTGCAAGACCTCATAGCCATACATTACTTAAGGCCTCTTACAGACTGCCAAAATAAAGCTGCTTCGGGTCTCTTTGGAGGTATGCTGTTTAAATGATGCATGCATCCTAAGAATCCGGAAGCTGCACCAAAGCTGCACTCCAGTGCTTAGGAATGGAGTGTGGCTTTGGCGCGACCTCCAGACTCTTAGGACCCATGCATCATTTAAATAGCATACCTCCAAAGAGACTCGAAGCAGCTTTATTTTGGCAGTCTGTAACAGGCCTAAGTTAGCTGTGTGCTGTTAGAGATCACCTTGAGTTTTCTCTTTAACAGTTGGTCCATAATTTAAAGGTGTGACACTGAAATCCTCATTTTTAAAGAGTTGAATTCTTTTCTCCCATTCATTTGCTCCCCTTCACTGTTGGCTCTGTAAACATTTTATTTACCCACATACTCAATTATCACACACAAACCGGATAAATAAGCCTTATGCTTTCCATTGCATTTGAAAATAGGAAAATTTGGTGCAGGATCCTATGGTGGAATCCAACAGAACTGGGACCACTGCAGCCCTCTGTGGGTTTCAAGGACCTAAAACCCTCCGGAATCAATTTTAGATACTACAAAATGTCTGGCTAAAGTGTGTAGTGGAGCGATAAAGTTTTTTTTGCATCCAAACAATCAACTGCCAGTGCAAAGTTGAATGTTAAACCATTAAACAATGATGAAATAAGACCTCATTGGAAATATTTCTCCCAAACTGCTCAACAAAGCTAGACTGCCTGAACCATTTGTGAACAGTTCTCAGATACTGCACCTGAATACTTGTAGCATTACGTATACTACCGAATAATATAAGGATCTTGTTCTGTAATGTCAAACAGCATTGGCAAATGAGAAGCAGAGAAGGAAACCTCACCCCTCCCCCCTTGTTCTCAGGTTTGAAAGACCCGGCTCTTCAGTGCTTTTCTGTATTATTTCCCGTGTGTTAAAATGTTTTCCTTATCAATATATTTCAAAACAGAGGGCTTTCCCATTGTCTTCAGATTCCACACAATCAAATACTCATGTTTACTTACTGAAGAGCATCTCACTTGGAAGGAAAATGCATAACATTAGTGCTGGCTTTGTGGAAATTTGCCACTCTGGTATGAGAAAAAGTACTCAAGAGAAGGGCCTCATTTCAATAGCACTGGAGAGAAAAACACCACCCTTGTTCTCAGCTCTTCAGACAAATAGAGATTTTTTTTAATTTTATTTGCTAGTGTCATCTTTGTTTCATAAGCACACTGGTTCAGTACATTTCTCTTCGGGTCTTAATTTTCCTGATACTTGCAAATATTATCTTCTTTCCCAGCAATGTTAAAACTTTTTTTTCTTGCTGTTTTCCCTTCTTTTGTCAATAAACAACAGCAATAGAGCCATATAAAATAAGAAGACATTTCAATGGAGCTTCAGTAGCTCTTTGAGCTAAGCAGTAAAGTTTCAGTGCTGGTAGAAAGGGATAACTATCCTGTTCATTCCAACACACAGGCTGCTTCCTCATGATAGCAACCATTTAGAAAATAGATGGGCAACTTCTCAAAGTCTGGAAGTCACACACACTTCTGCTAGACCTCCAGATTTATTTATTACAATGTTTAGATTGTTCTTGTGTGCCTTCAAGTCATCAAGATGTATGGTGACTCTAAAGTGAACCTATCATGGAGTTTTCATGGCAATTTCCTTTACAGGGGGCTTGTCCTTGCCATTGCCATCCTGAGGCTGAGAGAGTGTGACTTGGTCAAGGTCACCCAGTGGGTTCTCATGGCTGTGCTGGGATTCGAAGCCTGGTCTACAGAGTCATTGTCCAATGTTCAAACCACTACACCACGCTGGCTCATAAAATATTTATACCTCACCCTATATCAAGAGATTTTATTTAAATCACCTTACCATTTTTTAACTTGTTTAATCTCTTTTGATGCAACTTGTAAGCCACTATGAGATCTATTGAAAATATTTATACCTCATCTATATATCAAGAGATATATACTGTATACACTTGACTATAAGTCGACCTCACATATAAGTCGGGGGCAAGTTTTGGGGCCAAAATTATGGATTTTGATATGACCTGTAGATAAGTCGAGGGTAAAACCTAGGGGCATGTAAAGGATGAAACAAGGGAAAACAATGCTCAGGAACTTAAACATTCCAGCAGGCATAACTGTTTGTGTTCATTCGCAAGGCTGGATGGATAAGAGAGTAGAGGGAGGTCAATGCTTCCAGGACAGATAACAGCTTTGCCTTTCATCAGGGGATAGTTCCTATTTTTAAATAAGAGTTAAATTACAATGCTTACAGGCGTTCATACACGTGTGCTTCCTCAACAATCTAGGTACGATTGAGAGACGGTAAGTGCTAATGTGATAACCTTCAAAGTTCTGGTGCCTCATAAAACTACAAATCCCAGGGTTATGTAGATTGGAGCCATGGTGGCTAAAGTAGTGTCAAACTACTTTCTTTCTACTGTGTAGATGGATCCACTAGTCAGGGGCAAAGATAAAGATTATTCAGACTTGAGTTGGTTAGTTGGATATGTGTGATAGGGAGTTAGGTTATGAGTGGGGAAAAAAGAGTGAGAAATATGAGTGTTGGTGTTTGAAATAGCAGAGGGAGATGAAAGTAGTAGTTAGTTAGGGTCGGTTGGGATTTAAATGTATTAAATGAGTAATCTTTGCTGTTATGTTCAAGTTCTGTTTAATAAATCATTTTTGTGTTATGCACTTGTGCCTCTCAGAAAGCTACATAAGGGATACTGGTATCCTGAATTTAGAAACACATTGCCTGTGGTGGAATCAGATATTCAGTGATGGTAGTAGCATCCTTTCACAAGAATCATGAGGGCACATAGAAGCCCCTCCATATTTGATGCTGTAGCAGTGGGACAAGAGGAGGTCTTCACACTGGTGGCAGAGGAAGGATGCATAACTAATATGTCAGTTTTCTAGTTATGGATGTAGGATCATTAAATTGTAGTGGAGGAACACTAGACAGTTCAAGTGCTGTCTCATACTGTGTTTTGCACCAGTCTTGTGAGCTGCTATGGGCACTAAGATAATGATGAGGTAAATGAGAGTGTCCTTCGTTATTTTTTTTTTAATTTAAAAAAATATTTTAGTACTTTCTGAGACAGGGAAAACCAAAGAGTTGTGTGAAAAATTGAAACAGCAGCTAACTATGTTGGGAGCTGGTGAACTATTTAGCGGTAGCAAATTAATTTTGAAGTAGCTTTTCAAATTCCTCATTCACACACACATTACTTGAACACATGTATTGGGGGGGGGGGGGAAGAGAAGACTTTATCCATCTCTGGGTTTCAGAGACTGAACATCTGAAATTCCAGAAGAAAGAATGTTAAAACCTAAAAAATGGGAATTCTAGCAGCTTATACTAAGCTAATATTTGAAGTTGTGGCTGAAATTTTCCACAAACTATCAGAGCTGTACTTTACCATGGTGGCTGAGCATTATAGAAGTTGTAGCCCAACACAGCTAGAAAACACCATATTTGGTGAGGCAAACATGAGATAAAAGGTTTAGGGCCTGTTGCTGAAGACTTCTTTGGCTTCATTATAATTATAATTGTGAATGATTTGAAGGCACAGAACGACAATAAGAATAGTAATATATATTCAGTGATGTGTAGATATGTCATGTTGTTATTTTACAGTATTGACTGATTGATAGAGGTTTTCTATATGCCAATAAGCAATATATCATCTTCATTAAGTCCTCCCTCCGGTCCATCTGCCTTGGTCCAGGCCTCAGAGGGAGAGAAGAATGCTGGACCTGATTGCCTCCCCCCCTCACCATTCCCTTCTCCTTTTGTGTCGTGTCTTTTAGATTGTAAGCCTGCGGGCAGGGAACTGTCTGGTTAAAAAATAATAAATGTAAGCCGCCCTGAGAGCCATTAGGGCTGAAGGGCGGGATATAAATACCTAAATAAATAAATAAATAAATAAATAAAATTAATATGCATATTTCCACATGCAAGACTTTTAATATATATAGTCATTCATTTATCCACAAGATATTTTTTCAGTAACAACAGATAGAACAACTCAGTTAGCTGCCAGTTATGTGCAGCATTCACACAGATCTGGCCAAATATTGTTAGATTTCTGCTCTCAGAGGATATCTGTGCATCATACCTTCTGGTCAACTGATTTTTTTAAAAAACAATAATGGAAACTACTTATCCTCTTAAGTTGCACATCAGCAGAACTCATGTTCATGTCCTCTTGCACAAGATGGAGAGCTCTAAGCTGTGCCATCTCACAAAAGTGTCTTGATAGGCAGTGATTCTGAAGTGGTGATGCTGTTATTTGATTTGGGATCAAACATGCTGTTGCAAGCCATCTCTTTCCCTATGTAGACGTCCTTGAGAGGTTAGATTTCTATAGATAATGCCTCATAAATGCAAGTTGTATTTGAGAGATCGGAATTAGCTGAGACATACGCCACTGAAATTATCTGCCTTATCCTAGAGTACTGCTTACATTCTGACATCCATGCCCACACCAGAAAAAGACATTTACTTTCAGTATTGTTCATTTAAAAGCCTGATGCTAACTGGCCAAGTACCATGAGACCGAGACTGTAAAATTTTCAGTGAGTACATGAAAAGCTTTGGTACTAACTATTCAATCTGTGTCTCTTTTCAGGATCTTCCTTCAACTTGTGCCTGATTAAGAGGGCAGGATATGTATAGCTTCTATGATTATGGCAGCACCTTTTCTAACTGTTGTAGCCACAACAACAGTGAAAATGGTGCAAAGTTACACTTGTGTAAGAATCCTCTGCGCCTTAGAAACTGAAAGGATTCATATTCATGTTAACCACTGCCTGAGCCTATTTTGGTAAGGGACTTATTGCCGTCCTGCCACACGCCACCAGAGACTCAAAGACACACATACCATGTTGTTGCTGTGTGCCTCGGATTTACGATGACCCTAAGGTGAACCTGTCACTGGGTTTTCTTGGTAAGATTTGTTCAAAAGGGCATTGTTTTTGCCTTTGCCTTCCTCTGAGGCTGGGATAGTGTGATTTACCCAATGGGTTTCTATGGCTGACCGAGGATGCGAACCCTGGTCTCCCGAGTTGTAGCTCAATACTCAAACCCCAACACCAAGCTGAATCTCACACACTATACTCACCAGCATTTCCCAGATGAAAACTGGGACATGTGTGGCTGAACAACACTAGAATCACAATGTCAGATCTTATTAATGAGGAAGAACACACAAACCAGAATAGGCTATAACCATTTGGTTTTGCCAGAACCTCCTGGTATGTGCATGACTTTGTCCTTCCTCTCATCATCCAACTGCTGAGATAACTATGTGCAAACTGCTTTTGCATTTTAAACTTATTTTGTCGCAATCTAAGTAAGTTGAAGATAAAGAAGGGAAAGCAGGAGAAGGCGAGAGAAACTGGAACATTTTAAAAGTAGCAGAAAAAGTGGAAAGACAGTAGAGTAATTGAGACTGCCCCACCAAATTGGGGCAGCTTTAACTGTCCTGGCTCAATGCTAGGGAATTCTGGGAACTTTAGTTTTGTGAGACATTTAGCCTTCTCTGTCAGAGAGCTCTGGTGCCACAATAAATTACAATTCCCAGGATTCCCTAGCACTGAGCCAAAGTACGTAAAGCAGTCTCAACCTAGTTTATTTCTGCAGTGTGTTGTGGACCTCAGTGGCAGGAGTCCCACTATATTTGGGCTTGGCCACATTTCAGTTTTCTTTGGATGAATTTCAAAAATTCACCACAATTTCTATGGGCTGGTTAAGGCCAAGAAGTGGCCCGGTTTCATGCCTAGGAAACGTTCTTGCTTTAGAAAAATCCTATCATAGGCCTAAAACTGCTGGTATGGGCAGCTGTTGGCAACATGTGAATGCAAAGAGGAATTTTGAGTATTTTAAAAGAATTGGATGGTGGGGTTGCAGTGAGGGTTATCGTTTTCTTAGGCCAGAGGTAAATGTGGTTCCTGGACCTGATGTGACCAACCATCTCTGCTCAGGAAGCATCCATCTTTAAGGCCTTGGACCACTTGGCATGAAGCACAAGCACCACTTTAACTGTCAGTCACTGTGAGCCACTCTGAAAGAGGCTTACCAGTTCATAAACGGAAAGCAATCCTATTTACTGCCATTTCTCGATTCGTAGATTGCTTGCAGCTTGTTATTGTTCCAGTAACACTTTTAGGGCTAGACGTTGAAGGGGCTTTTCTGTTTTCCCTGATACTATTAGAGTAGGGCTAACTGCGCCATGCAACCTGCATTGTTTCATCTTGGATAATGGTATTAGATTTAAGGGTGACAGTATCAAAAACCATTGTCAGTTTGCTAGAATATATAGTGCACACTCAGGTCCAACATAATTTTGAACACTGAAAACGTAAGGGCAATTGCGACAGCTAGTGCTATTTCTTTTTCTTCTTCTCCTCTCTCCCTCCCCTTTTTTCTACCATGGAGGGTGGGTGGGGAAGGAATTTCAAGGGGATATGCAATTTTGAAAAAAAATTGAGAAAGGGTTAATTGACTTCCTTTATGTTCATCTCTCTGGTCACTTTTCTCAGTCAGCATTATTCAGTTTTGCCTCCACTCGACAGTCTGCTGATGGTAGATGTATATTCTGAAAATAAACTTGAATCTATTAAAGTGGCTAACATACAGTGATGTCCCTGTTTTGTAAATTGAGTTCAGGCATAGGCTATCTATCTGTTTGGCAGCAGCAATGGTGTCCTTTTTTTGTTTGAATTTTACTGTTTAAGATTGCTGAGTTGCTTTTGAAGGTGGAGTGAGGTCAGGGTAGTATCAGATTCACACATTACTGTCTTTACTAAATTTATATGAATGGCCTCCTTTGAAGATTGAGGAACTGGAGACCAGTATTTCTGAGGCATCCCTGGCTTCTGAGGGTGTTATCTTTGTTGGGAAGGAGGATACAAGTTTCAAGGAGCAGTGAATAATATTTCTTTACGTTTTTAGTTCAACCTTCTCTAACCTGGAGCTCTCTCAGGTGTAAATCCAATTGTTTCAAATCTTAACTAGAGTAGACACATTGAATTCATAGAAATCATGTATGGAAGTTGGAAATCAACCCTTTCTGATTTTTTTTTTAAAAAACCAACGAAATACATATCCTCTTGAATTTGTTCCCCACCCACCGGCAATGGTAGAAAAAGAAATCAGAGGGTTTACTCTAGTTGTGACTCTGGGTTTGTCTACACTGTAGGAATAATGCAGTTTTGATACCACTTTAAGTGCTGCCGCTCCATCCTATGGATCATGGGATTTGTAGTTTTACAAGGTCTTTAGGCTTCTCTGCCAAAGTACTGGTGCATCATAAAACTACAAATCCCAAGATTCTGCTGCACTTAAAGTGGTACCAAACTGTACAGTGTAGATGCACCACAAGAATCCTAATCCTATGTACCTGCTTGAGGATTAAATTGTTTTGATTTTTTTAAAAGATTGTTAAAATTATATCTCATTTTAATGCCCTGATATCCTGTGATAAAAAGCAGGAGATAAATATTTTTAAAAGTAATTTAACCAAATAACAATTGACTGACAGCCCCCATCATCCCCCCCCCCTTAGCTTAACCATGGTGGTGGGAGCTGCTGGGAACTATATTCCAAACACAGCTGCAGGTTGCCTGGTTGGGCAAAGCTGATCTAAGCTGATTTTTATTCCATCTTCTTCCAAATTTAAAGGACCCAAAGCAGGTTCCAAAGTACAAATAGGACAATAAAATCACAATAAAACCAATGGAAACCCATAAAGCAATCCAACGCCTGCCCATTAACACACTTCCAGCACATTAAAACATTAATACAATTAATCACATTATCTCAATTTTTATTTTTTAAGAAGTTAATTATTTATGAAGCAGCTCCAATCTGAATATGTCAGTGGACTTCACGTGGAGATGCCCTCAAAGTTGCTTAAAATTCCCATGGTGTGTGTTTAATATAGTGTGTCTGCGGTTCTTATTCCCACTTGGACTATATCAAGCCTATCTCAGTAGCCCATTCATCAAAACAATAGCTCCAAACTAATTCTAAAGTATTAAGGCAAAATTATATGGCATAATAATAGGCTCTGTGTCTTTTACTTTTCTTTCTTTTTTCATTTCTATTACAATACCAATGTTACATTAGGGAGAAGAATTAACCTTCTTAAGAGAGTGGGTGTTTTCCATGACTTCATCTTTGTGCACAAGGCAGATCCAGCATTTCTTCTGCCATCACATAGACAAACCTGGCACAAGAACCATGATACAATGTTGGATCTGATATTTTTTCACTACAGATGTTGATAAAAGTCTGGATCAAAATTTATCTTTCCACAAATCTCACCTTGGTAGAGCTTGAGATCCAGCAGAGGTTCCATGGGAGGAAGCAAGAAATAGAAGGTAATTTTTAGATTCTTTCTTTTCTCCTCAGTGCCATATCTAGACATATACTTCAGAAGGTGTTTCTGGAACAGATTCCATGGGGTGCAAGGGTCTTCAGGTGGAATCAGCCTAAATTTTCTCCTGTTTTCCTTTATTTGGAGAATTCCACAAGTAAACTCTTCCTATGGGTATGCTGGGTCAAGTCCAAAATTTATAGTTGTCTGGTTGGTTCACAACACAAATTTACCCAGTTTAGATCTACTGTGTTATGAAATCAGCATCATCAGAGGGACCTTGGAACTGTTTCTAAGGGTGCATCTATATTGTAGAAATAATAATAGTTTGACATCACTTTAATTGCCATTGTTTCCATCCTACAGAATCCTAGAGAAGGCTAAAGTCCTTTTAAAACTACAAGATTCCATAGGATGCAACTTCAGCAATTAAAGTGGTATGAAAACTGCATTATTTCTACAGTGTAGATGCAGCCATGGGTATCGACACTGCAAAGGAGGTAGTCATCAATAATACATTGTTACTGAAACATCTTTGAATACGAAGACCCTTGCAAGCACAATGTGTACTGAGAAGTTTCCTTGGTTCAATGTAGTTTACTCCCAAGTAAATGTATCTAGGCCAGGCCACAGGCAGCTTTTGCTATTCCTGGGAGAGCTCTATGACACTTGCTGTCTTAATATTTCTTAGTGCTTGATCATATCATAATGAACATCATTATAATGAAAGTCACCATACTACCTTGAACACTTCTCAAAATCAGAGACATAGCTGTGTTAGTCTGGAATATCAGTATGCAAAGGGATCATGTGTCACCTTTGAGACTGAGTGAAAGAAGTCGAAGTACTTCAGGATCCTGTCCTTCAGCTCCCGACTTTGAAAAATGGCTGCTGAAGTGAGCTCAGGGACCAGCATTGGAGCCTGGCTGTACCTGGATAGTGGTTTTGGGGAGAAAAGCCATGTGATAACATCAGGGTACAGCCTGAATGAAGCTTGAATTTGGCAGTGGTAAGACACTTTTTTCAGTGGTGCGATAATCCCCTAAGCTTATGCTACAACTTTTTTCATTCATGTAGACTCAAATGTGCTATAAAATCACTCTGTGTGCTCCTGATCTTGTTTGATTTTGGAATCCAAGCAAATTCAAGCCCAGTTAGTCCAGAAAAGAAAGGCCATTAGGAAATATAAGTGGTCTCCAAGTAGGGCCAAGAAAGAATCCCTTCTGAATCTGCTGAGAGTCATTTCTTCCAGTTAGAGTTGGCTATAGTGGGCAAGGTGGACCATTGGTCTGACTCAGGATAAAACAGCTTCCAGTGTTTCTGTCTCCTGCAGCACTACTAAGCATGGACCCTCTGATGACTTTTCTGGACAGCTTTTCACTCTCAGAAGGACAGCCCCACTGAGGAAAGTTACCACACCCCAAAGTATCTTCTAAGTCTGTGGTGGCGAACCTATGGCTCTGACATGTGGAGCCATTTTTCCTGGCAAGCTGAGGGCATGGAAGAGAAGGAACATTTTCTCCCCTGTTCTCCTTCCCGGCTGTCTCAGGCCTTTAGTTGTCTGTGGAGAGATAGCCGAAGGACCGGGAGGATGGAAGGAAGAAGTCCCGCTCCAGAAGTCCCATTTTCATCCTGGATGTGCCACCGCTGGCACTGGGTAATACCAACTTCCGGAAGGTGTTTTAGTTTTGGCACACAGTCCCTAAAGGTTCGCCATCACTGCTCTGAAAATAGTCCTGAAAAAGGACTGTGAGAAGACAGCAACAGTAGTTTCAAATAATCAATGAAAATTTAATTATGTATCAGTGACATTTCAACAATAACTTTGGAATATCTTAAACACCAACATTACTTTCCTTGTTCTTCTCACCTTAATTTTTAACATGACATATTAGTCTTTTTAAATGCTATTTTTGAATGTTGTTGTCCATCTGACCTCTATTTCTGGCAACGCTATGAATGAGAACCCTCCAAGTCTTTCTATCCTTAACCGCCCTGCTCAGGTCTTTCAGACTCAGGGCTGTGGCTTCCTTGGTTGAGTCTATCCACCTGTAATATGATCCTCCTCTTTTCCTACTTTCTTCTACTTTAAAAAACATTATAATCTTTTCTAGAAAGTCATGTTTTCTCATGATATGGCCAAAGTACAACAGTCTCAGTTTAGTCGTTTGGGCTTCTAGGGAGAACTCAGGCTTGATTTGCTCTAGGACCCATATTAGTAGTCAACAGTATCTGCAGGGGTTTTCTCCAGCACCTCATCTCAAATGAGTTGATTTTCTTTCCATCAGCTTTCTTCACTTTCACAACCATACATAGAAATACATAGAACAAAAGACTATGGCATGAACAATCCTAAATTGAATATTCGTTTATATATCTTTACATTTCAGGATCTTGTCTAGTTCCTTCATAGCTGCCCTTCCAAGTCCTTTTCTGATTTCTTGACTGCAGTCTCCATGCTGATTAATGACTGAGCCAAGATATGGAAAATCTTTCACTATTTCAATGTCTTCATCATCTGTCTTAAAGTTATGTAAATCATTATTTTTGTTTTCTTAATGTTCAGCTGTAAATGAGTCTTTTACACACTAACAAATGAAATAAATAATAATGTTTAGTATTTAAATGCTAACAAATTAACACTGTTAGCTAATTTAACATTAATGTGTTAGAGCTAACACTAACATTTTCCAGTTCCGAGGAAGCTAAACACTGACTTGAATCCAAATCAAGAGAGTTGAGAATTTATTTATTTTTTGCTGGCCTGGCAACAAGTTTTTCTATTACTGAGACATGCCAGACCAAATTGTGCTATGGTACAGAACTCCATCCTGTGCTTATTTTTTAAAGAGAGGGCAGTACTCACAAACTGATGGGAGTCTTTTCTTTAGATGTTAACTCTCTTAAATTATTCTCCTAAATCCTCATAATTATTTCATGGTGAGGATTTTCTGAGGATTTTGCCAACCAGCCAGTCATAAAACAGAAAGAAATCCTTGTCAAACATATATTGTATGGAAATGTGTGTTCTGTTCTCCCAAAATGGTTTCTAATGACATTTTGCAGCTCACTAGTGTCACACCCAAATGGTTTTCAACCATCAAAGCTAGTTTTTCAGTTTTTGGATTGTTTTTTTTAATGTAAATAGGAAAAGCACCTGCATACACTAACCAACCGGACTTTGACAAGAATTCATTATTATCTAGTTTCTTGCAATTAATCCCTGCCACCTATAAATTAGGTATAACTATATCACATAATGACTATACTTTAAGAAAGGCAAGCCTAGCTTCTTTGCAGCACAACTGTAATTTTGGAGATTATCACACCGGCAAAAAAGATAGGAGCATCGTGCGATAACGCAAAGATGATCACACAACGGCGAGCAATATCGTGATTATCCTGCAATTATCCCATGAATAAAGAGGAATTCTAGGGCCACTTTTTATTCATGGAAAATCCCTAAGAATAAAAAGTGACACTAGAATTCCTCTTTATTCACAGAATAATCATGATGTCGCGTGACATTGTATGATAATCTTCACATCATTGTGTGATATTGATGGGAACATACCACTGTGTTCCCATCCTTTTTGCTGGTGTAATAATCTCCTTTGTCACTTTGTTATTGTTATGTGCCTTCAAGTCGTTTCTGACATATGGTGACAGTGTTGTACAGTGGTTTGAGTGTTGGATTATGACTCTGGAGACCAGGATTCAATTGCCAGCTTTGCCATGAAACCCACCTGGTGACCTTGGGCAAGTCACATGCTCTCAGCTGCAAGGAAAGGGAGTGTCAAACTTCCTCTGAACAAATCTTGCCAAGATAACCACAGGTTAGGTTTGCTTTAGGATTGCCATAAATCAGAACTGACTTGAAGACACACAGCACAAAGCAACCCTCTCATGTTTTTTTTTCATGGCAAGATTTTTCAGAGGCGATTTGCCTTTGGTTTCCTCTGAGGCTGAGAGAATGTGACTTACACAAGGTCATCCAGTGGGTTTCCAAGGCTGAGCAAAGATTCGAACCCTGGTCTCCAGAGTCGTAGTCCAGTGCTCAAACCATTACACCATGCTGCTTCTAAAATTTATTGCTACTTTTCTAGTTTTGGGGAAGTGGCCTCACTATGGGAGAGGAAGAATATAATATGGCACAAGTGCTGACCTGTGTTGAGTCCCTTGCCACTTCTTCTTGCTCTGTTATGGGTGCTGAGGTGAGAAGACAGGTGGACCGAATAGATGTTTTCTGCTACAAACCAGTATACATTAAAAAAATTAAAATAAACGGTAACTTTTACAGTTATTGTTTGAGAAATTTGAGAATAAAGTTCCCTGGAAAGGGTGTTTATAATAATGGTAACTAACTGCTTGGGGTACTGAATTATGACTGTAATTAATTACTATTACTGGCAATGTTTTGCTAAATGCAGTTACTAGGAAGTAGGAAATGTGTAAGTTTTTTGGAGGTGGGGCAAGATGATAGAGGAAGCAAACCTGGTGTGTTTTGTGGTAGTTTTTAGCTAGGTTTTTGTTAGTGCTTTATGGTAAGGCATCAACCTGAATGTTTTTAAAATGGGGGGGGGGCTGCAAAAGTGAAGCTTGGGAAGCTGCATGAGACATTTCCTGCCCCTGTTCTTGTGTATCAACACAGTCAAGTTGCTGAGAAGTCAGCTAGAGTGCATCTGGACTATAGAAATAATGCAGTTTGATACCACTTTAAATGTCATAGCGACATCCCATGGAATCTTGCAATTTGCAGTTTTACATGGTCTTTAGCCTTCTCTGTCAAAGAGTGCTGGTGCCTCACAATACTACAAATCCCAGGATTGTGTAGGATGAAGCCATGGCAGTTAAAGTGGTGTCAAACTGTACTGTATAGATGCACCCTAAGAATCCTAATGCCTGCTTGCGGATTGAATTTTTTTATTTTTTTTAAAAAAGATTATTTCTATAGGATGGAGCTGGGGCAGTTACACTGGTGTCAAACGGCATTATTTCTATGGTGTAGATGAACCCCTAGTTGCACTAGCCCAATTTTCTTTTATACACCTCAGTAAATGTTCTTCCCCCACATTGAAAGCAACAGAAAACTTACCGCCATCCCCACTTTCCCTCTAAAAGAAGAAGAAGAGGAAGATGGCATGAAACACCAGCCATACTTTTGCTCACCCTGGGCAACAAAAATTGGGTGAAGTGGGAGTGAAAAAGAAATGCACTTGTCTCATGGCTGGAATCTTTCTTGAAGTGAAGTCCGTGCCTCCGTTTATCTACCTAATGAATTGAAAATCCTGCTGACCAGTTCCATTCTGGTCAAGGGCCAGGAGCGGCATGAGGCTGTCCTCCTTTTATGCGTATGTGTATATTCCATTAATGTTAATGAGATGGGTGTCTTGCTGTCGCTATGAAAACATTTTAGCCTTTTTCCTTTCTCCTCTTGAGCTCTCTGCCTGAATCTTTTGTTACTGAAAATCTATTTTTCAGTTCATTGTGATAGTGGGATAAAGGAAAGGATGAAGCTTAAAGCAAACCGAATGAAAGCGGTTTTTGTTTGGGTGTGGCTTTTCACATGCCACAATCTCCTTTTCAAGCATCCATCACCTCTCCAAAGAGCCTCACACAGCAATCTAGGTTCTGTACATTACATGTTCTTCTCACTTTAATTGGTAAAATGCAATTTGTAAACAAGAGCCAGCCTTGTATAATGTTTTGAGTATTGGACTAGGACGTTGGAGACCAGGATTTGAATCCCTGTTCAGCCATAGAAACCCAGTGGGTGACCTTAGGCAAGTCACATATTCTCAGCCTCAGAGGGAGGCAAAAGAAAACCCTCTCTGAACAAATCTTGCCAAGTAAACCCTGTGATAGGCTTGTCTTAGGGTCACCATAAGTCGACTTGAAGGCACACAACAACAGCAACAATTTGTAAACAAGTTTCCATCCTATTGTTCCCCAACTTGGTTATTTGACTGGAGCTGGGGAGAGCCAAGTTGTAGTTTACATTGAGTCTTAAAATTCACTTGGTGACGATGTGAAAAGAGGCGGTATGGGATTACCGAATCTCAAAATCTACTTTTATTCATGTTGCTTCGATTGGTTAATCGATTGGTTTAAGTTAGAAAATAGAGAGATCTTGAATCTGGAATCAGTCGATTTGGTTTATGGTTTACATGCGTATCTCTTCTACGATAAAATAAAGGTTAATAAGGTGTTTTTAGATCATTTTATAAGGAAACCACTAATCAATGTTTGGCTCAAATTTAAACAACTAATTTACAATAAATTGCCATACTGGGTTTCAATCAATGAAGCCTTTTACAAAAAGGATTTAACGCATATTAAGAATTGGCTAACTTATAAAGATATGATTAAGGTTGATCCTGTAACTAATAGTTGGAACTTTAAAACACAAGAGGAAATGTGCATAGAAGGGTCTACATTGAACTGGTTTTTGTTTCGGCAATTTAGAGAAAGATATATCTGTGATAATAGACTACTTGGCATTTATTTAGAACCACAAGAATTTGATAAGATTATATTTGCAGATAGTCCAAAAAAAATTCACTTTTTTATAAATTTTTGTTGAAAATTGAAATGTATGGAGATTATGTGAAACCATCTATGATCAAGTGGGCTCAAGATTTAAATGAAGTGCTACCCTTGGACCAGTGGGAAAAAACATGGGCACACAGACTGTATCATACAACTTGTGTGGAAATCAAAGAAAACTATTACAAAATGCAGAATCATTGGTACCTCACACCCACAAAATTAGCCAAAATATATAAAAAGAATAGTCCAATGTGTTGGAGATGCGAAAAAGCTCCAGGCTCCTTTCTCCACATGTGGTGGAACTGTGAAGTAGCTAAAAAATATTGGACTCAAATTCATGTAAAGATTCAAAAAATTTTAGGTTGCCAATTTAGATTAGACCCTAAACTTTATTTACTAAACATGATATTTGATTCAGAGTTAGAAGCTAAATATGGTGTACTTTTGTTTTATATGATTGCAGCTGCTCGGATAGTCCTTGCCTCAAAATGGAAAGAAAGAAGTAATCTGAGTTGGAATGATTGGCTGTTGAAATTACTCTCTTACCTTGAAATGGATAAACTCACATGCTTGATTAGGGATAAGGATTGGAGTAAAAGGAAGAAAAGCTGGACACCTTTGATTGAATTTATAATAGCCGAAGGCATAGTAAACAAATTTATTTGGTAGTCCAAGTATTATAGAGGTTAGCCATAGAGAGTGGAGGTAGATTTTCATTTTTATTTAGAACAGAGTATTACTCTCTGCCATTAAGAAAACATGATACTATAGCTATTTCAACATGAATTTATATAGTAAATAGATTTTAAATCACAATCGTTATATATATATAAAAGGAGGTTAGTTTTGTTAAAAAAAAGCTCAGACTATGGAATTTGTTTAAGGAAGCTTACATGTGTTCGTTTCGGTATTGTTGGTTTTTGTGTGTATGTATGTATGCTTTTGTGACTTATTATATGTAAACGTTTTTTTTAATCAATAAAAACTATTTTAAAAAAATTCACTTGGTGACCTTGGGCCAGTCACACTTTCTTAGCCTGATCTCCCACACAGAGTTATTTTTGTGACGATCAAGTGGGAAAAGAGGCTCACGCTCATTGGAAGGAATTTGGGATACAAACATAACTAATTAATAAACAATTTGTGAAAATGAGGCAAGATACCAGGGCAGGATACAGAGCTCCTTATCTTCTTCAATGGCATTCCAAAAGTTATTGATTTAGCTATAAAGTATTTTTATAATGTTGCTGTACAACAAGGTTGGTGGTACTACTGATACCCAAACTGGCGACAGACTCATCTTCTAACAGATTCAATAAAATGAGAAAAAATAGATGGGGATTGGGGTGTGGAACAGGAACTACTTAGCATTGTGGTTTGAGTGCTGGATGATGATTCTGGTGATCAGGATTTGACTGCCAGCTCAGCCATGAAAACCACTGGGTGATCTTGACCAAGTCACATACTCTCAGTCTCTGGAGCAGGCAATGGCAAGGCTCCTCTAAACAAATCTTGCCAAGAAAACCTGATGAAAGGTTCACCTTAGGGGAAATGGAAATGACTTGAAGGCACACAACAAGTAGTAGATAACAACTACTTTATAGAGTTACAGATACACATATATTTAATGACCTGCTGGAGGTATGTGTTCTGGTGCTGTTCAGGCTAGTGGTGTGTGCCATGCCCTCTCTGCTCACTTTGAAATCAGTGGGGCTTCAGGCAGATGATTAAATCAAATCCCATTAATTTTATTGCATCTGTTTTTAAAAATGTTTCATCTGGTTTCTGTCCAAATTACACAGTCTTAGCCATTGTGCAACTCAAATTTTAGGCAAGCTCGTATTTCCAAGCCTCAGCATCATTACTTGCAGCACTGAGGCAATAATATTGCTTAGCTTCAAGCAGTTCCACTAAGGATTTAGGAAGTGGCAGACTCTAACATCTAGTTATTGATTGACTGATTTTAATGAATTCATATTCCATCTTTCTCTTAAGGTTGCACTGCACACTAGAGAAATCATGCAGCTCGACACCTCTTTAGGTACTATGGAATCCTGAGATTTTTAGTTTTACAAGATCTTTAGCCTTCTGTGCCAAAGCATGCTGGTGGCTCACCAAATTAGAAATCCCAGGATTCTGTTGGATGGAGCCATGGCAGTTAATTTCAATCAAAGGTTTTTAAAATGTAGCGCACCATGTACACACACACACACACACACACACACACACAGAGTATTATTCCATGATTGAAATTCAAAGGCCTGCTTAGATAAAAACATTCTCAAGCATGACATAAATCCAAAGGATTGTGCTTGTTATGGTTACCCCATTTTTAAAATATCTCAAACAAAGCTTGATCATAGCTGGCTATACTTATTATGTAACATGACATTTAAAAGTTAGGAAAATCAATATAATTTCTTGTGTTAACATACTGAGAAAGTGTTTTGACTTGTAGTATATTCTTATTCAAGTCTAGTCGGGTATATTTCCCACAGACTGTTACTTGATTTACTCCTAGGTAACTGTTAACAGTAGGGATAGGGAACAACTGGTCCTCCAGATCTTGTTGGACTGCAGCTCCCACCTATACAATCATCCATTCCCCAACCTTGTGTTGCAGAATATTGGCTATAATGTCATTTTCACTGCTTAGATTAGAACAATCAATCCCCCCTTTTAAAGGTGCATTGTGTAGACAGCCATGTTTATTTGGTATTTGTTTGGTATGGCATTACAATCTTTGCAAGCCATGCATCCATGCACACACACCTAGATTTGGATGAAATGATGAATTATTAAGATATGTCCTTTGCTCTCCTCATACAGACACAGACACACACACACAGAGAGACACACACACGGTCACACTTTATGTTTTAACTGCACAGGGAATTCACCATAAAGGAATCTCTCTTCTTCCTGGTGTGGCTGTAATAGAAGGTACCTTCATCTTGCAACACCTTGCCAGTTGAGAACTGCTAAAATAAACTGAAAGGAAGAAAAGTACCATTTATTAGAAACTATTTAGTATAGAATCCCCTGGTGAGATAGAAACTGTACTTCATTTTTCCTATTAAAAAAAAGAGACGCTAGTATCCTTCTTACTGATAAGATTTTTATGAGATTTTTTGGGGGGAGTCATTAGAACTAAGGGGACAAATAATACCTTTAACTGTTACCCTCCTCCCCCCTTTTGACTGTCATACTCTCCCAATTGCTTGAACTTAGTGGGACAGGTTTATCCTCAATTTTATTTAACTAACAAGGATCATGAGTCCCTCATTGTAGCTAGGGGGTTAACATTTCTACCTTTTTATAAAATGCCTCCTTCATTGTATTCTATGAAGGACAGCAATATGGGTTGAGGCTTGACCTTCTCATTGTTCTATAATTTTATTGGCTGGATGCTGTTGTGCTCTTTTTCCAACCTCAGCATCTTGCTGGGTGAGGGAGGGTGGTGTCTTCAATGGCCAAGCCCAATGCAGGATTATTTTATACAGCACAGGAAAGTGGTGTGTGTGTGTGTGTGTGTGTGTGTGTGTGTGTGTGTGTGTGTAAGAATTGGTAAAATACATCATCTATCTACTGAAACAGTTATTTGATCCTTGACTAATGACAGAGTATGGAAGCAAAGATTCAATCAGATTCTTCCATGGACAAACAATTAGAGTGGAGCAAAAGTTAAGCTAAAAATTAGCAGTTCAACTGTGGGCTTTTTTTTATTTTTGTCTTCTTTTTTATTGTATTCATTTTGAATCACCAGTATTTTTCCCCTCTTTTAGAGCCCATTCTTCCCTTCTCCTCCTCCTCTACTGATCAGCTGAAGCTTAACATCAGTAACCAACCAATTGAGGTGCTTGTTGTATTAGCTATAGAAAGCACTCTCTCCAGTTTGTCAGTTTTAACAATCTCGGCACCATTGTTAGATTCTTCAGCATGCTTGCTGCTACTGCTTCTTTCTTTCCCTTTCGCTCGCTTTTCATGTTGGTGTCATTGTCATGAAGGGGGTAGGATAAAGCATATACGAAGATCAAGATAGGGGGAGGAGGGTATTGTTCGGATACCTCTGTTCTCAGGACCAAGCAATGAGCAGAAAGGGCTTTTCTTAATCATTATAAAAAGTACATTTTGCCTTCAGCAACAGGAGGGTGGAGAAGCTTAAGAAGCAATGGAGAAGAAGTGAAAGAGGAAGAGAAGGAGGGATTGGGGACATATTTGTCTTTTACAATCTCATTGTGTGCCCCTCAAAGCTGAATTTTCCTGCCTGCCTTTGTACACATACTCAAATAATCAACTCAGCCTTTGTTCTTGAAACAAAGGCTGAATCTGCACTGCAGAAATAATCCAGTTTGGCATCACTTTAACTGCCATGATGGAATTTTGGGAACTGTAGTTTGTTATAGCACCAGAGCTCTCTGACAGAGAAGGTAAATGGCTCACAAAGCTACAAATTCAAGAATTTCATAGCATGGAGTCATGACAGATAAAGTGGTGTTGAACTGCAGATGTAGCCAAAAAGTGACTGTTAGATATAAAGCGTGAGGTACACCTGATGTGATTCCAATGACAATTGTGTTTGACAGCTTGGACGTGCAAAAATGGTACAGTTTTGCATATTAATATTGTTTCCAAACTGTTATTTCTTTATTATCAGCTTGGGCCAAATGTGTGGATAGATAAACAAATAGGTCCTGATATCACCCAGTTACTTTGTTTCATCACAACATTGAAATGCTTCAATAATCCTGTTTATGCCACCATAACTATTGCTGATGATCTTTTGCAGAAGTGGAACACATGGATGTTAAACATGACTTCTTATCTATTGGCAATTACTTGGGAAATATGTTTTGATGCTTATGAAGAACATGGATCTGTTCTCAGACATTGGCTGGAATCTTATTGGTTAGTCTCGATTAGAATAGACCCATTGAATAATAAGTTTTTAAATAGTGAGTCAACACATGGGTAAATCCCACTGAATGAATGTGTCTACTGTAGTTGGACCTGACAATGGAAGTTATGACACCATGTAAACCACTGAAAGCCACAGAGTTAATCATACAGAGGCAACTTGGAATCACAATGCACCCTGTGCAGATGAATTATGAAGAAATTTTATGGGAAGAATTTAATACATCATTATAATGCTCTCAGATTGGCATAATGTCAAGTTCCAGAATATGTAGTTGGTCCTCCATAGCAATGGATTTGCATCCATAGATTTAACCTTCCATGGCTTGAAAATATCCATTGTATATAACAGAACTTAAACATCCACTGATTTTGGTATCCATGAGGAGTCCTCAAACCAAATCTCAGTGGACACCAAGGGGTCACTGTACTGTCAGTGCTGTTACTGGTATATCATATCATGCAGATCAGTGTAATAGTAACAGCATAAAGTAGAAAAAAGAAATCAACCCACACCCCAACAGGCTTATAGGTTTGATTGTTGCTTAATTGTTACAGAAGAAATAGCAATAAACTGGTCTTTTGGTGCACAGAAAAAAAGAGGGTGAATTGGCTGTGCCTAGAAGACAGTAAGCTTTCTTCCAAGGCCGCGTTCCCACTATGATTTAAAGCGAATTGCTAATCGGGTTATATGACCATCATTCCCATTTGAAATCAGTTCCGATCCTACTGTGATGGATTTCAATCATGATGTAGCAAGGCAAATGCAAAACCCCCTGCTCTTTCCTGACACTAGTTCTTTGGTGGTTCTTTTTAAAAAAATTGATTTCGAAGCATGTTCAACAAGTGGGAACAATGGATCTGAATTGCATCATTCTGGATGGGAGGGACTAATGGCAGAGGGGTGTTTACCATCCCGCCTTAGTTTTCGGTAGATTCACCATTTCCCCCCACCTGTCAGTGCAGCCTTTGTGCTTGTGGTATGACCTATGGGTGCATGATTTTTTTAAAAATTGATAGACAATTAGATTCATTGATTTTGCAACTACTTGCAGTCACTTGGGCAGAAAGCTGGGCGACTGGGCCAACAGCAGTTCAGTGAGGCAAGTAGTTTCAAAACTAATGAATTGAATCTTCTATCAATTTTCTTTTAAAAAAATAGTTCCCAAGCCAGGCTGCCACTTACGTCACCGACGTGCAGATGATTGACGTGCATTTTGAAGTGGTGTAAAGCAGTGGGGATGATAATCATACCAAAAATAAAAATACAGTGGTACCTCGGGATACGAAATACCCAGGTTACGAAATTTTCGGGATACGAAAAAATCCCATAGGGAATTATTGTTCCGGGTTACGAATGTTTTTTCGGGTTACGAAAAAACTTTTGGTGCTTTTTTCGGCTTTTTCGCACGGAATCGCGGCTTTTCCCCATTAGCGCCTATGGCAATTCGGCTTACGAAGGCTTTTCGGGTTACGAAAGCGGCCGTGGAACGAATTATTTTCGTAACCCGAGGCACCACTGTAAAAAGAAGCAATTACAAGGGGATAATGAAAAGATCCACTTCCATAGTGGGAACAGTGGACCTTTTGGAAATGATTCACTGACACAGAGCGAAGGTGAATTGCAAACCAGTGAGAATGGAGTCCAAGTTACTCCTGCTCCCAGTTTGAGGAGAGGTAGGGATGGGTCCTTGTATATAGTATACAGAAGGTGAATCAGTAGGAAGGAGAGAAAGGGAAACAAGACCCACCATCTCTGTCCTGGTGGTTCCAGGAGAACTCTCTCTTTAATTGTTGTATAAAATGGGAATTTCAGCAAGTACAGCTTGTTACACTCGCCACAACTGCTAAAATTCCAAATCTTCAACACAACTATCAAAGGGCCATGAGCAGTCTTATTTTCCTGGGCAATCCTACTCTCACCTCACCCCTTCCTCTTGTTCTTTGGTCATTATTGCTCAATCACTTGCTTCTAATCTTCATCTTGAGAACCAATGTGCTCTGCCCTCCATGTACAGAAGCTAAGATGTTAGCCATTCCTTGTGAAATGATTAAACAGTAATAAAAACAATAAAACTTGCTCTTCTTATAACCTGATTGTGAGACTTGGGTTGGATTATGGTCAGTGTTTTTACTGCTTTCCAAGACCTTGAGCCTCTCAGTTACATTTGAGTTTCAAATATTCTTATATAGCCATATTAGCTTTTATTACAGAAATTATAATCACTGTCTTTAAAAAAATAGTTGAAGTCTTGCCAACCACACTAGGTCAAAATCATAAATTTAAATTTAGTTCATTTACATTGTCTATAAGTATGAATTTTCAACATGGTTTTTGCAGGCATATATGTTTTGAGTCGTACGTTTAAAATGTCACTATTACAAAATGAAGAAACTGAATCTTTTCCCCATGTAGGGAGGATGTGAACAGAAGCATTTTCTACCCTGAATCCTGTTGGATGGTCGTAATTATGAGAATATACCCATTGAATCAATTACTGAATGGTGAATCAACACATTGGTAAATCCCATTGATTTAATGCATCTACTTTATTCAGGATTAAAAATAGGCTTCTGTCAGTTTTAGCAGCTATGCTTTCTGGACAAGACAGGACTTACTTTAGTAAGAGGAAGGAGAGCACCTTCAATGGCAGAACATATAACTGAGATGAAGAGGCTCTCAAGCTCAGTAACTGGCATGTCCAGATAAAAGGATCATGTACCAGGTGATGTGAAAATTAGAGGCAACTCCTAGACATGAAATGGCCCAATTTGGACAGATCCAGATCCATGGGTACATCTACACTGTAGAAATAATGAAATTTGACACTACTTTAAGTGCTATATCTCCATCTTATGGAATCCCAGGATCTGTAGTTTTATAAGACGTTTAGCCTTTCCTGCAAGAGTCCTGGTGCCTCAGGAAACTACAAATCCCAGGATTCTGTAGGAATGAATCATGGTGTTTAAAGTGGAGTCATGCTGCATTATTAGTAGATGCAGGTCATCTTGGTTCTGAACCAGATTTGTCCAAAGCAATTTCAATAAATTTGATGATCTGGGTTTTGAAATAGAGTAGAAGAAAACCAAACAGAGCATCTTTGAAATATTTTTCAAAACTCTCCTATGTAAGAATGATGTTATATTAGAGGGAGTAGGAGAGGTAAGAAGCTGAACTTTGCTCATAGACAGTGCTACCTTCAAATTTGGGACAAGAATTTCATAGCACTTCCATCAGAGAGCTTGAGGGAGATGGTGGATGTGGATCATGTGGTGCTAGTGTTAGCAACAGGAATATTTTTGAAAGAAATTGTTGAGGTTTGGTGGAAATTTTATGCTGACTGCAGCTTATTATTTTCCATCTTTCATTCTACCAGTACTCAGCCTTCTATCTTCTGAAAGAGAAAAAAAATTACCTCAGTCCAGTCTCATATTTCCTTCCACCTTATAGTCATTTTTCATTTGAGTGAATCTGTACTTAGGACTAAGAGGCTACTGTTAGAACAGATTATGGAGAAACAGAATGGTTCCCAATTAGCTGAAAAGTCAGGCAAGGTTTCATTCTATCACCCTATTTATTCAATCTGTATGCAGAAAACATCATACGCAGAGCACATTTAGACTCAGAGGAAGGAGGAGTGATGATTGGAGGAAGGAACATTAGCAACCTAAGATATGTAGATGACACAGTGCTACTGACAGAAACTGACAAAGATCTGGAGCAATTACTAAAGAAGGTCAAGGAAGAAAGTGCCAAGATAGGCTTAATTTGAACATAAAGAAAACAAAAACAATGACCATGGAAAAATTACAAGAATTCATTCTAGATTATTAGAAACCTGAAATAGTCAAAGAGTTTGGATCAAACACTGATCAAAATGGAGACTGCAGTCAAGAAATCAGAAAGTTTAAGAACAGGAAGGGCAGCTATGAAAAAAGTAGACAAGATCCTAAAGTGCAAAAAAACACTTAACACTATCATTAAAATCATTCAGGCAGAAAATATCACACAAAGAACAAGTCTAGAAGGAGGAGGAGTGAAGACAGAAAGAAGGAACATCAACAATCTTAAGACATGTGGATCACACCATACTGTATCATACCACATTTAATCTGATTTTAGCTGTTTTATAATGTTATTTTTTCTTTTTGTAATTATGTGGATTAGTTTAAGGATAAGGGGATTTATGTATTGATTTATGTATGTATTTATGTATTTTATTTATGCATCTTATGTTGTAGCCCACCTCGATCCTTTCGGAGAGGCAGGATATAAATTAAACTTCTTCTTCTTCTTCTTCTTATTATTATTATTATTTGCAGAAAACATCACAGACTTGGAACAATTACTAAAGACAGTCAAAGAAGAAAGTGAGAGGACCACAGAGATTCTACATAAATTCAATTTAGACAATGAGGAAATTGAAATACTTAAAAAACTTCTGTACCTTGGATCAAACATTGGTCAGAATGGAGACTGCAGTCAAGAAATCAGAAGCCTAGGAATGGCAAGAGCAGTTATGAAGAACAAGACAAGGCCCGAAAGTGTAAAGATATACAACTGAGCACTAAAGTTAACATTGTCCAAGCCATTTTATTCCCAATTATGGATGTGAGAGCTGGACAGTGAAGAAAGCAGATAAGAAGAAAATCAACTCATTTAAGATGTGGTGCAGGAGAAGAGTGCTGAGGATACTGGGGCAACCAAAATGACAAATAAACGGGTCCTTGAACAGATCAAGCCTGGACTCTCTCTGGAAGCCAAGATCATCAAATTGAGGCTATTGTACTTTGGTCACATCATGAGAAGGAATGAATCATTAGAAAAGACAATAATGCTAGAAAAGGTAGGAGGCAGTAGAAGGTGAGGAAGACAGTACACCAGATGGATATACTCAATCAGGAAGGTAATGGGGCTGAATTTAGAGGACCTAAGCAGAGCAGTAGAGGACAGGGGGTCTTGGAGATGCCTCATCCATAGGGTTGCCATGAGTTGGGGTCATCTTGAGGGCAGTTAACTACATATTTATAGCACTATATTCCATAGTGGTCATAATTATAGTCCATACTGCCATGGCTGCATCTTATGAAATCTTGGGGTTTCTCATTTGGTGATGCACAAGAACTCTCTGGCTGAGAATCTAAATGCACCTCCCCTAAACTGCAATTCCATAGGATGTTCCTATGGCAGTCAAAGAGGAATCATAATGTTCTGTTGTATAGGGTGAAAGAGCCCCTGGAGTATGTTTCTGTTTTATTTTAGTAGTTTATTTTTAATTAAGCCATGAAACTTCATATCCCCTTAGCACACCCCCTCAACTTCAACATGCTTTAAAGGTTAGTTTTGATTTCAGTTTCAATCTGTATTGTTGATTATGACCTGATCCAGACCGGCGCTATGCGCTGGCCTACACACATAATAGAGTTGCCCGGGGGCGGAGTGACCGCACAGCCCACAACTCTACTATGCGGCAGCGGCGTAACAATGGCGGCACCCCGTGTACACGGGTGCCACCATTGTGGCATAGGCACCGCATGGCATTGCGCAGCACTTACATCGCAAGTGTGCCAATGGCACACTTGCGACATCACTGCAGCATTGCACAAAGAGCCCAGAAATTCTGGGTTCTTTTTGCTCCACAGTGGCGGTGCACCATTTGGGGGCTGCACAATCCCTGAAGAGCAAAAACAGGCGTTTCTTAGTGGTCTGTCCCGTGCCTATGTTTGTTCTGTCATTACTGTTGTTGCTTTGTCTGTCTGTCTACTCTTCACCTTCCTCACCCACAACTATGTCACAAGAGATTATCACAATGCAGAAAAGCTTTAAACATATTAAGGCAGATTTTAAACTAGAATAATCCAACCCTGCCCACCTGGACCTAGCTGACAGGTTTAATCTCCTATGAGTGTGCTACTGTGTCTCCATGAACATACAGGAGCAAAAAAAAAAAAAAAGTTACCGACCTTTTGATTTTCTGATGAAACCATTGGGAAATGAGAAATTTGGATGTCTTAATTTCTATTTGAATTCAGGTCTGAATTGGGTTGAATTATGTCTGAAATACTTGAACTAACAAGTCTCAAATGGAATTGAGGTTATCCAATGAAAATCTCTGCCTTCATGTACTCATTGGCTAAAAAACAATGGTGCTCCCCATAATATATGTGCAAGTGCTCCTTACAAAAGAAGAACAATCTGAATCCTTGTTTTGTCGACAAACACATTTTCATAATGTTGGATTATGAACCTAGGGTAGGAGTTGAAGCAATGCATATATTTATTATTGTTATTGTTATTATATTTATTTGTGTCTCGCACTTTCCCCAGAACTGGGACTCAGAGCGGCTTCACAATATTAAAAAACACAACAATTAAAACATAGAAAAGTGATACATTTAAAAAGAATTAAATTGTTACAATATTAAAATAGATTACTTATTAAAAGAATAAAAATACAGTTAAAAAGATAAAAAATTTAAAACACTTAAAATGATACAACACCCTAGCTGGTCCTTTAAGAACATTCTGTTTTTAAAAGCCTGCCTGCATAAGAAGGTTTTAACCTGCTGATGGAAGGCCAATAAGGAGGGGACACTGGTTTAGGACCAGGACAGCCTCCTTGGATTGAGGTGGAAAGGCAGACTAGAGTTGAGTGTCATCTGCATATTGATGACACCGCACCCCCAAACTCCAGACAACTTCTTCCAGCGGTTTCATGTATATGTTAAACAGCATTGGGGACAACACAGAACCTTGAGGGACTCCACAGGCCAATGGGCAGGGAGTCGAGCAAGAGCCCCCCAGCACTACCTTCTGAGTTTGCCCCTCCAGGAAGGAACGGAGCCACTGTAAAACAGTAACTCCAAGTCCCATCCCAGAGAGACGGCCCAGAAGGATACCATGGTCGATGGTATCAAAAGCCGCTGAGAGGTCCAGTAGAACCAACAGAACCAGGACACACACACCCATCCAGTTCCCTTCATAATGGTACACTTACATGTGATAGCATATAATCATACCTTCAAATAGCAGCTGCCTCATGCTTTAACTAGGCTTCCAAAGGATGCTACATGAGAAACAAAGAGTTGTCAGTAGGAGGAATTATCTCCTATACATGCGTAGAAGCACTTTCTTCTTGCACACAACATGGTTTGATTCTTTAAGACTCGAATCCTAAACACATTTTTCTTGAAGAAGACCCTGTTAAACACAGAGGAGCTTATTTAGCAAGCCAAAGAATGGAAATCATTTGTTAAAATTAAGTTGTAAAAATTTTCTGCAATGATGTTTTTTTTAAATATTACTTTAATTATTAAATGCCAGTGACATTTTTTAAAGCTTTGATTACCATTTCTCATTACTTTAGCTTGTTACTGCTCATTTAAAAATAATTGTAAATGAATTTATAATTTAATGATTTAGTTTGTTACTGGCCATTTCTAAAAAAAAATTAAAAATGATTTTAATAATTTAATCATGTAACACATTAATTAATACATTTTGTATTTTTTTTCTTGGGAATTTAAAGTACATGATGGATTTACTTTGTTTGATATTAACATGTCAGTGCTAACATGTTTCCAAGCTCTGAAATATCATGCTTAGGATTATAATGCATGTAGCATTTTCTTTAATATATTTTCCCTTTAATATAATTTTAAATATGAGACAAATAATGGAGTTTAAATTATGAAAAAACTCCATCCAAAGAAGGGAGTATGGTGACAACAGACAGTTACAAATAGAGTATATAAGTCTTCAGACATCAAGAAGCAATATAACTCAAAATATATGGCAATGCTAGAGATAGGCTATTATGATCTAATAATAAAACCCCCTGAAAGTAGAAAGCCACATTGCAAATAAATATCTAAGAACACAGCACTTAAAAAACAGTGGAATCTGAATAGCCTCTACTTTGAAAATAAACAATTTGTCCTCCAGACCCTTGTTTTCATGGTTAAGTATTACTTGCCAAATTTTTAATTTTCAAAGGTGTTTTCATTTCACAGAAGATCCTTTTTTAAAAATAATATAATGGAAAGAGATGTAATTCAAGAGTAGGCTGATGTCTAGTCATTAACAAATGAAAAAACAGTTTGATTTCCTAACACCGATTTCCTTAGATTGCTTTTAATAGCGACTATATAAGTCTAGCAGGTTAGCTCAAAAGAAAAAAAAGCACCTGTGGGAAATAGTAAGGCATTATGGGTTAGGTTTCCTATGGGGTTAGCAGCTGGTGGCAAAAATCAATGAGATCCCTCAAAAATGAACTTCAGGGAATTGAGGACTGTGTGTCCAAATAACTTGTTAGTGTCTACTAATAGGAAGTAGCCATGGAGTATACAGCACCCAAACTTGACCTGTGGGACCTCACCTACTCAGGGACACCTCTCTCTGTGACTGATGGACAAACATAGTAATTGATAATTAAAAAAAACCCCAGGTTTTCCTTGCCACCTTTTGCACAGGTGATATGTATCATGAAAACAAAAAGGGGAAAGTGCCAAGAATATTATTTTTTTATCTCTTCATCTCAATATCTGTGTAATGTTATGCTTTCCTTCAAACTGCTATCAGAAAGCTGCTTACTAAAACTATATCATAATATGCATGAAATTAAAGATAGGTTGAAAAGGATAGGTTCCTGCCATAAGTGTTAAGTATGCAATTTTGGTGGATAAGAAAAACGAGAATTTTGTCTCCTTAGTTCAGGGTGCATTCTCTCTAATGCTACAAATGATTTTAAAACAATTGCTACACTAAGAAGCACCATACCAATCGTAATGGTGCAAAACATAATTTTTTTGTGGCATTGAATTTGGCTTTGCACTAAATGTAATTTTTGACAATGTAAAGGGTTAGCATACAGAATAAGGTAGTGACCCTTTGTCTAGGGTGATAAAATCTCTTCCCTAAAATCACCTTGCCAATGTGAATCTTTTCCAGGTGGCAGGTGCCCCCTCTCCTGCTCCATGAATTAAAAAGCCTTGCTGTCTGGTGATGGAGGAGGGCAGATAGGAGAAGGCAGGGAAGGCATGGTTAAAGGACTGTCAGTCCAGGTGTGGGAGGTTTGGCAAAGGGTCATAGGGTATGGAAAATGTGGGCCCAATCACACATTTAAAAATAAACTACTAATACTATTGTTGATATTTATGTATTTACTTTATCTATATGTCACCTTTCTCCCAGGCCAGTTTCCAAGGCAGCTTCCAAAACACATTAAAACATTTGCAGAAAGTTTAAGACCAGTTTAAAAACACCATATTAAAACACACAAAAAAACCTGATTATAAATCATACAAAAGTTAAAAACATATAAAACGTACATCTACATTAAAAAAATCTTCCCTGCTTAAACATAAAAATGTTTGCTCAAATAAGAATGTTTTGTCTACTGGAGAAAAGAAAACAGGGGGGTGGGCAGGATAACCTCCCATGGAAGGACATTCTAGAGGGTGGGAACAGCTACCAAGAAGGTCTCTCTCGTGACCTCAGATAGGACCAAGGAAAAGACTTTGCCTGATGATTTGGAAACTTTCCCAGGTTCATATGGGGAGCTACAGCTTTTCAAATAGTCTGGACCTAAGTTGTGTAGGGCTTGCATCACACAAACAAGGAAAATGTCCTGAGATGATGGCTGCACAGTAGCCTGGAGAGGAAATGCAGAATGAAATGGTAAAAAGTGGTAGGAGAAGCTAATATATGACTGGCATTCTGCTAGGAATTTATGATGGAGACCAATTTAAGATTGCACAGTTTAAAATCCTAGCATTGCATAACAGCTGTATTGGGAGGGAAACACTGTCATAGTGTCGCCACTGAGATGACTGCACAAGCAGAACAATCAGCATGGCCATTCTGCAATAGTCCATCATGTACAATGGTACAGCAGTTTGCTGGACAGGGGTGCACTGTACTAAGCTGAAAAAAGTCCCCCTTTTCTGTAGTGCCCTTTTGTTCAGGAGCCTTTGTTGCACAGTTGGATATCTTGTACAATGTCCTGTTGACCATCATTGCATTTCTCTAACATAGTTGTGTATCATGTCATTGATGTAGCTCTGCCATTATAAAGTTGCACATTGCAACGTATGGCACAGAATCTCAGCTACATATTGGAACAGTGTGAAAAGCAGCACTTAAAGAAAGCATCTGGGTAGTTTCACTGACAGCTGTCAAACTGAGATGGGTTGATCTCCATAGGAACAGACTCCTTGGTCTATCAAAATTCCTGTCCCTGTGTAGGGATCTCTATGGATACCCATTGGGTCCCCTCTGGAGGCTGAAGCATCTTTGGCCTGACATGTGGCAGCATATCTAAGAGGTGAGGTTACTCAATGTGTTCTTATTGATATACAGAGTTACCTAACATAGCTTTTGCACAATTCTGGGCCATTTAAAAACTGCAAATATGAAAACTGCACACAACAACAATATACTAGCATGGTATATATCCAATATATATTTATAGCATGTATACAGTAGCAATAGAAACCACATCTGATCCCTATATAGTGGCATGGGTAGAGTGCCAATAGTAGTAAGATTTATTCGGTCGTTGACCAGTATACAAAATAATTTGATAAAATAATAATTGCAAAATACAATTATTAATAATGGTTAAAAATTTCAGATACAAATTCAAGCTCATGTTATAGACATATCAGTTTTCACCAACCAATTGGGAGTGTATTTTACATACGATGTAACAAAATTTTGCTGGAGAGCCAGTGTGGTGGTGTGGTTCAGTATGTGAAGTGGGATTTAGAAATTCTAAGCACCAGTCCTCACTGAACAATCAAACTCCCTGTGTAACCTTGGGCCATTCATTCACACTCAGCCTGACCTACCACACAAAGCATCAGTTAGGATAACCTTAGGATAAATACGGCAGGATGTAAATATAGCTAACTCAGGAGTAATAAATAAATGATGCAACTCAGATGCTAGAGACAGAAAGGAATTTTCAGGAAGTGCACATTACACCCTATTCTGTTTAGGAAATTAATTCCGAAAGCTCATGATAGTACCATAAAACTTACTTTTACACATGGATTAGAAAATGGTATGGCAGATTAATGAAATTTAACATCACTAGGCTAGTCATAATCAGATTACCTTGGAAGTAACCTGTCCAAACACCTCACTAGGTGTAGACAGACAGCTATGCAAGTAAGAGGTTATTATTTGTTTTGGTGCTTCCACTTTACTCTTAGATATAAAAAAGTAAATTAGTAACACTGATGCTGTAGTAATACTATGTTGCTGTGAAAAACAGGTATAAACTTTGAATAGCTACATCTAGATCTCTCTTGCAGAGAAAATGTGTATTAAATATTTTGAAACAAGTACTGTTTGTTAATCCATGCCCCCCTCCCCAGTCCAACATAACCTAATAATTTGCAAACTAACTACATCTAACTGTGGTTCTAAATGTAATTTTGAGGTATACCTTAGAAAATGGAATACAGCTGATTTGTCTCAGGAGAGGAAATTTGTTTAGTTACTGTAAGTGTTGGCAATGTACAACAGGCTGTTTATTTTCTCTGTTCATATATTTATATATATATATTTACGACGATTCAATTTACGTACAACAAAATACTATTTTGGCCCTGTCTTTTCCTTACAAGTTGTGAAAATGTATGGCATATGATTGTCAAAGTCTGCTGTTGCAGTATTTCTTCATTCTTGGTGGGAAAGAGGGGAGGGTGGAGAGTGAGAGAGGAATGAAGGACTTTTCATGTCTCTCAGATATATTGGCCTATTCTCCAAATGACAGGTTCCTAGCTGATCAACTATACCACCTGCTACTAAAGCTCAGTAATATTAGTCTGTGGAATGGTTTCATTCTCATCTCACACCTCAGAGATCTTGAGCTCAACCCCAGGCATCCCTTGTGTGTTTAAATCAGCTTAACGGCTCATACAGTGTGCTGATTTCCTTGTAGGCCTCTGTTTTCTCAAAAAGTGATCACCTTTTGCCAATGCCCTCAGGATTAAACAGGGCAGCCTGGTTTTTCCCTTTCTGCATTGGCTATACCTTTGTAGTCAATAAAAGACTAACTAGAAAAGAATCAGCTGATGAGAGAATCAATCTTCTGGAAGCCTCCCCACAGTTTTCTCATCATTTTTTGTGCCGTCTGTCATCTTGGATTGTAAAATGGAAACCAAAACTCAGTATGTGGGAAGACTTTTAGTGCTCCTTGTTAACAAAAACAGTAAGACCAGGGGTTTTGATCTTATGAGTGTATGGGTAAACAGTAAGCTGTAAGTGTGCACTCTTGAAGTGGCTTTTCCCTGCTTCTAATGGAGACTTGCAAAGAATTATCAAAGAAGCATCACAAAAGGTCTCATAACATACTGGTGTGTAGATACCCATTCTGAGCAGGTCAGGTTAAATCTGAACTTCTTCAGTATAACGGCACAGTGCAGTTGTACCATTTGCCACTGTACAAAAGCCATATAAATGTGCAAGGGAGGGGGGAGTGGTGTGCAGCAGCATATAGGGACTTGAAAGTTTGAATAGCCAAAGGTATTGTAAAAGAGGCATTCTTCTGTAGCAGCTGATTCAATACCAAAATGCAGAATTCTAGCTTCTTTCGTGTGTTGTACAATAGGTGAATGTTGCAGTTCCAGCATCTAGATCTACAGGACAGAGGTTTGAAATGGGAAGAGGATGATGCAGGATCTTCTCCGTGGACTCGTGAAACATACTTGGTGTCCTTGGTCAAATCACATACTCCCTCAATCTCAGCTACATTTCAGGGCTGTTAGGAGGATAACATGCAGGAAAGGAGGAGTCACCTCTCTTTTGCTCATGCGGGAAAAGAAACAAACAATTTAACAAGAACTTCAAGAAAGTCTCGGGTTTCTTTTAAAGATCCCATAACCCTCTTAAACTGGGAATAGGTAAGCTAAGCAAACTGACGTTTTTAAAATTTAAAGCATCGAGATACAATGCAATATACAATGCAAGTAAACAATCCATAGCAAACTGGTTCAAATTTTACTATTATTAATATGTATACTTTTAGTCTTCCGTTGCCCTGATCAGTTATTTGCCTGCTTCTTTGCCTCTTGGGTCAGAGGGATTGCTCACTTTTGAGATGCTGGAGAAGAGGAAAGCAAGCAGAAAAAGCTCCACGTACAGCCTCTGACAACCAAGTTGAAATGATTATTATTTACTGATCATGTAATATCTTACCTGACAAAGACATCGGATGGTCTTAAAAACTTTGCACACTTTTTGGTGCCTTTTTAAATTAGTGTAATAAAGATATTAATGATTTAATTTTAGAATTTGTCTTATAGCAAACACTTTTGTCTGTGGTATTTTGACAGGTAGCAGATTCTCCAGACTTTGGCAGCACTCAGTATGAGAGCCAGTCATTGCAACCTTTTTAAAATTTATTGTTCCTGGTACTTGTTAAATTTCTCTGTGCTAAACCCTATCTTGTTCAGGCCAGAATTTACAATGGAGACATAAAATGTTGGGGGTTCCCCCCCCCCGAAAAACAAAAACAAAAATCAAACCTTTCCCAGAGTCGCTTTTGCCTGTCTCATGACAGAGTTGCTGTTGGAAACAAACTTCTTAAACAGCTTCCATGGAATAAACTGCTTTTGTTTTTGTTTTGTTTTTAAATTGCTAATCCAATATAATATTCAATGACATCAAAAGTTTCCTACTATTCACTCCTTGAAATGTTTGGGCACTAGCATCCAATTATATTAGGGGGAAAAAATCTTCCGTCTCCTGAGCATATATACCAAGTTGTGATTAAATTAAAACTGAATATAGAATAGGTTTATACTGTGGGGTAGCTTTTGTGCATGCAAAGCACTCCTGATAAAAAGAGAGCTATCTGCATATGCATACAGTATCTCTAGGTACAGCTCAATTAGTCTAAATTAGATGACTCATTTATTGGCTTCTAATGAGTCATGTACCATAGTGTGTACTAGAGGGTATTTACCAATACAGCTATCATACCACAAGCCTCATCTGAGACAAGTTGTCCAGGTGTTTCAATTCCAGCCTGGTTTCTCCTGGCAAAAGAGCACAGAATGAGGAATGCATCAAACAGGTCATTTCTTCACTGGTGGGAAAAATAATGAATAATGTGTTAGGGAGCAAAACACACACACACACACACACACACAACTGAATGGGGAGAAATTAGCATTTACTCTGTGTAGCAATCAGTCCAGATTGTGGAAATAATGGTGTACCTGTCAATCAGGTGTCTAAGCTGAAGCGCTGCATGCCTCACATCATAGCATTGTCATGTGGAACTTTTCAGAACGTTATGTAAAGGAAATGGAAACGATTGCCTAAAAGTATATCCATTTTAGTATGCCTCTCTACACAAATTAAATCAAAAGAGGCTTTAAGAAAGAATGAAAACGCCTTGGGAAGGGTAACAATACCACAAGGGAGGAGAAACAGGACACAAGACAAGTTAGAGAACAGAAATATTCTGTAGTACAAAGTGGCTCACAGATTATCATTTATTATAAACATGTCAGGAATAGGGTGATCATATTGGTGAATCCCTGGCCCTGAGATTTCAGATTCAGAATTGGGCCCCAGTGATATTGATCATTAACTACAATTGTTCAGAGCATATTACTGTTCAAACCAAACCAAACCAAACCAAACCACCTACACACTATACTGGAAATTATGTTTCTCCCAGGTTGAAAATTACGTTGGTTTTTTTTTAAAATTTTATTGAATTTAAAAAACAAACAACATAAAATACAGAGGAAGATAAAACAAACAGTCTCTACATGTCGAAATAAAAACACATAGAACAAATAACTCAACCTTACTACATACATTCAGCCCCCCCAAAAAAACTACCCTCAACCCCCCTCTTCCCCTCTTCCATCCCCTCTATCCCTATCCTATTATCTTCAACCATAACCCGCACACACCAAAGACATTGACTTCCTGACTGCCAGCTACAGATCATTATTGTTATTGTTTGACTTTCTCCTATTTGTTTCTAATGAACTCATATATCAAAAACATAGTGTTACAAAATATATACATTGTCTTCTGGAATCACTATACTAAGAATGACAGGGATATTAAAGATTAGCTATTACGATCTTTCCCCACTCTAATTCGAAATAATTCAATACTTTCCACCAATCATCTGACACTTTAGTACTATACTAACGCATGGGTTAGGATGTCCATCTCCATTCCCTCAAATAATTTTAATAGCCAATCATCCTTAGTTGGAATTTGTTCTTTTTTCCATTTTTGGGTGTAGCAGATCCTTGCCAGAGAGATCATATAGAATATCACCTTCCTTTCTTCCTTTTTAACATCCCCATTCATCATTCTCAATAAGTATAATTCAGGTTTTAGGATTAAATTTGTCCCCATGATGATATTGACTGAGTTATTAATCATTTTTCAATAAGTCCTAGCTTTGCGACACTCCCACCAACAATGATAAAAAGTTCCCTTTTCAGTTTTACATTTCCAACAGGCTTCTTTCTTACGTTTTCGAAGATAGCACTGACTGGGAGTGGGTGGTATCTTTCTTATTTTTGTGTTTAATATTTTTGCAAGCACTGCTTTAAATTACAGTAGAAATTGTAGTCCAGGCAACGAAAGCTCTATTACTTGAGCTATGAACACAAGAAAACATTTCTTGTGTTTGCATAAACACATTTTCCACGCATATAAACATTTTTGCAATCACTGCTTCCACAATATATGGGTGCTGATAACCAAAGAAACTTTTCCAAGCAACAAGAAAGTTATCCAAACTCTGCTTCTAATGGGATCTTCCCAGTACCTGCCTTCCATTTTTACATTCAGGTTGTAAATCCCACCTCATAGTCATAATCATGCAGCAATCCATCACCATTTTTTTTTGGTGGGGAGGTGATGATGATGATGATGATAGTAATTATGATGGTGCTAGACTACCAAAGTGATCCTGTCTGTACATGTCAATTTGGAAGCAAGCCGTATTGAATTTAATAGGACTTTAAAAAGCTGAGAATCTAACAAAGGGTGCATCTATTATCCCCTCTGTTGTAAGCCGCCCAGATTCCCAGTGATTGGGCGGCATATAAATCATCATCATCATCATCATCATCATCATCATCTGCACTATAGATATAATGCAGTTTGACAATACTTTAACTGCCATGGTGCCATCCTACAAAATCCTGGGATTTGTAATTTTGTGAGGCACCAGCACTCACAGTTTGGCACAGGAGGCTAAAGACCTTGTAAAACTACAGCTTCCAGGATTCCATAGGATGGAATACAGCACTTAACATGATAGCAAACTGCATGATTTCTACAGTTTAGATGCACCCAAAGTTTTCAAAGTGGGGAAAAAAGCTGGAAAGACAGAATAGGAGAGAAGGAGGAAGAAGAGGATGAGTGTAGTGAGCAAAAGGGAGGATAGAAGGAGAAAGAGAATGAGGGAGAGAGAGAGATGGGGATGGGGATGGGAAAGGACGGAGGACACAAATATCACAAGAAGAATTGGGAGGGAGGGAGGCAGGGAAGGAAGGAAGGAAGGAAGGAAGGAAGGCAGGAGAGAGAAGATTGGTGCAGGCCACTCAGGATGAACCCTGGTTTCCAGAGTCATAGTCCAATAGCCCAATTGAATAATTATAGACTTTTGCTTCTGCACACAACTAAGTTCCATTGAATGAATAGGTCTACTCTACTTGGGACTGCTGATAGGATTTAGCTAATGACAGTATTACTGCAAATGTTTATGTGAATTCCTCCTTCCTTCCATTTTGTTTTGCTCCGTTGTTCCTGGTTTCATCTTCACATAGTGCTTGAATAAAACCATTAAAAAAAAAAAGATGTATGTACTTTAGTGTGATCAGCACATCTTTTGGAACTGGGAGGTTATTTAGTTGTTTTTAGCTATTTAACCTCATCATTTATGTAACTGGTGTGTGTGTGTGTATGAGAGAGAGAGAGAGAGAGAACTGAAAAATATAAACAGAATGTTTTGGTTTGCATCTTCTTCAGGTGCTAAATATGAATCTCTCTCTCTCTCTCTCTCTCTCTCTCTGTGTGTGTGTGTGTATTACTAATATGATTAATTTTATCTATACATTCTGTTTTAATCTATGCTGTAAACTATCTTTAGTACCAAACAAGGAGCGAAAATGAGATACTTGATTTTCTGTGAAGAACACAGAGAAGCCTCTTTGTTTCACACTTGACTGGAAAATGATCTATGGCCATGCTGTATAGAATTCACTTTCTGAGACCAGTTAGGTCCTTACTGAAAATGGATGAGAAGAAAGCATCTTGTCCTTTATGGCTTGCCATTTAAAAAAAATGCTGTTTTTGAAAACACAAAAATAAAATAATCTGTATAAGATGCCCCGTGAGAAAAGTATGGAATAACTATGCTATCCATTTTTCACAAATGTGAACAATACAAAATGTGTGCTTATTTTTAGTGTATGAATGAGTTGGTGGTTGGAAGTAGAAGCTATAATTAATTTTTTATCTAGCAACGATCAAATATTTATTTAATAAAATGTGATCATCAGCAGTTAAATATTTTCTGTTAGTCTCCCTCTATAGTTGGAATCTGCTGATACTTACTGGAAGCTGTTTGGGATTGGAAAAGTCAGCACTATTGTATTGTGATCAATAATTAAATTTACTGCTGACATGCATCTAGTTTATACAGCAATCTCTGACAATCCCATCTTGCAAAATTAATCCTTTCCAATTTATTTAATAGAAGACTTGAACAATAAAATAATTTCAATGAGTACCAGTGCACAATTATTTTTGGTCAATATTACTTTATTATAAATTGGGTGCATATACTCATTAGTAAATTAGCTGTCATATGTGGAAACAGTTTTTTTTTAGTTTAAAGGTGATTATTGGTACCAAAGACAAGAAGGCATTTAACCTTGCTGTACAGTTGTCCTTACCACAGTATTTTTTATTCTAAGCTATATCTAAACCGTCAAAATGGTAGAGGAAAACTAATTAGTGATATTAAATGTATAGAATATTAACCATTCCAAAGCCATGCTGACTAGATGAATTTAAGGGAACTAGTTATTAATCAGCCTTGCCATCATAATCTTAAGGAATTCTTATGTACTCTGTCTCTCTCCTGAGCTGTATTGCAATAGTTACAGTTTAAAACATATGTGGACTACTTTGATATTTAGTGTGTGTGTGTAAAGAAATACTCCCAACTTTGAATGCAAATATCTTGTTTCTATTTAGAAAGTGCATTTAATAACAATGTCTTCAGAACGTTCATATATATATCTATTATCTCACAGTTAGCAACTATTCCATCCTTAACAACGGAGTGTGGAAAAAAGCCTCCAAGGTCCTTGATTGTTTCATTCTTGTGTGGAAAGATGAATAATTACAGTTTTCCTCTGCTGCAGGAGAAAGCTAATATTTCTCCACAGTATTACCCTTGTATTCAAATGTCCAGAAGTATTGTGGAGTAATTCTGTGGAGCAATATACTTTTCAATGTGAAGTCAAAGGCTTCCATGTCTGGCATCCATAGTATTTTGTGGGTTTTTCCGGCTAAAGATGCCAGCCACAGATGCTGGCGAAACGTCAGGAATAAACTTTTCAAGAACATGCTCACATAACCTGAAAAACCCACAAAAAACAATATACGTTTCCTTTAGCACAAAAGACACATTTTCATGCTAGAAAACACAGTTCCTGCTCAGGCAACAATGTTTTTGCATAGGATACCATTTTCCTGCTCTTTTGGTTGTGTATAGTTTGTAATAATGATTTATTATTTGCAGTCACTGATGTTCAGTGCTGCCTTAAACAACGTTGGATTACTTTTGAAGTGTTGCTTGAAATACATAATGTGTAACAGGATGACAGCAAATATATCTGCCCTAACCCAGTAAAGGAGACTCATACCTGGATCTTACCTTTTGCCTACCTAAATGAGTAAGTGTATCTAAGGCCATGTCTACATAGGTCAAATGAACTGGTTTCTCCCTATCCTTATGGGACACTACCTTCATGACACAAGACCCAATTAGACTGCAGACTGTCTTCATGCCATAAGGCCAGTTCCACATTGAATCTGGCCCTTCCCTCCCTTACATTGAATTTAAAACATTTATCTTTTGCTCTGTATTTTCCTGGTGATACTGAGCAGCTGTTTATGCATATGTCCTGCTGTACCACCTGGTGCCATAGCTGATAACACAAGTTGCTCCTCTGAGCTCACAGCGAGATACCGAGCCATATGATCAATGCAGAAGGTAGCTGCCCAGTGTTGCTTCAGAGTGTGGAGGTAATCGGGGTTTGGGGCAGCTCTGGGTACGGAATACTCCAGGAGTATACTGGTCCAGAGTATTCTGGCCAGTGTAGACCTGCCCTAAGATATGGCTTAGGCTGCCTTGGGTAGAATTGGAGAGGGTGGTGGCTAAATGATCTCTTCCCGTTCTATGTCTGTCCAGTGAATAATCAGCACTGGCAGAAATGACAAACAGTTCAGCTGGAAAAAGAAAGGGATCTTGTTCTTAGACTACCTCTGCACTGATTTATTTTACTTAGGCGAGTTGGCATTTTGGATTTGAATTATTGTATGCAAATGTATTTATTTAGTCAATTTGTTCCCCAGGGCAGTGTTGCCTTGCTCAGTCTTGTACAAATCAGATATTTTGATTACAACTCCTATCATCCCTGGCCATTGGTCATGCTGGCTTGGAGTGATGATAATTGTAGTCCAAAATATCTGAAGGGCTCTAGATTGGGGGAGGTTGGTCTATTTAACGTTAGTATAACTGAATCAAATATGAGAGACATCACAAGATGTATTTTGATGGCACCGTGTCATCAATAATCAACGGCCTATGAAAACTCAGTGTCATATTTAGTTACTGATGGGAATGCATAGTAAAGCATTTAGCATGTCACTCAGAAAGTAATATTTACTGTGTTTTTTAATGATCTACACCATGACATATTTATAATTCAAAGTGACAGGAGCCAGAGACATGCTTCAACATGGAAATTAAGCCAGTTAAATCATGCATGATTGAAAGAAAAATTGAAAATCCACCTTAGGTTTACTATTTAATCAACCCTCCTACTCATCTGCAGAAACATGCTGGAAGTTAAATGCATTCTTATAAATGATGTGTTATCTTCCATTCAGTCAAATGATTTAAGAGCAAAATAATATTTAACTTCTTTATTTGCTTCATAACTTAGAGCACATGTATTTGCCAAACTGCTCTAGAAGACTTGTATAATATAGAAAATAAAGATAGAACAAAGCAAATAATCAAAACAATAATTAAAACCAATTTTTAATTTTTTTTTAAAAAAAAATCAGTCCTGGCTATGGGAAACAAATGCTGTTAAAATACCTGACAAAGATATTTAAAAGATGTTCACATAAATCTTTATTGACATGCACTCCTAAAAGTTACTAAAGAGAGGCCTAGGCCAGGGGTACATATGGGAAAGATCTGATAGGGGGAGAGGCAGAGCCACGATGTTTAGAGCAAGTTTAATTCTCTGATCTGGGAGGCAAATAGCAATTTAGAACTGATTCCAATACTTTGTCATTATTTATTTTCCAAATCATTCATTGTTGGCCATTTCCTATGTGCCACCTTGAATGAGAATCATGACATATGCTTGGATCCTGGTATTGGTGATACATTCATTTCTTTTACCCCAAGTCTCTACCTTCAAGTCTCAAGTCAAGTTTCAAGTTCTTGCAAGATACTTTCAAGTCAAGTCTCAATTCTCTGTCATCAAGTCTCAATTCTCTGCAAGATACTTTCAAGTCAAGTTTCAAGTCCTATCTCAAGCATGGAAGCCAAATTTAACAACATATAAGGAGGTGGGGCATGTTTGTTGGAGGGACACATCAAAAGCTTTAGAAATCTCCTCCAATTTGCAGCTGGGGCTCTGTCACCAAAGCACCAGACCTCAACTCCCACCTCAGGCTGGAAAACAGCCAGTAGGGGTAGGTAAGAGTTTGGAGTAATAACTCCAATTTGATTCTGAGAAGAAAACATAACTTTCCCCTTTCTCACTCTGTTGCCAAACCTACCAAACCCTCCTCTACCACCCCTTTCCTCTTCCTCCTTCTCTCCGCCAGCCCCATACCAAGTGAAGCTAGTTGGTCTTGTTGTAGAAGAAGATGCTCTCAATGGCCACAATGGGCAGACCCACCAGTGTGTTGCCCTGTGGGAGCTGCCCCAAGCCTTGTACTACCTCATGAGGTTGGGACAAAGGTGAAGGCAAGAACTGTACTAAGTCCATGGTGCCTTTTTCCTGTACGAGGAGCCTCTTAGCTGCTAACACCACCGCTGCCATCTTGGGGCCCTTCCCTTGGCTCTGAGATGGGACACTTCCTGGGGTGGCATTCATGCTCCTTCTCTTATAGGACAGTTAAAGAGACAGGCTCCTCATATCAAGAAGGGTCTCACTCACTCTTCTCCTCCTCCTTGAGGGTAAGTCTTTCTTGCTGCTGAACTGAATGATTTCTGTTGAAGACACTAGCATTACAACCATTGAAGTTACATAGTTCTTAATATTTAGTCTGCCTGTTGATTTTGAATTCAGAATCCCATAAGGAACATCAAGGGACTGATGTTCCTCATGAGATTCTGGCAGTCTCTTGAGGAATTCAAAAGCCAGTTAGTTGGTTGCTTAAAATATAAAAGTCATAAGTTGAACCAGTGTGTCTTTTAATGGCATATTGAGTCAAATGAACTCATTGAAGCAACTTGAATCTGAATCAGTCCAGTCGAATCTACATCGTTGTCTTATATAAGGACGCTTTCTTTCTTTCTTTCTTTCTTTCTTTCTTTCTTTCTTTCTTTCTTTCCCTTCCTTCCTTCCCACTCTTCAGTCATGGCTTTCAGATCAATTGACAAAGTGAATGTGAGAAAATACAGCAAAAATATAACAGTGAACAGTTTAAAGCAGGTGAAATTTCCATCTTGCATTTGATGCCAATAAAGATACTCCCAGTTTGAAGCTTTCCGAGAATGGGTTTCTGTAAACTGGGAACCCACATGAGATGGAGGAAAATACAGAGCAGGTATTTGAGGATGATCTTAATAGCAGGGCTAGCAGACAAGGAAAGAATGGAACTTGTAGTTCTTGCATCTATCGTGGTAAATTCAGCTCCTTTATTAAAGGAGCCACCATGAACTGCATAGAACTTTGCCCATTTCAAGAAGGGCCACCTCTGTCCCATGCCAGAAAAACCCACTATCAGATCACATATTCTCAGTTCAGATTTGAGCAAAGTTATATTTTCCCTCTATCCTCAAAGGGATCTGAAAAGCCACAGATTGTCAAGCCAAGGGGTTGTTAACAGTCATGCCTTTCCTCTGCCCTATCCCCAGCAGTGTGGCTGATAGCTTTGATTTCACCCACAGAAGTGTTCCCAGTGGTTTCATTTTTGAGAGATAGGAAAGGTCTGCCCTGTATCCATGGATATTTATGCTTCTGTGCATGCCATTCTCAGATATCCATGGTTACCCAGCAATGGTTTGATACAGTCCAAGTAATTACCGTGTGTGTGTGTGTGTGTGTATGTGTGTTTTCTAATGGAGATTGGTTAAACAAGTGCTTGGATAAGGACTGAAAATGCATTGTGTGTCTTATTGGGGAAATCACATCTCATAAGCATTGTAAGCTCCATTAAGTGACATGGATACATGCTACGTTCATAGATTGGCTTGAAGCCAAATTGTGTGCACCACTGATCAGTTGTTCCCTAAAGAATATATTATGAACTACTGATGCATAGACTACACCTTTTTGGAGAGCAGAGTTCAAATCTCCTCCTGGCCATGGAACACCTTTGAGTGACTTTGGACAAGTCACATTCTCTCAGCCTCAGAGGAAGGTAAAGGCAAAATGTCTCTAAACAAATCTAGCCAAGAAAACTCTATTACAGGTTCGCCTAACAGTCTCCAAAAATCAGAAAGAATTTGAGACATACAACAATGGCAGCAGCAACAACAACAACAAACACCCCCAAATAGATACAGATTTGTGTATAATTTACCTATGCTATTTTATACATATAGCTACAGATTTGGAAATAACTATTGTTATCTATGTGGCATTGAAGGAAAGTTCTGCTAAAAAGAGAAATAAATGGGTCCCAGAGCAAATCAGTTCTTAATAGAAGCCAACATTATTAAAATTATTAAAAATATTATTAAAATTAGGCTGTTTTACTATGGACACATGTGATGACAAGGATAAAATGAAATGATAAAATTAAAAGCAGTAGGAAAAGAGGAAAATAATGGCCTAATTCCCACTACATAATACAGTGGACCTTTTGTATATGTGGGGGATCCATTCTGGACCTCTCCCCCATGTATCTGATTTGGTTTCTGTGGTGCGGTCACCCCTGTGAGGTGACTCCATGTTGGATCGATCCGTTGATGAATGTGAACACGAAGTGGATTAAATTGAAATGGGTAGGTTCGATCATGGCTCAAATAGTGTGAATGTCTATTCAGTGCTAAATCGCTTCATTGCTTCATCTCAAATAAATGATTTATTTTGTACTGGGAATGGGGCCAACATTACAGATGGAGTGACTAAATCAAGGAAGGCACAGCCTTGAGCTCATGGGACCTGAGAAGGGCTGCTGATGACTGAAGGTCTTGCAAGTCGCTCAATGATAGGGTCACTATACAGCAAAGCAACTTTATGGCATATAACTACAACAGCAAATATAGAATACATCTCATCTCATTGGTGAAGATGGAGATCAGGCAACCTGTGTGGCTGGTCAACAGCTCTCCTGGTGCTGACTATTGATATGAAACTTCGAACTCTTCTCTCCCTTCTTGTTAGGGTTCATTATCATTAAGCTGAGTTTGGACTGGAAAAACCATTCAAACAGAGGGTGATTTCACTCATTTACTGTCCTTTGGCATGTCTTCAGCTAGAGGACTGCCTTCTGTAACATAGCTCATTATAATCTGAAACTCACATCATGCTTACCTTTAGAAAATAAGCATGTAATGATTTGAAATCTAGGCCTGGACCTGAATCCTGTTGGTTATTCCTAATTAGATTAGATTCATTGAATCAACTGCTGAGGGGTCAGTCAACAAATAGGAAAAAACCCAATAATTCAATGAGTCTACCTGGCACTAACAACAGGATTCAGAAGAAGCTTTATGAGGCACTCTGCTCTCCTTAGATTCCTATAGTTGTGCAGAGGGCTGCAGATCCAATTGCCACTTTTATTTCTGTACTTAAAATATCTATAACATTTTCAAACCTGCTTAATATTTAGGTCACCTTTCTTCAAAAGCCCATGTGAAATATTTTCACCTGAAAAGTGAAATAGTCAGCAGTATCTCTTCTTCATTTGCAATGTAGACTGATGTTTTCCTAGTAATTGGGAGTGGGGGCCTTGGAAGGGACTGTTAGAAATAATAATACCTACTGGGAAGACCTTTGTTAAAAAAAGAAACAACAGACTAGTTGTGTGATTTTAAGTAAAAACAAAATGCAGGGGAGGGTAGTATCTTTTGAGGGGGAGCATAAAGTGTTACAAATGTGGTGCAAAGGTGGCATGAGCTTTCAAGTTCTTCATCAGGCATGACTTGCAATATGAACTGTAGTTAATATCAGTTATCAATTAAGATGGAGACTTTTGAACATAAAGGAGCATCTTAATTAACTTAATTGTTGATCAAAGTTAGTTATTTTTAAACCAAATACATATGCTGGCTCTTTAGTATTAATTGAATCCTATAATTAAGTTATTGTTCAGTCAATCAATCAATCAATCAATCAAATGATTAAAGAGCTGAGATGGTAACAAATGTTACATTTTCCAGCTGAATTATTGCAAAATTGTTTCTTGCTTTTTGTAAATTATTCAGGGTTCAAAAATTACAGTGTTTAGGTTACGAGAACTAAAACATTTATTTTAGTTCATGATTAGAGCATAGTTGTCATATCTCTGGGCACGATGATACAAAGCTCAAAAACCAGGCTTGGTCTGTTGGTCATTATATGTGTAGCTACAAGATGTAGAAAGTAGGCTGAGTGAAGAGAAGCGGTACTAAAGTGTTAGTTTACGGCAGGGCTGGGAATCATTGTGACCCTCCATATCTTGTTGAACTGCAGTTTGCAGCATCTCTTATCCTAGCTATGTTTGCTTATATTCTTCTGAAAGTTGAAATCCAATAGCAGCTGGAGGGGTGCTTCATTCCCACTCCTGGGAATTACAGTTGATTATTTTCTGTCCATTCCCCACCAACCAAAGAGATGGCTGAGACTCAGACCAAATGACCAAACATCCATTTCAAAGCACACAGGCCACTGACCTGACTTAGAGCAGAGGCCCTGTGGAACATGATCGTCTTTGTATTGACAGAGCTGGAGACTAAATCTGGGTAGTACACTAGGTTAAAAAAAGTCAATTGACATCAAACGGTAAGTGTTCTCTCATGCTTCTCACTGTGGTGAAATCTCCTTAGATGTTGAAAATCTTCCTCTGCTGATACTGGGAACAGTATAAACTTTTAATAGACGTTTCATTGAGATTTTTTTTGATCACTACATATTTTGATAAAAGCCTTAGAAGCTAAATCTCTTGTAACCTGAGGATGTCTTACACAAGTTTCCTCATGGAAGTTGTTGGATTTGTCCAATACAGGAATAGCACCTGTGGTTCATCCATGGCATCATGTTGCATCATGCATAGTAAATATGGGTACATGTTTGCATTGTTCATGCTTATGGAATATGCATGATGCTCTGTTCTAGTTGTGCAGTGTTGTAATTCACAAGTGAAGAAGTATTGTGCAACTGCTATGTAACTCTGTGAGGGTAAAGGTGCACTCCCTTTCCTCAGCGTAGGATCTCAGACAATCATCTTTCTGCCTCCCCATAGAATTTGTGACGTATGTCAGTCACACCACAAAATTGCCCCTTTTATAGATCAGAGGAGTCCACCAGGATATCCTTTGGAAGAAGCTAATGAAGAGGACAAGTCTTCTCCCAATAATAAAGTTAACCTGCAATAAGTTAGTAAGTGCAAGTAATTTTTTCCTCCTATTGAACTGTATTATTTCCAAACAGCAAGAATTGAATATCAGTAAAGAGTTATTTGTTCCAAACTTCCGTATCTTAGCAGTGAGGAAGAACACCAATAATTACCACTTATTATGAATTAAAAAGATCTCTGTATTTTTTAAAGAAAATGCCAGAAGGTTGCATCCTTTGTTTGACAACCTGGTGTTTCAAGCCCATATAAACGATGAGTGCTTGCACCAGAGCCCACTGGGGTACTCCAGCATTTTTCCTTATTAGTGAAAATGCACTTTCAGGTTTGCAATTGTCATGCCATGTCTGTGGCAATATCAGCTGCATATTGGATCTTTTCCATTACCTACTGAGCGTATGGCAATCAATAAAATGAAAATGAATCTGAACTCATTAGTGGGGTGGCTGCTTGCTTTTTGCAGGTCTGTAGTATGCAGACTTTCCTGAAGTAGACGACACACTGGTATTTATTATTTACAAGTTGGCCTGGCAGAGTGCATTAAAATATTGTAATAAGCCTTCACAAATAGATTATAGGCAAGAAACTAGAATGTATCTTAATTGGATTCTGGTGTTTTGCCCTGTACATCTTAAAATAATAATTAAAAAAACAAAACAGCAACCAACTGCTATTCTTCAAATTTTTTATATAGAAGGAAATTTTGTTTTGAGATTGAAACATTTGGCAAGACCCAGGCATTTTTTCTCACCTTCTCCACAAGGCTAATTTAAAAAATATTATTAGCAGTGAACATTAATGTAGTTGGGGAATCAAGATGTGAAGGCTTGAACATGCTTCTCCAAAGGTGGGCTCTTTAGATTATTACTGTGAAAGCAATTTATTCAAGCCAAACACACTTCCCACACATTGTTCACAGTGGTCTGCACTCCAACTCATTTAACAGCTTTTTAATTCAGTAGCTATTCACTTTTAATAGAGCTATTTCTTCATCGTTCTGCATTTAGTGATAAATGGTGCCAGGACAAGTGATAAATTAAACCAAAAGGAATCATGTAAAGTCATGTCAAGGCATTAACTTAAAAGAAGAAGTACCTGTGCCATGCTTAATGTCAGCCACCCAGAGGTTCATGGCCTGGAAGGAGGACACTTGTGTCAAATAGTAAGGGGCTAACCAAAACTTTCAGAGATACCACCCCCTATGAAGCTTGTTATTGGCACACAATATTATGGGACAGTATCAATAGCTGGATCAAATGGAGTTCTGCAGGGATCTATTCTGGATCCCCATGCGGATACCAAAATACGCAGGTGCTGAAGTCCCATTGTCCCAATGGCGGTGCCATTAGGGACAACTGGGCTTCAGGTAAACAATAGGGGCTTACCTGAAGTCCCCTGCCTCCTGGGTATCTTCTGGGAAGGCAGGGGTACCACAGTGGCCCCTCTTCCCATCCTGTCCCCCTGGGATCCTGCTGGGCTGGGTGAAGAAGGTGCCGATGTCAGTGCCCTCCTGAGCAAGGCTAATCTTATATATTTTTCTTTTTTAAAAAATCAGGTCATTTTTTAGTAGACTGTGGGACTGCTATAGATGTCATTACCATGAATTTTAGCAAACCATTTAATAAAGTCCCCCATGATATTTTGATTAGTAAACTGATTAAATGTGGAATAGATGGAAACATCATCAGATGGATCAATAAATTAGTTTGAAAACCGTGTTTGAGTCATAATCAATGGCTGTGCTTTAAAGTGGAGGAAAATCTTGAGTGCTGTAAACTTCTGTCCTGGTCATAACTCTTCAGTATTTTTATCAAGGACTTAAATGATGTGGTAGAGGGGATCCTTACCAGGTTTGTGGTTGATACAAAACTGAGAAGGGGTAGTTTTCACACTGGAAAATCAGAATAGAATTCAAAAGAACTTTGATAAGCTGGAAAATTGTTTTGAAACTAATTGAACAGAAACTAATTCAGCTGAGACAAATGGAAAATTCTACATTTCAGCCAAAAAAAACCAAATGCACAGATATAGGATGAGAGATACTTGGTTTAGCAGTAATACATGCGGAAATGAACCTTGGAATAATTGTTGATCATCAGTTAAACATGACCCAGCAGTGTCATGCTGCAAGAAAAGGGCAAAAAATATTTTACCCTGCATTAGAATCGTACAGTTGGAAGAGACCACAATGGCCATCCAGTCCAACCCCCTGCCATGCATGAACTCTCAATCAAAGCATCCCCGACAGATGGCCATCCAACCTCTATTTAAAGACCTCCAAGGAAGGAGACTCCATTACACTCTGATAACGCTTTAGAACAGTTCTCAGAAATGGCGCCCTCTGGAACTGAACAGGGATGTGATTGGAACACTCAGCAGCAAAGGCGGTGTTCCAGCGTGCGGTAAAATGGGGTTCTTAGCCCCATCCCGTTCTGTGCGCGCCCCATTTTACAATGCATAGGGCCCGTTTTAGGGCCAGTGCGATAAACTCCTCACTGTCAAACAGCTCTTACTATCAGGGAGTTCTTCCTAATGTTGAGGTGGAATCTCTTAGAAGCTTTCTCACGTAGCCTGGGAAGCACTGCTCTAAAATACTGTATGAAGATTGGAAATCAATTGGTTTTGGAAATACATTTGGGTAAAAAACACAATGAGTTGTATTCCAGAGAGTGACAAATGTCAATACCAAAGCTCTGGTAGCCGCAACACAGGAATATGCAGTGATTGTCACTGTCTGATTGCATTTATTTTAAAACCTCAAATTCTTCCAAAGTGAATTTAAAAAGCTATATGTAAATGTTGGTAACTTCTTCTAACAACAAAATTCCGGAGTCACTTACACTGGCCAGATTCGATAGGTACTACTGTTTCCATCTAGTACACCGAGAATCATGTTATAGCTGCTTGTCATGTTACTAGTGCTGTATCACTAAGATCTATTTGGACCAGGGATGGGTTTCTAAGTCAGTACCACTCATAGAAGAAAAAGAAGAAGATGACTTTGAATATGTAGCAATATGTTGGTTATACTTTTAAGAATAAAGAACTCTAAGATCTAATCAGCACTGCAGAAATAATTCAGTTTGATACCGCTTTAACTACCACAGCTCAATGCTATAGAATTCTGGGATTTGTCATTTTGTGAGACATAGCCTTCCCTGTCAGAGAGCTCTGGTACCACAATAAACTATAAATCTCAGGATTCCATAGGATCAAGCCATGGCAGTTAAAATAGTGTCAAACTGCATTAACTGTGCAGTGCAAATCTCTGCCTTACTATGCAAGTCAGTCCATAAATATCTGCCTAACCATGCAACTCTGTCAGTTTTGCTTTCTCCCACAAGAGTCCAGAAAACACGGTAGTAATAATCCTGTTTAAGACCTGTTTAACTGCTTTGGCTCAGTAGCAGGGAATCCTGGGAATTGCAGTTTATTGTTGCACCAGAGCTCTCTGGCAAAGAAGGGTAAATGTCTCACAAAACTACAGTTCTCAGAATTCCTTAGCATTGAATCAGAGCAATTAAAGCAGTCTCAGACTGGATTAATTCTGCAGTGTGTTTTGGACCAAGTTCTCCTCACCTATTTTGTAAAGAAATTTGTCAAGCTTAATATATTCATGCAAGACCTACAAACAGAGGGGAAAAATATCTCACCCATCCCTTGTCAAATGTGCAAATTATGACTATGACCATTGAGAGAGAATGTTATCTCAATTGTGAGTTATTAAGTTTGTTTGCAAACAAGTAGAAAGCAAGATAAAAGGTCCCAGCATGTTAGAAGCAGTGAAAGTCTTGAATATCTACTTGATTTTTCACTTAGGTGATTATCACACGGAGCCTTACTGTCCCCAAAAGGTGGCAAAATCATCTGTAAAGTGTGCGGGTGTGAAAGCCAATTGTACTTGCCTCTCGTGATTTAATCTTCATTGAAGTGTCCTGCTCCTCTCCCATCATCAAAGCACTCACGGAGCAGCCATTTTTCAACAACGGGAACTTCTGTTATTAGAGAAATGGCTGCTCTGTGAACACTTTGATGACGAAAGAGGAGCAGGACACCTCAATGATGATTAAATCATAGGAGGCAAGTGCGATTGGCTATCACACCCGCATGCTTTACAGATGATTTAGCCACGTTTCAGGGATGGTAAGGCTCCATGTGATAAGTGCCTTAGACTGTTAATGCCAGATGTGTCACTGCATTGGTTGCATTTGTCTACAGAATTAGACTTAAGCTATATATCCTCAAAACAGATCAATTGAAAGAAGGGGTCTCCTCCCAATGCCAAACCCCAAGAAAGGAAGGAAATAAGAACATTCCTTCTCAAGCTCTTTGTACTGAATACAGGAAAATGAAATTGACTGTCCTTAACATGTAAGGGGCAAGACAGGATATGACAGAGAAACCATGAAAGAAGCCAGACAGAACAACCTTTCTCCTGTACATAAACCTAAAAATAAAATATGTGAAGCAACACACATATGTACACACACACACACACACAGAGAGAGAGAGAGAGAGAGAGAGAGAGAGAGAGAGAGAGAGAGAGAGAGAGAGAGAGCAGTAACCACAGTTAGAAGGGCCTGCCTGGTAGAAGAGCTAAGTTAAAGCAGCTTCTTTGTTTGGGCAATTGCCTGAAAGAGACCCATGGCTTCCTGGTGTGAAATGTCTGGAATCGATAGAGTACAATTATTGTGTCCTGTTTTCTTTTGTCTAAAAAATTCTATCCCTCCTTGATTAATCTTGCTGCAGTGATAGCAGCTCAGTCAGACCCATCTGAGATACATGGATTGACTGATGCATGAAGTTATTGATACTTTTTGTGCTGAAAAAGATATTCTCCCAGAAATGCAGAGAACACCCTCCTCAACAGAAAAGATACAGTAGGTCCTTATTTCCAGCTGTAGCCCCTATTCTGATTCTCCCACTATCCGAACTTTCTATTATGCCGTGATTTGGGTCTTTGCCAGAGTTTGGAAACATTACTTAGGGGCTAATGCATTATTATCATTAGCAATACTTTTAAGAGATTTGTTGTTGTTAGTTGTTAGTCACCTTTTTAAAAAAATGCATCATGCTACTTCTTCATAACACATTACAGTCTTGGTTTTTGCTTTTAGGAAATTAAGAAAAAGTAAAAGAAAAGCCCTCTCCATTGCTAAAAATGTGCAATGTACTTTTTGAAGTAGTGAATAAACATTTTCCAGATACTGCATCATTAATGTTTAATTAGCATTAAAATGATTAAATGTGATATCACTGGCCAATATCACTTTAATATCATTTTATTTATTTGATTTATATCTTGCCTTGCTTTTAGAAATGGGACTTAAGGTGTGCTGTTTTTATTTATGTTTTCAGCTTTTGTATTTTTATTGTAATTTTGTACAGTTTAAATGAAATTATCTTGTTTATTTATTTATTTGTATCAGTAAGTTTTTAACCAATTTTATCTGTGAGCTGTCTTGGGTCCCACCGAGAAAGATGGCATAGAAAATAAATGAATGAATGACTAAATGGCATCTCATAACCAAACTGAAATAGAAACAGATAAAATCTGAGTAGGACATACAAGAAAAATGATCATGTCAAAACAATTAAACATCATAGACTATTAAAATAATTGAATTTGGAAAAAGAACATTTAAGAAAGAAAAGGAAGTGGGAAAGAAAAAGAACGGATCCTTTAGAAGTCCTTTACTCAATAGTCACTTGATGAAAATTTGCCAGGATAAAAAGGTCTTTATAACAAGAAATTCCAATAAAAAGTACATTTAACTGCAAGTCATTTCCAGGGTTCCAGTTTGGATCTTCTCCTACACAGCTGTATCTGGAAGCGGAATAGTTTAGAAAGTGAACCATGAGACTAAAACCAACTGAGGCCCATGATATACAGATAAAGAAGTATATTGCCCGTATCTGTATGTCTAAGCCATTTCAGGGCATGTTAATTGGCACTCTGCTTAACAGATACTGAAAATATCTAACTGCCCTTTCTACTGTGCTTGTGATTTTAGATTCCCCATCTTAAGTTGAGCCATTGAGAAATAGTGATAACAGGAATTTTAGTACCAGTATAGAGCTAGCATAATGTAGTGTTTTGAATGTTGGACTTGGGCTCTGGAGATTGGGTTTCAAACCCCACCTCAGCCATAGAAACCCATTGGGTGACCTTGGGCAAGTCATATTCTCTCACCCCCAGAAAACCCCATGATAGAGATGCCTTAGGGTCTCCATAAATCAGGAATAACTTGAAGTCACACAACAACATCATCTTGGTACTCTCCTCTGTATTGAATAAATGAAGATTTTGGTCTCTTGTTTTGGCTGACTCCAGTACAGTATCGGTAATTCAAATGGAACATTTACTTATATTCATGCTGTGTATCATATCTTTCTTGCTTATCTATCATCTATCTATCTATCTATCTGCCTATCTTATCCCAGAAGCACTTAGAAGTACAACTTATTATTCTAGTTTTCCATATTTTTAAATTCCACATAAGGTAGGTTTTGACCGCTTATGCTATGTTTCTGTTTTCAGAGCTTCACCATACACATCTGATGCTTTCACCTCCCTTCCCCCTCCTCAAAACTTTGTCACTGTAACCTATTCATAGTAGGTTTGTACAAGAAAACCCTGGCTAACTTTTTAAGTGTCCAGTTCAGCTGAAGTTCATGCCCCTTTGTTCCTTCCACTTAGCACAAGCTCAGATAGCCTCCAGCACTGCTCCATTCCATTCCCCGCAGGGCTGTGTACACCTTAATAGAGTTTCCTGTTAATCACCATCCCCTTCCAACAAAACACAAAATTGTCCCTTATGATCCTGGTTGTTCCTCTCTCTTGCAGCTGCTCTGCAGACTTTCTTTTTTGAAGAAGGTTACTAAAACCATTGCTAAGGGGCTTAGGTATTTGTTGTTGTATCCAGGAGCAGATAATCACTGTGCTACTCTTCCTGTTTAATCAGTCACTAATGTCACTGTTTCAGAACTTGTTGTTTTTCTCCCCTGCTGGACAACATTTTGATACCTCCAAAAGTCTCCCTTATGATATTACAGATACCTGACCTTGCCTCTTGATCTTTGTCCTATCGTGGTTTGAATTGAGATCACATATTTTAATCTGATGTTGTGTCACAGTGTGCCACCTTACTACAGAACAATTTGCACAAACCAGCTTTCACCCAGGCAGCATGCATTCCTAATCTCTCAATGAGGTATCATCCCAAAAATGTTTTTCCTCATGCAGGTGTGGGATGATGATGATGATGATGATGATGATGATGATGATGATAATAATATGAAATTTGAGTTTAGAAACCTTGGGGAGAGTTGCATTTATTTCAGTGGGGTTAGAATTTCACCCTCAGGCTCTTGGTGGGCCCTAAATCAGAATGACTTGTAGCACTTTTCACCTTTCCGTTGACTTCCACAATTCCATTTCACATCAGCAGAAAATAATAAAAAAAGCATCCCCCATGCTGCTCATTCCTTCAATCAGGTCATTAGAACACACATTAAGAAAAAAGAAGAGAAAAGAAACTACTGTAGACTAACTCCTCATGCTTACGGCGTAATTCTACCTGCCTTTGCTTTCCATTTTGCACCACCACAAGTGACCTCTGTCTAAAGTATCCAAGCCAGTTCTCTAGCCACCTTAGTGGCATTGTTGCTGACCTTTTTAGGTTAGATCAGAGTGTTTGGAGCTCTGCTGGTCTGCGAGAGAAGTGGGAAAACACCCCTCCCGCTTGTAGCCCTGTATCAAAAGCTGTGCCAAAGTTGCAATGAATTTTTGTCTACAAATTCTCCCATGGAAACTTTTTATTACTTCAACAAAAGAAAGTACTGGAAGAACTTTTCCCCCAATAGCAACATTGTTCAGGCATCCATTTTGAAATACATTTCTTTCCTTGCCTGTAAAATGGATCACTAAGTGCTGCTTATGCACTCATTCATTGATATAAAGTTTTCAGTGAATTTTGTTTAATTTGTCAAATTTAATGGTCTGGGTTGGTTTTTTTTCCATATTCATCATTCCCTCTTTCTGGGCTGTTTTTGACAATGCTGTTTAGTCTACTTGGACTTCTTTTATTTTGACTTTATGGGCAGTATCCTGCTTTCTCCCTCTTTCCCCTTTCCTACAATTGTCACATCTGGTGGCTCTTTCTCAGCTCTTGTCCCCCATTTCTCATGAATCACAGTATTCAAACTCTGCAATACAAAAATGGATGATACTTTTATTAGGCCAACCAGAAAGTACAAAATAAATGAATGAATGAATACTGTACTAGCTTTCAATAGTCACTAATGTCTTCATCAGAGTGTAATCAGTGTGCATTTCAGGGAGACTAGCACTCTTCTTTTCCTCTGTTCACTAATCACTCTGGCTCAAATCTTGAAGGTAGCATGTTTGAATCTACCCATTCTCCCTCACCATTCCCTACTTCTGGAATCATTTCTCTATGTTTAAATTCAATTTGTTAGTTGTGGCCCAGTTCTCCAATCTGTTAACGTCATTTTGAATTCTGATCTTTTCCTCTAGAATATCAGCTACTCTTCCCAATTTGGTGTCATCTGCAAATTTGATAAGCATGCCCTCTATTCCCTCATCCAAGTCATTGATAGAGATGTTGAATAGCACTGGGCTCAGGAAAGAGCCCTGTCGCACCCCACTAGACACTTCTCTCCAGGATGAAGAGGAGCCATTACAAACCCATTTAACAGTTGCATTGTCTAGTCCACATGTTACTAGCTTGTTTGCAAGAATGTCATGGGGGATCTTTTTGAAATCAAGATACATTATATCAGAGGTTCCTAAACTTTGGTCCTCCAGATACTTTGGACTTCACCTCTCAGAATTCCTGACTGTTGGCCAAACTGACAGAGGCTCCTGTCAGCTAAAGTTCAAAACAACAGGAGGAGTGTTTTGGAATCACTGCATTATGTGTTCAGCATTCCCTTCATCTACCAAGCTTATATCCCAAAAAATAAAATAAAAATAAAAATAAAAATAAAAAGGAAAGGAAAGGGAAGGGAAGGGAAGGGAAGGAAACAAAGGGGGGGGGGAGTCAGATTAGTCTGGCATGACCTGTTTTTGAGAAACCCATGTTGACATTTAAAGTTCGTGTCATTCCTTTCTAAATGCTTATGGACTGTCTGTATCATGAACTGCTCTAGAATACTTTCCTGGTATTGATGTCAGGCTGACTGGGTGGTATTTCTTTGGTTCTTCGTTCCTCCACCACCTTTTGAAGATGGGACAAGGTTTTCCCTCCTCTCCTCTGTTGGGACTCCTCCTGTTCTCTGGGAATTCTCAAATATTGCCAGTGGTTCTGAGATTATTTCTGTGAGTTCTTTTAATACTCTTGGATGAAGTTCATCTGGACCTGGAGACTTGAATTTATTTTAAATAGCCAGGCATTCCTGCACTACCTCTTTACCTATTTTGTGCAGCATTTTCCCTACTACATCATCTTCTCCCTTTCCCTCAGGTTTTATTCTTTTCAGAGAAAATCAGGGAAAATTAGGTGTTGAGTAATTCTGCCTTTTCCCTGTCACATTCACATTTCTCCATCTTCTCCATGCAGCAACCTTACCATTTCCTTGTTCTTCCTTTTACTATGGACATAACCAAAAACCTCTTTTTATTGTTTTTGACCTCACTAGCAAGCCTGAATTCATTCAATATTTTAGCCTTTTTTACTTTCTCCCTACAAGTGCTGGTTATTTGTTTGAATTCCTCTTTGGTGATTTCCTCCCCTTTTCCATTTCTTGTAAATGCCCCTTTTAAATCTTAGCTCATTTGCCAAAAACACTGAAATCATATGCTTTACTTTGCAAATATATTTTCCTGTGGCTTATCATTCTCATAGGCAGTCTTCCTGTAAGAAGAAATTCAGCAGAGTGATTTCAATGGCAAAAAAAAAAAGAGATATGCGATGAACAAGTTTTCTTGGTTTTTTCTTTCCTTTAAAAATTATTATTTCAAGTTAGGTTTTCTAAATGATTGTTGAATGTAAAGACCCATCACTTAAAGTGACATGCAGTGAATATATCCTTTCAACATTTTCTTCAACATCAATTTTTTATAAGTAGGGTTCGGAGCATTAAAAGTTGGACACAGAAACTCCAGTCAAATGACTGCACTGAGATTTTATTAATTTTTTTTTTTTTGGTGGAGCAGTCTTTCCTCTAAAATAAGACATTGATATTCAAACTATTCTTTGTTCATTTGACTAATGAGCCTTTTGTTAGCTTCATGTGCAAAAGAGGGTGGCTCTTCAACTGCTTATTAAAAAGGTCTGTCAGGCTGACTGACTTAGGCATTAATGATTGAAAGTCTTCTTTAAAGAGACATGGCTGTGAAGAAGTGACTAGACATCAAATCCTTATTCTGTTGCTAAAGCATCATCATTTTTTGAGGAAAAAATGTATTCAGTGGTGTGGAGATCGCTATGGTCCTTTGGAAATAAAACAAAACCCTAAGATCTGCAAAGCTCAATTTCTTCCTTCCTAGCTGTCTTAAATTTTTGTTTTCTAAATATTTTTCAAAAGAAGGACACAGTATAGGCTAGTGTAGAAATGTATTGGTAGGCATTGCGTAGTAAAATATACAATCCAAGCTTTTGCTAACCTTTGAAAATGGTCACAAACATAGAACTTTCTCTCCTTCATACAGGAATGCAGAGAAAATAAAATCATGCACTTTTATCAGTGATCACTAAATTGCCACAAAATACTTCTAGATTATTTTATACATGTACTCACTATACACAAAAGAAGGGTTCCATAATTGCATGACACAGCAAATCAGTGTGTTTTATTGGCTATAACTTAATTTAGTTCTGCTTATTAGGCTCTGTAATTGCCAAGGCAAGCTTTATGTAGGAATGTCTGATAAAATGATAACATGCATCAAATTGTTAAATCATTTGAATACATTTTTAATGGCACAAACAGTGATTTAGTATTGGAATGATTAGGAATTTATTTACTTCAGTTTGTGAAATATCTCAAGTTGTATGAATTTTGCTGAGAAAAGCATGAGACAATTCAGAATTATCAGATCTGGAAAGTTATAACTAAGAATAAGCCAGAAGAAATCATGCTCACTGTATACTCAGCTTGCCTAGACTTCTGAAATACACTGTGCATTGGGCTACCTTGGTACAAAAGTTGGAAACTTCATTTAGTTCAAAACATGTCAGCCGGATTGGTTACTGGTACATCTAGGAATGACCATATAACATTCTTGCATTAAGTGTAGTAACAGTCACCACTTTTGTTTCCAGTGGGAATGTTTTTACAAAGAGCAAAGGAGGAGGGAGAAATGGGCAATACTGGATGGCTAGCCCACTGACATGGCAGGTCCACTGTATATACAACATACAATTGTTATGTAACATGGGGTTACGTAATATGGGGTGAGACCACTACAACCCAATGTCCTCATCCTCCAGGATTCACCTGCTGCTCCAAAGAAAGACCTGGTGGCAGAGCTGAGATAGATTAACATCCCACACCAACTCATCTAGCCAGGTCTCTGTAATACAGACCAGGTTGGGATGCTCATCCAGAATCAAATCCTGAAAGGCATTTGTTTTTCCATTCACCAACCTGGCATTCAACAGCAGTTTTTTCAGCCTGGTCCAGAAGGGTAAGGCAACTGTGCTGGATAGCGGGCAGTGCCCAGTGGTTAGGGCCTTGGATCTGTGAAGAGCAGAGTCCCACTGGTAAAGCAGAGGTTCAAGGCAGCAGCAACAAATGGCAACCTCTTCCTCCCTACAGTCTCCATATGCTCTCTTTGCTCCCCCTCTCTCTCTTCAGTCCTGTATATCTGAGGCCCTTGCAAGAGTGCTGCTTTCAGTGACCCAGACAGGCAAGGCAGTTGTGCTAGATTATGGGCAGGGCCTTGGCTTCTATTGTGAGATCCACAATTTTTTCTTGATAGAGATCTTAACATTATGGGGTTTTGATTTAGAGGGCATCACCACTCTTGTCTTCAGCACCGACCTTTGAATTCTATGCTTTCTCCATTTGTTCCCATCTGCATTTTCTCTATATATGGGGAATGACTGACCAGATCTCCTAACACAGAAATATCACAGACAGGCTTGTTCTGTGCAACTTAACTGACCATGTTAAGAATGCATTGATCTTTGTCCATTTCACATTTTCCCACAATGGCATGAAGGTTCATCAGTTGCACCATAGCCATAATGTTTTCTACCACAACCCAATAAAAATGGCATTTCAGTTATTCAGCCATTTATTTAATTTATTTATGACTATTTATAAATAAACAAAAAGGCTATTTATAGATGATTTATAAACTGCTTACAGCTGAAGATTTCAAAGGCCACCTAATCAAAAGCCATACAAATAAAACAATGCATAATATGAATCTACAATTTCTGCACTATCCACATAATGCACAGTAGGCTCTAGTTCACTAGGCAAGCTTGAAAAAATAAGTAAGTCTTCAACATGCATCCACTTGTCTGAGCATATTATGATCTATAAAGCCCTATATGGCTTAGGTCCAGACTATCTGAAAGTCCACATTTCCCCAATAGCCTGCCCAAGTTGCATGATTTTCACTGGAGGGCTTTCTCTACATCCCACAACCCTCCCAGGCTTGCCTGGTAAGGCATGGAAAACAGCTTTCTCAGTGGCTTCACCTGGGCTTTGGAATTCCCAAGGGAGGCTTGATCTCTCCCTTGTCTGCTGTCTTTTTGCCAGCAGGCAAAGACTTTCTTATATAAACAGGCCTTCAGCTTTGGCTGATCAGGATGGGAGTGAACTGTAAGGTGCTGTTTTAGGTATATAAAGAATATTTATAAAGTATTTTAATTGTTTTCATTTTTAATGTTTTAATAGGAGTGTTTTAACTAAATATCTGGTTTAATGGTTTAAAAAAACCTTTTTATTCTGTTTCAATTTATATTGTAAGGGGTTTATCACACGGGAGGGAAGCACCCAGATTCCGCGGATAAACAAGGTATAAAGCCAGGAATATCCCACGAGACCAGCATCATTTTCAGATGATGTTGTAAGACTTGGGTATTAATGCAACATTAACCCATGCAGAAAGCTGTAATATCACACTGCTTTTTGACTTCTGGAAAATCTCAAAGTTAAAAAGTGGCACAATTTTGTGGCTTTCTGCATGGGTTAATGTCAAAATCGCCCGACATGTCTGAAAACAATCCCACTCTTGTGGGGTATTCTTAGGATTTAAAGCCTGTTTATCCACAAGATTTGGGTGCTTTGCCTCCCGTGTGATAAACTCCTAATTAACGTTAAGTCCAAAAGTGGGATAAAAAGCAAATAAATTTTTTAAAATAAAATAAATCAGGTATCAGTTTCATTCCTCCACCCCTCTCTGCTTGCTGTTATTGAATACCTTAATCATCAATAAGAAAGTGCTTTCATCTCAGAGCATTTGGAGACATTATCTGAAATGGCTGTTGTGTGTTAGCTGTTACTTTAACATGTTTACAGTGTGTTAACATTAATAGTTGGGTAAATTTGGCTGTGTTGCCTATACAGCAAAATACACTAACATCCCAAATCCACAAAACATTATTAGACCAACCAAACAATACACAAAATACACTGCCCAAGAGCAATGCTATGGACTTTGGGTGTAGTAAGGCCTCTGGCTCTCAGGAACACAGCCTGAACAAAAGACTTGTCCACAAATTTCTTAAGTTTTCAAAGGTTTTACTGGTTACAAACACAAATAACATGAAACTGATCTCTTCTCTCTCAATAGTCTTTCTTAAATACCTTGTTCTCTCTTTTTTGTGGGTTGTACCTTTTTTCTTCTGTGGACTTTATCTTTGTCAAAGGAAAATACTCTCTCCAGGTCTGACTTGGCTGAAATCTCACTACACAGAACTGAAACTAGCTGGAGAGGTAGAATAAGACCCTAGGACAGGGTTAGGCAACCTTTCTGAGCCGGGGGCCGGGTTGCTGTCCCTCAGACAACTGGGGGGCCGAACTCAAAATGGTGCCCTGAGCAGCGCGGAAGTTGTGGCGGGGACAGCAATCGGCGGCAGGACCGGGCTGGGGCCGGTCCCAAGGCCTCGCTGGGTCGGATCCGGCCTGCAGGCTGTAGGTTGCCGACCCCTGCCCTAGGATTTCCCACAATCCTTGTCTTTCTTAAAGCTATAGATCTCTATTTCCCCTCCTAAACTAATACATAGAAAAGCCTATTATAATCTCAACTAAATATATGTCTCAAGAGCATCAAAGATGCTCTGGAGGCATGACATACACCATGCAAGCTTTTGATGCTACACTGGCTTCTTCATCAGGCAAAAGTTTTAAAAATCATATGAGAGAAGGAGAGAAAAGGTGATGATGTTAGAGTCACAAGCCTACATTTTGTCAAGATGTTGTCTTTGTTATTGTCAGTTAAGATGGTCTGCCTTTTGTTCACATCAAAATAGACAAAGAATGAGGAAGAATATTGTGAGAAATGCTCTCCACTGAAGTCTTCCAGTATACTCTCACACTAGTCAGATTTCAGAAGGAAAGGAAAGTGGCCTTAGTTCAACAAGCAGACCAGCTTAACTGACAACAACAAAAACAACAGATTGTAAAAATCCATGAAGTCAGTGCAAGGGAAATAACAAACAGAGCTATAACTGAAATAGAAGCACACATAAAAATCTTGGGGCCAACCATGTAGGTTGCTCATAAGTATCATTCTGCTTTTTCTGTGGAACCAATCTGCAGTGGAATATCCACAGCAGCACTCATGCAATTTATGAATAGTGAAGCTGTGTCAAACAGAATATTATATCAGGAGGTGCTACATGAATATATTCGATATTTGGATTGAATAGTAAAAACACCCATCTAGTGAAGGGCTGAGTGGTGCTCCCCTGGACAACTAAGTACCTGCATATACTTAGTAGGTGTTGGCTACAAGTCAGTATTTGATCCTCAGCAGTATAGCATTGGCGCGTTACAGACCGCCCCTTTGGGGCGGCCTGTAGGCGCACCTTTCCCTGCCGGATTGGGGCCTCAGTGGCCAGAGCGGCAGCCGCTGAAGCCCCGATCCGCCGCTTTCCGGGTTGCGGGGAAGCGCCAAAAGGCCCCTTCCCCGCAGCCTGGAAAGGGGTGTCCTTGGGGCTTCAAGCCCCAAGGACACCCCACGGCGGCGGGGAGAAGAAGAAAGGGGCCGTTTGGCCCCTTTCTCCTTTGGTCCGCTGGGCGCAGCCGTCTGAAGGCTGCGCCCAGCGGACCAAACCAGGAAGGAGCTCCGAAACGGAGCTCCTTCCGGAGTCGTGGAAAGGGCGCCCTAGGCGCCCTGCCGCGACCTCAATACGTCACAACTGCGCCGCCTCGTTTTGAGGCGGCGCGGTCGTCACGTATCAATGGCGGCAGCTGTGTGGAGCGGCCGCCATCATTTTGTGCGCGCAGAAGCACCGCCCCGTCTTAACCCTAGTACGCACTCCGCGCGTACTTTTTAGCCCATCTGTAACGGGCCCTAGTTTCTTTTAATTGACAGGATACAGTATCCTATCTTGGCAACAGAGGCTTTCTGTGTGGGTTTTTCCCCCACACTCCATACCCCTTATGATTTTCTGCTTTTGATTGTGCTGTGGAGAGTTTCTCTAAACTGTATATGCACAAGTCCTTCCAAGCTTTTGTGTGCTTTAGATTTGAGATGTCAGTGCCTTTTACCCATTAGGCAGCAAGAAAGGGTAAATCAAAGATTGTACAGCTAACTGCTCCTAAGATGGAGGCTAAAAAGGTGCTGAGGCTTCACGGAGTCTGTCACACTCTTGTTCTGCACTGTGGCAGTACATTCATTTTTTTAATGAAGAGGCTCTGTGTGTGTGTGTGTGTTTGTGTATAATCGAAGCCTTCAGCATGACAGAGACAGCAATGAGGGGAGCTTCAAAAGAGTTCTTTTAAGAGCCCCAAAGAGCAAGGATTGGTATATCTGTTTTATCTCTAAGCATCAGAAAGACTTTAATTAAGCTCTCTCTGGGTTCACGCAAGTGCAAAAGAGCTTACACACCAGGTGGATTTTCTAAGCTCTCAAAACTCATTTCATAATGATGCTATTCCTTGAGAGTTGTCTTGAGTGGGATCCACTGAAAATATAACACTGCATAACATGTATCATACATTGTTCAAATTTATGATAAATGGCTTGTTTTGAGATGAAAATTATAAAAAAGAGGCACAGCTGTACAAAAAGAAGCCTCTTATTTCCATTGTATGTTGATTTATTCTGAATTTCCCTAGAAGTCTGCAAGAAATGCTTTAATCTCTGAGATCCTATTTCCATGACCACTTCTAGAATGGTTGTATCCTAGATATATTGTTTATTTCTTTCCAAAGGTGCCACGTGCTGAGATGGCATCAGCCTCTCATGAATGAACAGCTTTTTAAGGACCCACCTGTGACTCAGAGGAGCACATAAAAATCTTTCACACAGTACCTGCAGCCTGAAGCCAACATATGCAATATATACCAAACCAGAAGAGACTGTTAGAATAAAATATTTTTGCATCTTACTTTCTCCATTTAGGCCGAGAGTAGCACACAGTCATCCTGTCACACAATTTCATTCTCACAATTGCGAGAATTCAAGGCCCACCCCTGAGCCTCCAGTTTTCATGGGTTGTCTCCAGACAGGAGACAAGATAGTAAATTCTCCAGTTTTGATGGCCTCATCTCTAGGTGATAGGAGAAGATTGTGTGTTGATCTCCAGATCAGCAAGTAGAGCAGCCACTTCCAACAATTTTCAAGGCTTGATTTGTTGCTGCAATACACTCTCCAGAAAGTCTATATATTTACTTAGGCCCCATACAGACAGGCCAAAATAAAGCTGCTTCATGTGCCTTTGGAGGTTTGCTGTTTATATGATGCATGCGTACTAAGAGTCTGGAAGCTGTGCCAAAGTTGCACTCCAGGACCCAAAGCAGCTTTATTTTGGTCTGTCTGTATGGGGGCCTTAGTTAGCTGCGTGGGGTATTTTGTATACCCCTGCATGGCTGGGGGTTGGACTGGATAGCCCTTGTGTTCTCTTCAAATACTATGATTTGATTATTCTGTTTCCTTTCCAGTTTTTGTGGTGGCAGGGCTCAACTTCCCTTCGGCTCTTAATCCATCTTCAGGTTAGACACAAGTAGGATAGATTATAAATATTCCTTCTCTCATCTCACTATGTAGATGAGACACAATAATGTATTTATTTCATCATAACCTTTCTGTTTTAATTTCTAAACAGGAACACATGGGCTCTCTTTTTCTCTCTGTTTGAATAACAAGCTGTGAGCAACAGTAGTTGGTACTTAATTCATCATGCATAATGACATTACCAGAGATCATACTTAGAAAAAAAAATGGCGGGACACTCTCATGAGTATCATAGCTTAAGTGGAGTTTGAACCCAGGTTTATATGAAAGCAGGAAGGTGCATCATACTAGGGCAAAGGACTTGTTGGTCAAGTCCAGTGTTCTCTACTCTGATTAGCAGATTGATTCGCTGGGACTTCTGGAAAAGAGAGAACTTCCAATCATGTGGGAAGTTCTGTGCTTTAGAAAACACCTCTCAAATATGGACTACAACCTAGAGTAGATTCACAGCACCGCTGACACAGAAATCACCAGCCACTACTCAGTTCAGGGCCCCCAAAGCCTTCAGTATGCAAGGCATGAGCTCTGCCATGGAGCTAAACCTCACTTCCCTGATCAATCACTGTAACTCAGGGGTGGGGAAACTTGGGCCCTGGGGCCAAATATGGCTTTCTTAGGATTCCAGCCTGTTCCTTTGGCTTTCTCCAATTTACATACCCTTTCCCTACATGATATCACCATGTGGTAGTTGCCCAGATCTTGTACAGTCCCCCTGCCATCCTAAAATACTAAAATGCCTTTATATTGTGTTGTTGCTGCTGCTAATTTCTGCTTTATGACGACCCTATGGTGAACCTATTTTAGGATTTTCTCAGCTGGGTGTTGGGCTTGGAGCGAGGAGGAGGATGGAGGGGGCGGTAGTAGTAGTCATCAAGGCACTGTTGAGTTGACAAGGAAGAACTAGTCTGGGGCTCTGCTGTTCTTTTTCTTCCTCCTCCTCCTGTTTCCCCTGAGCGCTCAGCAGCACCTGAAGGCAGCCATCTGAGGCAGCCAGGTTGGAAGGCAAGGCAGGGCTGGCCAGGTGGTGCAGAGCTGACCCTCCAGTGTGCCCATAGGATACCCAGGTACACCAGAAGCCGAAGCAGAAGCAAGGCTGCTTGATAAGACACTCTCCTGCCTTCATCATCACATGGCAGGGAGACGGGAAGGAGCAAAGGGGGGGAATGTCTACCTCCAGAGGCTACAAAGGCCTACCTCATCTTAGTGAGTACTGTGGCAGCAGCTCCTGTGTATCCTCTAGGGATGGCTGTGTCACCTCCTCTCGGGGTGTCATCCAGTGTGGTCTGCACCCCCCACACCCTACTAGGGACACTACTGATGACTATTGTCAGTTCCTAGATAGCCCTTGATAGGGACTACATAGGTAAGATGCAGGTTCCCCGATCTCTACTTACTGGACAGCAGCCTATGAAATTGACAAGGGTCTCTTCTACTGTCAATCAAGAAGGAACTGGTTGATGGCCCTCCTTGCACAAGCAATTTCTGGTGTGGAGAACAATTGAATCTTGCTTCTGTCTGTTGCACCAGAGGCTGCACACAGGAGGGAGTGGAAATAGCAGTCAGTTGCTTCAGAATCAACAGGAGAACAGATCCCTATTGACTGCCGTGGATGCTACCTGCTAAGTGAGGATTGGGAGGGAGGTTGAGCCAGGATTCAGTGCAAAGCCATGGAAGTATGGTGCTTACGTATACATTTCTCTCATGTAGAATTCTGGTCTGTATCTGTATCAGCTATGTCTATTAGCTATGAAATGACAGCACATAAATGTGTCAAAAATAAACAAATTAAAATTGGGGGGAAATGGCTAACACTAAAGCCTTGAAGTTCCTGAAATAAAAATATCAAAAAGCTTCTGGAAAATGCCCAGGCTCAGGTTTTGATGGGCCACCAAAGGAAAAAGACTGCTGAGCTAACAAGCACCCCGGGAAGAGCGGCTTGCTTCCTTATACATTACGTTCATAAGGCAGGAGCCGTTTTGATTAAAATGCCCTATTTAATTTGAAGACGAGTGACTTGCTGAATTATATTTAAATGAGGATCTTTGAAATGGCAACCATGTAGGTAAACAGAAATGCACTTACGTTGTCTTCTTTTTAAAAACATGCTCATGCTAACGTTTCTTGAAATGCAAGATTACTGTGCCAATGATTCACTTCCATGGATATTGTTAATGTTTTCTTCTTAATGCTATCTCATTATATTTTAATGACATGGACTGTAGTATCTCACTTGTATCTTGAAGCTGGTGATAGCCCAAAGGTTTTATACAAATATATACACCTCTTGCTGATATACTTTGCCACTAGATATTGTACTTGAGTAGCAGCTTTGCAAATCCCTCCTCACAAAAGATTAAAAACACCCTCCTATTACATCTGGAGATTTCTTTTTGTTAGTCAAAGGCATGAATATATTTAAGGGGAAAATGTATATCATTTTTTTTTTTGCATGCCTTAAACCAGAAAGCTACCTTGATTCCTATTAAAAATTGGAATAGTTAATGTTGTCGCTTCTTCAGTGGCACTTTTTTTTGATGCTGTGGAGAAGAACAAAAAAGGGTTTCAGAGAACATATAAAACAAAAAACTATGTTTGAAGTATTATAATAAAACAACCTTCTTCTTTTAAAGCTAAGTCCCTTTTTTAATGAAGATCCTCTGGCAGCTCTTGAATGTATAACTAGTTTATATCATGGGATGAAGCTGTCTGTTCTGATGATTGACATGAGCCCACATTACAATGTGATTCTGAAAATTAGTCCATAGAGGTCCTTTTCAGGTACTTCTCAGAGTGAGAGCTGCCCTCCAACTACAGTGAAGCCTTTTTAACCCCACTCATTGGTATTCTAATCTGGAAGTGCTGTCCTGCTTTTTAAATAAATCAGGCATTCAGGCTAGTACCCCCCTTGACACATTACTTAGCCAAAGGATTCAAATGAGATTCAGGAAACATGCGGTAGAGCACAAAGGGATTGGAATATGCACAATTAATAATCACACAGTTAATTCATTTTTAATGCAGGGAGGTTTACTGGAAAAAAAATTCCACATTCAGATTTGTAACGCAAAGTAGTTGCTATCTGTTCTTTTTTGTTCTGCCAAAAACAATGTGATCTATTTCCATAAATATCTGTATTACCTAGTGTATTATGTGAAATATCCATATATATATATATATATATATATATATATATATGGTGTGCGTGTTGTCAAAGGTAGTCCACATACAGTGAAATAACATTATGGGTGTAACTTGTTATCTAACCATATAAAGGCAACTTATGTGAAACAAAGAAAAAGAAGAAAATAAACCATGTGTTCCAAATGTACATCCTATGTGGCCATCCACAGACTATATCTTTCCAATATGTGTATCATTATGAGAAAAAAAATCCTATTGTCTAAGTTCAGCCTTCAGGTTTTGTTGGCACTGAGAAGCTCTGACCACTATCTTGAGTATAGCATGACTAATTTCCTGTTGTCATTCACAGAATTGTTGAAAGCTACTTCTACCAGTTCATCTCCTTGTACTATCTTGTGTGCTAACTCTGTCAGCAGTGGTACTAGTGGACATGGGCTGAGGAAAATTAATGGAGGAGATTATAACATGCAGAAGCTCCAAGAAAGGGCCTTCTCAGTGACTGCCCCTAGACTTTGGAACTCCCACCCCAGGGAGACCAGAATGGAAAATGGAAGGGCAACTGTAGTTCTTGGGTATTTGAAATTCCCCAAGATTCAAGGTTAAAATACAAGTGACTGTGAATGGACAGAATGCAGCAACATTTTATACCACCGAGCTTCTATTTTAATTTTGCAAAATTCCACAGGCTAGTGTAAACAGTTTGGGCTAGTTTAAAACTTGGCCATTCATATCTATAACTTTGCTTTACTGGGGACAATATCATGATACTGCGGGCCCATTACTGTGTTGTGCTTTTATGGCAGTTGTGCCCTGTTTAAAATTCTTTTGACCTGAACTGGTCTGTCTCCTGGCTCTTCTTTTAATGGTTATGTGTGCCTTGAGCACCCTAGATGCCAGGCTTGAGTTCTGTGATTTTGACTTCTTTATTTTTGATAAGCAATAATTGTGTATTGGGTGACCACATGTGCAAGATTCCACATATATAGACTCTGCATCACAATATGGTTTTGAACTTGGATATAAAGATTATACTATTACAGACACTGGGCTGGGATAGGACAAATAGGGCCAAAAGGGGACAGGTAATGACTGAACTGTCCTGCGAATACGAAGGTGAAAGCCATGATAAGAGAAGATCAAAAGATATGAGATTCAGATAATTTCCTATATAATATGTTAATTTAGCTATTTTTTTAAAAAAACAAATCAACATTAACATACACTATGCATGTTCTGAACCTGAGGTATGTATGTGTATGCTTTCTTCTCCTTTCTTTCACACACCCCCTCCCGTTTTGTGCTGCCATATTATTTTATTAATTGGTTTACTCAAATTCCAGGTCCATTTACCCAGCTTGCCTCCATGCCTATTTCCACCATTAGATGACCTAGAAGCAATACTGGCCTGTCTTCCAACCCTTCCCTGCCAATTCACCACAAGAATCCACCCCACATGACAACACAATGACCAATATCTTTGACATTACAAAAAACAAAACAAAAGACCCTCCTCCAGTCCCAGATCTTGGGCTTGAAATCTGAGGGAATAGGATGCCCCTAATCTGGCAATCTAAATGGTGCCAGCCAATTGCTGTCAAAGCCTGTGGGTTATTTGAGTGCTGGCATGAAGATGTTTCAGTGGTGTCATCAAAGTCAAGTGCTTTCCAGACACTGCAGTTTCTTTAGAGGACTATGCCAGTGATTCTTGTCCTCTTTTCCCCCTCTCTGAACATGACCTAATTCAGTCTCGAACCAGTTCAACTCCATTCCCCACTCCTGCCAACAAGCACTCCTGATCCTGAGGCCAACAATCCCAACCTGCTTTTCATGGGCAAGGCCTAGGCGCAGCTTGATTCAACTGAACTCGATTTGACTCAACTTGACTACCTTTGGCCCTTTCCAGTAATTCTTGGACTCATCTTTCCTTTCCCTGTTCACCCCATCCATTTCTTAATATTCCTCCCGCCCTTCTGCCTCTTTCCTTCATTTCTTTACATCAGGAATTTGTGACAATCCTCATTCCCTCCTCCCTAGGAAGATCTCTTTGCCAGAAGATGTGTCACATCCTTTTGTTGTTCCATCTCAGCTCTTCAGTTTCACACTGTGCCATTTCCTATGCTGTAGGGGGAAAAAGAAGGGAGGAGAGAAATAAATAATAATTTAATTTCTTACACCCCCCCCCAAAAAAAAAACTATTATTCCCACCCTCCTCAGGAGGGTTGCACACCACAGTTTGAGAACCATTGTGTACAGGTCTCCTTCCTGGTACATATAGGTTTTGCATACGAGTTTAGGCAGCACTCATGTAGAAACAACTATTTTTCCACATATTTTTTTAGATGACAAAACCTACGAATGCAACCTTAACTGGTAATAAGGTTCAAGATAAAATGCAGATCTGGTAATAAGGTTCAAGATGAAATCCTATAATTTATAGTTTGGTTAGAGGTCCCAGAGCATTTCTCTGGCTGAGAATTCTAAATGTCCCTTCTTAAACTGCAAATCCCATGATTCCATAGGACAGAACCATGACAAATAAAGTGGAATCATGGCACCATAACTGTATAGTGTGGAAAGGGTCCTCAGACATAGGGATGCCATAAGTCAGGACCTCCAAACCGGGACAAATGTAGGACAAAAGTAGGGCAACATTTTCAAATGTAGGACACATTTTTTAAAAATGGAGGACACGCAAAAAATTTGAGTTTTTTAAAAAAATGTTAATATAAATGCCTGTTTTTTAGGCATGATCAAAATGGAGGACATTTTGGCATCATTCCTAGACAGATGGCAGAAATGTACTTTCCCTCGGGTTCAACTGTACTTCTCAGAAGTGTGTACTTGGTCAAGGGACTGTGGTTTTTCTTCACTGTGCATGAGTTTGTAAAAATCACAGCAAGTTACATTGGCTGTGCCTCAGAGGCTTGTTGATATCAATATCACCATCATCATCATCATCATCATCATCATCATCATCATCATCATCATCATCATCATCATCACTATAATTGTCCAAGAAAGGCAGACTTGTTAGCATTCAAAGCGCCATAAATACACAGAAAATGCACTTGCATATATTTAATAATAAAAAATAATGGGAAAAAAAACAAAGCAGAGATGTATATATGTAATAATAAAAATCAATGTAATAAAATAAAAAACAAGCAATAATAAAAATTAATGAAATTAAATAAAAACAAGCAATAATAAAAATAAATGAAATAAAATAAAAACAAGCAATAATAAAAATAGATGAAATAAAATAAAATAAAAACAAGCAATAAAAATAAATGAAATAAAATAAAAACAAGCAATAATAAAAATTAATAAAATAAAAAAAACAAAAATTAGTTTTTTTTATTTTTTAAAATTTATTAAAAAAAAACAAACCAAGGCAGACCTGAAATGGCCACTGACTCACCTTTCCACCTCCTCCTCCTCTTCATCCTGCTTCTCCCCCCTCCCCGGCGCAAGGGCTCCTTGGGAAGCCCCACGCGAGGGCGCGCAGGTGGAGGATGTGCGCGCGCTGCCGCTGGCCCATGCTGTGGCCGGGGCGGTGCGCACAAGGGAAGAGGAGCCCGTCCCCTTTGGCCAGCTGGCCAATGGCCGGCTGGCCCAAGAGGACGAACTCCTCCGTCATAGCCCCATGCGCGGGCGGGAAAGCCCCACTGTGGGTGGCGCGGCGGCGGCAGTGCTGTCGAGGAGGAGGAAGGCGGCGCTGCCCAGGAGCAGGAGGGCGGCGCTGCCCAAGAAGAGGAGGAGGAGGTGGGTTGGCGGCCAGCCGCATTAGCAGCCGCGGCAATGGCTGCATGAGCAAGGCCAGCCCGGAGGCGAGACAAAGGCCGGGGTTGGGGGGGAACCGGACCGGGGCAGGCAGGGGGGCCCCAAAAGTGGAATTGTCCTGGGGGCCGCCGGGATATGGCATCCCTACTCAGACAGTTGTGCATTTCTGCTGTGAGAACAATGTCCTTGCACCTGTAACTTCAGATGTTTCAGTGTGTAGCTTTAAATGATAGTTTTCATATAAATATCTATTTCTTCCTGCACGCGCGCACACAAACACACTTTTGCTAATGTGGAAAGGTAACAGGTTTTGCTTATAATGAGCAGTGCAGACAGAAAGAATCAAGCATATTTCATAGATTATAGTCCTGAAACTTTGTACTGACAACATTCAGTAATAGCAGAAGTGCTTTTCACAAACTGACCCTACCATTAGGGGTGGTGAGGCAGCCACCTCAGGCAGCAGATTTGGGGGTATCATGAAAAGAGAGCAAATTGCTAGTTATTAATTTTGTTATTACTGTATTTTTCCTGCTAGGGGTGGGGAGAGGTATATGTGAGATTTTCTGAAAATAGCATGGCTGGTTTTATCTATGATGCACCTTGACTTTTGGCATATATATGTTTATCATTTGCTGATTTGCAACAGGCAGCAGTCTTGGACCAGTTCTGACAGGTACTGTGTAAGGGAATATCAGGCATTGGCATAGTATTATCTCCTGTGCTCCTATTATGTAATTTCATCATACACTGGGACTAGAGCTTGGTCCTTTCTTTTATCAAGACATGTTTGAAGCCATCCATAACTGAGAGTAGTAGGATGATGCTCTGATTCCAATAGCATCACTGTACCACTGCTCAGCCATGGATGGTTTCAAACATGTGATTCATTATATTCACTCTTAGAGATTACAATCAGCCCTATGTATGATTTTTCATCCACCAATTCAAGAATCTATGGTCTGAAAATATATTTTTAAAATATAAATTCCAAAAAGCAAACCTTGATTTTGACATTTTATATAAGGAACACCATTTTACTTTGCCATTGTATTTAATGGGACTTGAACATCCATGGACAGGGTGTCCTGGAACCAAACTCCACTGGATACCAGGGGCCAAAATACTACACACAACTTTTAAACTGCATTTAAAGTGAGAAAATAGAGCCTTTGGCGATACATAGCACATAATGTCACCTCTGACCCATAGCTGCTGTGTCTCTGAAGTGTGGTTAGGGTGTCCCTTTTCATTGACGGGGAAACTTGACAATAAGCTCCTGATTGTACTGCAGTCCCAGTAGTCCCCAGGTGTGAAATGTTGCTGTTCCAAAATGGCAGTCCATGGGGGTTTGTGTCTCCTCCTTTCCCCCATCCTCCCTCCCCCTTGCTATTCCTAAGCAGCATAATTATCTTATTTTTTCTATTTCTTTTCTTTTTTAAACAAACAAATTGCATTAGCATAACTCTGAAATTGTGTTAAAAAGTAAAAATAAAATAAAACCCAAAACACACATTGAGTAGGTTGTAGGGAGGCAGTTTTAAATGGGAGTGTAGAAGACAGTGTGGTGGTAGAAACAGCCCTGGTCATGCTGTTATGGAGATGTGTTATAATGGCTGCTCTGAATCCAGTGTGTTTCCATTTTCATTCACTAATGAGATTGCATCAAGAACAGAGCTTGTGTGGTAGTGTCCTTAGTCATTTCTCAAGCTCTACCTTGTCTGTTTCCTCAGGACCTCAAAGCTGAGTCTGACATAAATACTTCCCATAGTAATGCTTGTGCAACAACTTTGTCAGCCTATTTCCAGGCTTTGTATGTTGACCTTTGCTAGACTAATGCTGCTTTCCTGAACCCTCTAGATGTCATTTTTCATTGGATGGCGAGCAACTTACCACCTCGGACCTGTTTTGGCAGGAAAAGCTCTTGATCTGTTTTGCCTGACAAGCATATGTGCGATCAAAAAGGTCCTTCTCCTCCCCTGTACTCATTTGCATCCATCCTATAAATCTGTGGGCAGGCCGGGGAGCTGATCTCATCAAGAGTAAATCCAGACCATCACTTTTCAGACAGTTATATGGAGAGCATAACCCTGGGTGTGTATTAGCCTCTCTTCTTTTGTGAGGCAAGGTTTAAATGCTACATCAACAGATTTAAGTAGACAGTTATAGAAATCAGCAAGGATAGTCTTAGGCAGGGCTACCCATAAATCTCCCTGTTTAAAAGTCTGAAGCTGTATGCCTGCTTTCTGTAGGAATAATCTATAAATGTGAGGAATGTTATTTTTAGTTTATTTATTTATTTTTAAAATAAATTTTATTAACTTTCTTTACAATACAATACACCCAATTCAATATAAATCAACTTGCATAACAAGTCATACACTCCCTACCCAGTCCCTTCTTTGCCCCTTTCTTCATTCTTTTCCACTGTTTCCCTTTCCCCTCACAATTATTTCTACCACTTATTTTGCCTCTTCTCTATCCTCTTCCATTGATTTCTCATTCTTTATTTTCTCTTCCTTGATATCATAGAATCATAGAATCATAGAGTTGGAAGAGACTGCATGGGCCATCCAGTCCAACCCCCTGCCATGCAGGAAATCCAGATCAAAGCATCCCCAGCACATGACAATCTAGCCTCTGCTTAAAGACCTCCAAGGAAGGAGACTCCACTACACTCTGAGGGAGTGTGTTCCACTGTCGAACAGCCCTTACTGTCAGGAAGTTCTTCCTAATGTTGAGGTGGAATCTCTTTTTCTGTAGCTTGCATCCATTGTTCCGGGTCCTCTTCTCTGGAGCAGCAGGAAACAAGCTTGCTCCCTCCTCAATATGACATCCTTTCAAATATTTAAACAGGGCTATCATATCACCTCTTAACCTTCTCTTCTCCAGGCTAAACATCCCCAGCTCCCTGAGTCGTTCCTCATAGGGCAAGGTTTCCAGACCTTTCACCATTTTAGTTGCCCTCCTCTGGACACGCTCCAGTTTCTCAATGTCCTTTTTGAATTGTGGTGCCCAGAACTGGACACAATATTCCAGGTGGGGCCTGACCAGAGCAGAATACAGTGGCACTATTACTTCTCTTGATCTAGACACTATACTTTTATTGATGCAGCCTAAAATTGCATTGGCCTTTTTAGCTGCTGCATCGCACTGTTGCCTCATGTTCAACTTGGACTCCCAGATCCCTTTCACATGTAGTTTCATATATATAGGAAAGTTATTTTTAATAACCTCTGGTTTCCCCATATGCCCCAATCCCAGATGCTACAAACTGCAAAGGTATCAATGGGACTAACAAGTGCAATTGGAGAAAATGCTCCAGAACCCTTAAGGGTTAGGGGCCTCATGTTGTTTCCAGCACCTAACACTTCCATATATACATAAACTTCTGCTGTGATGTGGTCTAGCAAGAAATGCTCCTTGGAAGAGCATGGTGTAGATCTCTCCTTCCTGACCTTCCCCAAAGATTTGTACCACTTACCCTGGCATCATTTTCCAGTTGCAGAGTGAGTAAAGAGATGGAATACAGGAAGAAAAATTAACTATACTAATTGGAAATCAATACTGGATTAAAATAAAAGGGATAATAAAATTATTAGATGAAATATAATTGAATATTTTAGATCAAAATGAATTGCTAGAAGAAATAATTTTAAAAAAATAGAAGGTGGAAAAGGATTAATAGGGAAAATTTATAAGATTATGTCAACAAGCCAATTTAGAATGGTAGAGGGATTGACAATGAACTGGGGAAAAGATTTATTGGTTGATACAGACAAAATTAAAATTTGGCTATAAGAAATTGTTATTATTAAAAATACAAATGTAAAAGAACAACAAATGAAAAGGATTGGAAAATGGTACAGGACACCACATCAATTAGCATTTATAAATGATATAGTTCAATCAAAATGTTTTCATGGATGTGGAGCTAAGGGAATTTACATACATATGTGATGGGAATGCCCATTTGTTCAAGAATTTTGGGCAAAGGTTAAGAAACAGATAAATATAATAATAGGGATAGAGATACAATTAAGCAAAGAAAATTGTTTAACTCTCAATTTAGGGGAATTAAGATTGAATAGTAATCAAAGATATGCAATAAAACAATTTCTAAAAGCTGCCCATGCAGTGATTGCTTTTGGATGGAAAAAGAAATCAAACTGGAATAAGTCTTATTTGTCTAAATATATAAATATAAATATAAATAAATATATGAACTCGAACTCCTAGTACAACAAAGCAAATATGATATAATAGGCATCACTGAAACCTGGTGGGATGAGTCTCATGATTGGAATGTGGAAATAGAGGGGTATAACCTTATTAAGAGAAATAGGCTAAACAGGAAAGGAGGAGGAATAGCACTATATGTCAGAGATATTTACACCAGTGAAGAGATCCTGGACATCAATAATGGAAGCCAGGTGGAGAGCATCTGGATAAGAATCAAAGGGGAGGGAAACAACAAGGATGTTATGGTGGGAGTCTACTACAGACTCCCAAGTCAGACTGAGGAATTGGATGATATCTTTCTAGAACAGATGACCACACAGTCAGAAAAGAGAGATGTAGTAATGATGGGGGACTTCAACTATCCTGATATTTGTTGGAAGTCAAACTCAGCAAAATCCTCAAGGCCTAGCAAATTCCTCACTTGCCTGGAAGACAATTTCATGGTCCAAAAGGTGGAAGAGGCAACAAGGGGGTCAGCTATTTTAGATCTGATCCTAACCAACAAGGATGACTTGGTTAATGGGGTGCAAGTGGTGGGATCATTAGGTGGAAGTGACCATGTTCTCCTGGAGTTTGTAATACAGTGGAAAGGAGAAGCCAGGCATAGTCAGACACACATTCTAGACTTTAGGAGAGCGAATTTCAGTAAACTTAGAGAAGTATTGAGGGCGATTCCATGGTCAGAAATACTAAAAGATAAAGGAGTTCAGGACGGATGGGAGTTTCTCAAAAGAGAGATACTGAAGGCACAATTTCAAACAGTTCCAGTGAGAAAGAAAAACGGGAGGTGTCTCAAGAAACCAGGATGGATGACTAAGGAACTTTCAACCAAGCTAAATTTGAAACGGAACATGTATAAGAAATGGAAAAAGGGGGAAATCACAAAAAAGGAATTCAAAGAAATAGCAGGCATGTGTAGGGGTAAAGTCAGAAAAGCTAAAGCACAGAATGAACTCAGGCTTGCTAGAGAGGTTAAGAACAATAAAAAGGGCTTTTTTGGATATGTCCGCAGCAAAAGGAAGAAGAAGGAAACGGTAGGGCCACTGCGTGGAGAAGATGGCAGAATGCTAACAAGACAGAGAAAAGGCAGAATTACTCAACACCTTCTTTGCCTCAGTCTTCTCAGAAAAGGCAAAGGGTGCTCAACCTGAGAATAATGTAGCAGAGGACAGAATAGGGGAATTTCAGCACAGAATAAGTAAAGAGATAGTAGAGGAACACCTTATTAATCTAAATGAATTTAAGTCTCCGGGACCAGATGAACTCCATCCAAGGGTATTAAAAGAACTAGCAAATGTAATATCGGAGCCATTGGCAATAATCTTTGAAAACTCCTGGAGAACAGGAGAGATCCCAGCAGACTGGCGGAGGGCAAACGTTGTCCCCATCTTCAAAAAGGGGAAAAAAGAGGATCCCAACAATTATTGTCCAGTTAGTCTGACATCAGTACTAGGAAAGATTCTGGAGCAGATCATTAAACAGAGAGTCTGTGAACATCTAGAAGGCAATGCCATAATCACAAAAAGTCAACATGGGTTTCAGAGAAACAAGTCATGCCAGACAAACCTAATCTCTTTCTTTGATAAAATTACCAGCTTGGTAGATGAAGGGAATGCTGTGGATATAGTATATCTTGATTTCAGTAAGGCCTTTGACAAGGTTTCCCATGACATTCTTGCAAACAAGCTGGTAAAATGTGGGCTAGACAAAGAAACTGTTAAATGGATCTGTAATTGGTTGACCGGCCGAACCCAAAGGGTGCTCAACAATGGCTCCTTTTCATCCTGGAGAGAAGTGACCACTGGGGTCCCACAGGGCTCTGTCCTGGGCCCAGTGCTATTCAACATCTTTATCAATGACCTGGATGACAGAATTGGGAGCATACTTATCAAATTTGCAGATGACACCAAATTAGGGGGAATAGCTAATACCCCAGAGGACAGGATCAAGATTCAAAATGACCTGAATAGACTAGAAAGCTGGGCCAAAGCTAACAAAATGAAATTCAACAGAGAAATGTAAGGTATTGCACTTAGGGCGGAAAAATAAAATGCACAGATATAGGATGGGTGACACCTGGCTGAATGAAACTACATGTGAAAGGGATCTGGGAGTCCAAGTAGACCACAAGTTGAACATGAGTCAACAGTGTGATGCGGCAGCTAAAAAGGCCAATGCTATTTTAGGCTGCATCAATAGAAGTATAGTGTCTAGATCAAGAGAAGTAATAGTGCCACTGTATTCTGCTCTGGTCAGGCCCCACCTAGAATATTGTGTCCAGTTCTGGGCACCACAATTCAGAAAGGACATTGAGAAACGAGCGTGTCCAAAGGAGGGCGACAAAAATGGTGAAGGGTCTGGAAACCATGCCCTATGAGGAACGACTTCGGGAGTTGGGGATGTTTAGCCTGGAGAAAAGAAGGTTAAGAGGTGATATGATAGCCCTGTTTAAATATTTGAAAGGATGTCATATTGAAGAGGGAGCAAACTTGTTTTCTGCTGCTCCAGAGAACAGGACCCGGAACAATGGATGCAAGCTACAGGAAAAGAGATTCCACCTGAACATTAGGAGGAACTTCCTGACAGTAAGGGCTGTTCGACAGTGGAATGCACTCCCTCGGAGGGTGATAGAGTCTCCTTCCTTGGAGGTCTTTAAACAGAGGCTGGATGGCCATCTGTCAGGGATGCTTTGAATTGGATTTCCTGCATGGCAGGGGGTTGGACTGGATGGCCCTAGTGGTCTCTTCCAACTCTACAATTCTATGATTCTATGATTCTATAAAAGAATACATATTATTTGTTTTCCTTAGGGAAAGAAGACTTAAATATATTGGGGAAAACAATAAAGAATCATGGAAAGATAAATGGGAAATTGTGATTAAGAAAGTGGAAGGTAAAATGGGGTATGAAATGTGGATTGTACAATTTGCATTATGTATTGTGTAATAAAAATAATAAAAAATAATAGTTCAAGTGTACTTTGGGGCCACTGCCTCTGACATTCTGGCCACAGTAACACTGCCTTGGACAGATGAAGGGATTTTCTCTAGGCTCTGGCTTCAAGGAGAGCCCTAAGGGTGTCCTGGTTTTGGAAATGCTCCAAACCCTAACCACCTAAATCCGGCCCTGTTGGCTAGCCAGTATGTAGCTGGTGGGTTTTCTTTCTTTACTCTCTGCAAGATGAGTTGATGTTGCATGTTCTGTCCTCCAAAGAAATCTAGGTGGTCTCTCTTGTGGTCTCATGCTTTGTTAGCATGCTCTTATAATTGAACAGTTCCTAGATCCTGGGAGAAGAATTCTCTCCAGTTGCATATGCATCTCCATATTTTCTTGATTATGAAGTTGTTAGGGCTTTAATCCCTAAGTATTCACATCCCTTTTGCACTCTTGTGCCTTTGGTTAAGTAGAGACAGTAACTATCGGTCCCTTGATGACTAAAATGCCAAACCACACATGACACCCTCTCTGCACTCCCTATTAAAATTTTACAGGTCAAAAATCCAAATTACCCACTTAATAAAAATTGTTCTTCATCCTAACTGACAAGAGAGAACAGGTCAATCTTTGGAATAATGGCGCAGTAATTAGAACCTTTGTAGTTGATAATGTGTGACTGTTAATCAATGTTTGGCTAATTAATCAATATTTTAATCATTAGACCTTTTAAATTTGTTTTAATGAGCATTTCCTCTAATTCCCTTGATTCTGTTGCTTCCAGGGCTTTTGTTATTGCTATTAAATTGCAAAGGAAGCATGTGTATGTGCAAATCATATAGTAGCTCTAAAGATTTGTAGTATATTTATAAGATGCATGAACATAAATCAATGCAGAAGGAGATTCCTGTTCTCCAATTGTAATACTGTTCTTGTATCGTACTTTCCTTTAATTGCTGGAGTGACAGGTGATTTTGTGTATGTCGGGGATGGAGGCTGTCGAACTTTTAAAGCTCCCTCTTGACCTCTAGAGAGTTTGCAGTGTTCTGTCCTCCATGCCAAGAGAAAAATAAGAAGCAGAAGCACATCCAGGATTCTGTCCAAGGTCTAAAGTCTTGGAAAGGTTTTTGCAATGGATACTTGACTTCACCAGTCATATCTGAAAAATCAGTACTGGTGAAAGGTACACTGGAGTTCATCTAATACAACCCCTGCTTCATGGTAGACCACTTATTTATAAATAATAAAAGAGGATGGTGTATGTCTGCCTTTCAGTGTGTAATGTAGGAAAGGATTGTGCACCTTGCGGTTATTTTGATTTTAAAATAGATTAATTAAAATCATTTAATTAAAATCTATCTGTAGACTGCAATAATATCTTCAGTTACTAGGTGCCAGACTTTTCTAATCTTCCTTAGCTATACAGGGCTTCTGAATTGTTCAAATAATTAAAAGAGAATGAGAGTGTGTGAGAGCAAAACTGAAAGAGCAAAGGAAGAAGAAAAGCACAGGTGAGTAAAGTGAATTAGGTTGTTTCTTTCTCATCTTTGTGAAATGGAGTTCTTCTAAACACATTAATGTAAAATGAAATGATTCTATTACAGCCTGCACAAACCTGGAACCCTTTAGATGTGTCAGCCTGCAAATCAGTTGTTCAACTAATTTGGACTACATAATTAGTCCAGATTCTGGCTGGAGGCGATGGGAATCATAGTCTCCATTCCTAGAGTTTTTTTCTGGCAGTATTGTGTAAACTGATATTCTTAAAGAGACAAATAATGCACTTACTTGATAATAACCACATGACTAGATTCACTTTCATTATGGACAATATGCACAATTAATTTAAAGATATTTGCTTGCTTGCACATTGTGATAATAGAAATTAGTATCTCCGAGCCCCACAGTCTGTAGACATGTCTATCATTGTACAACTGTTTTAAGTTAGTTTCAGAAAATATTGCCTGCAGTTCTAACAAGGAGTTATGCTTTCTTTGGTTTATGGACACTTCTACCTGCAATTTTCTGTTCACGTTTTCCCACTGCCCTACCAAAGACATGGGTTTTATCTGAATTTCCAGGTTGGCTAGCCTATGGCAGCTATGAAGATTTCTCTCTAGTCTCCTAAACTCTGGCTTTTATTTCTGCTGTTGTTTGTCAATCTTCTCCACATCCATAGCATCAAGTCAGTAAGAGATCGGAAAATAACTTGTTCCAGACATTTAGAAATCCATGTTTACAGGACTCAGGCTGATCCGCTGCTTTAGCTTAATCCAAGAGACTCTTTAAATCATGCCTTTCAAGGAGAACCAATTCATTTGCTCCACACGAAATCTGAGTCTCCAAATAATGCTAAATGCTGTGGGATTGTAGTGTCCCAGTTTTCTTTTGACCTACAGATATTTTCAGTCATGCTATCTCTTTGCTATCACACTCCTTTAGTTGGCTGACAATCAGAGGTTTTGAATATATACTGGTTAAAGCTTTTAAATAAAACACTAAAATATGACTAAATATCCCAAATTGGCAGTTCTGGCATGCACAGAGCTCTCTGTTAGTAGGAGTTCGCTGTTCAATGTCAAGCTGTAGATTCATAGAGTTGGAAGAGACTACAAGGGCCATCCAGTCCAACACCCTGCCATGCAGGAACTCTCAATCAAAGCATTCCTGACAGATGACCATCCAGCCTCTGCTTAAAGACCTCCAAAGAAGGAGACTCCACCACACTCCGAGGGAGTGTGTCAAACAGCTCTTACTGTCAGGAAGTTCCTCCTAATATTGAGGTGGAATCTCTTTTCCTGTAGCTTGCATCCATTGTTCCGTGTTCTGATTTCTGGAGCAGCAGAAAATAAGCTTGTTCCATCTTCAATGTGACACCCCCTTCAAATATTTAAAGAGGGCTATCATATCACCTCTTAACCATATATTTTCCAGGCTAAACATACCCAGCTCCCTAGGTCTTTCCTCATAAGGCATAGTTTCCAGGCCCTTCACCATTCTGGTGGCCCTCTTTTCAACATGCTCCAATTTTCCAACCTCCTTTTTGAATTGTGGTACCCAGAACTGGACACAGTATTCCAGGTGAGGCCTGACCAAAGCCGAATAGAGTGGCACAATTACTTCCCTTGATCTAGACACTATACTTTTATTGATGCAGCCTAAAATAGCATTGGCCTTTTTTTAGCTGCCGCATAATACTGTTGACTCATGTTCAACTTGTGGTCTACTTGGACTCCTAGATCCCTTTCACATGTAGTTTCATTAAGCCAGGTGTCCCCTATCCTATATATATGCATTTCATTTTTTGCTACCTAAATGCAGTATCTTACATTTCTCCCTGTTGACATCCATTTTGTTAGTTTTGGCCCAGCTTTCTAATCTATTCAGGTCATTTTGATTTTTGATCCTGTCCTCTGGGGTATTAGCTATTCATCTTAATTTGGTGTCATCTGCAAATTTGATAAGCATGCCCTCTATTCCTTCATCCAAGTCATTAATAAAGATGTTGAATAGTACTGGGTCCAGGACAGAACCCTGTGGCACCCCACTAGTCACCTCTCTCCATGATGAAGAGGAGCCATTGTTGAGCCTCTTTTGGGTTCGGCCGGTCAACCAATTAAAAATCCACATAACAGTTATATCATCTACCACACATTTTATTAGCTTGTTTGCAGAATATTATGGGGGACCTTGTCAAAGGCCTTACTGAAATCAAGATATGCTATATCTACAGCATTCCCTTTGTATACCAAGCTGATAATTTTAGTATGTCCATGCAGCATATTATAAGCAGATTTTATCTCACTTTCACCCTACTGAACACATATTTTGTCTTTTAAAAAAAACTTGGTAAAACATAAGTAGAATTGCTTACTAGTCTAATGCAATCTCATTAATTCACCCCATCTGAATTGCTTGATTTTTTTAACCCATGGATCTAGAATGTGCAGTGGTTAAATGCCTTTACTGCAGCCACTCACTCACAAACCACAAGGTTGTGAGTTCAATACCAGCCAGGGACTCAGGGTCGACTCAGCCTGGCATTCTTCTGAGGTTGCTAAAATTAGTACCCATTTTGTTGGGGGCAATTAGTTTACACATTGTAAATGGCTTAAGGAGTGCTTAAGTGCACTGATAAATGGTATAGAAATATAGTTGCTATTGCTATTGCTATTTAGAAAGCCCCATCTGAACAATACAGGCTGCTGCCCTGTGGTACAAAACATGTTTCCTTCCCATTCAACCTTCCTTCTCAACACTCAGAGCACAGCACAAGGCACCACCATGAATCACCCCATCGGCGCACACTTAAACACTTGTTCCTCCTGCACAATGTACTGAGATGACATCCCATTACAATAAAAGTAAGTCACATAGTGTGACTCATACTACAAAAGGGGTGGAGTAGTTATAGTCATGGCCTAAATACCCTAAAGGCATCAGATCCTGTCTGATCTTGGAAGCTAAGCAGGATCAGCACTGATTAGTACTGCTAGATGGGATACCGCCAATGAATACCAGATGCTATAGGCTATATTTCAGAGGAAGGAACTGCCAAAACCATGTCTGAGTATCCTTGCATAAGAAAAACCTGTGAAATTAATGGGGTCTCCTTAAGTTGACAGGTGACTTGAAGACACATATGCACATAAGAGAGAGACATATAGTCATAGTACAATTAGCTTGTTGCTTCTGAGAGTGCAGACCACAAGGGACAACATGGAAACATGCTGAAAAACTGGGACATTTCAAAGAAGGCCATTCTGCAAACAACTTTTTAGTGCTTAGGAGTAGTAGCCAGATATGACAGCTGATAAGAGAAGCAGAATGAGTACACATTCAGTTTACACATTAGAAAACTAAATGATCTTCCATTAGGAACACATCTGCTTGATTAACTGTCTGGATTATTTATTTAATTTATTTTAACATTTTAGGATGAAATCTTATGATTTGTCAGAGAGCATCCCAGGGGGCCAAAGGATTTTTTACATGTCTTTCTTTGCAGAAGGACTTCTCAAGCCTTCTCCCAGGGAAAAAAGGAGGCTGCCCAGAGAAGTCATAGGTGTGAAGTTTGCCAGAGTCCTCCTATTTTATTGGGAATGGGGAAAGACCTGTTTGAGCCTTAGGTACCATATGCTGTTTGGTAGACAGCGCAGAGGCATCACTAGGGGGGTGCAAGGAGTACAGACCACTTGGTGACATCCTAAGTGAAGTAACATCACTGCTCTCCAAATGTGCTCAGCATGTGAGAGATGCTCTTCTGCTTGCTCACTGCAAGTGAGGATAGCATCCTTTTGTTCCCTGAGCTTGGCTAGAAGGTGTGATGGGGTTGGATGTGACTCAGGAGGTAGAGAGACATCCTCTTGTTTGCTGATGGTGACCGTAAATGAGGCAGCATCTCCCTACCCACTGAGCCTCGCTGGAAGGCTTGAGATGTGGCTCAAGGGATGGACAGATGCCATGAGTGAATAGGCCAAGAAAACCTCTCTCTATCCCCTGAGCTGCATTCCCCCACCTCCATGCCTTCCAGAGAGAGACTTTCCCACATAGCTGGCTGCTCATGGGGCAGAGAAACACCCTCCTCACTCACAGTCACTGCATTGGGTGACAGCAAGCATAGCGATCCCAGAGTTAGAGAAACAAAAATGTGGGAGAAATGGGTAGAATCTGTTCTATATGATGTCCTCACAACATAGTGAGTAATCAAAGATATTGTCAAACTTTGGCCTAGTGACTACATATCTGCTTGTTATTTTCATTTTAAAGCAAATCTGTGTAATACATGGGTTTTGATCAAAGATCATAGAGTAACTCTGCCCAAAACATTAGAGTTGCAATGAATTTGGCAAAGAACCTAATCTGAAATCAGTCAGGCTGCACCCACACTGCAGTAATAAGCCAGGCTGACACCACTTTAACCGCCATGGCTCACTTTAACTGCCATGGCTTAACCTTCTCTGTCAGAGAGCTCTGGGGCCACAAGAAATTACAAATCCCAGAATACCATAGCATTGAACCATGGAAGTTAAAGTAGTGTCAAATTACATGATTTCTGCAGTGTGGATGCAGCCTCAGTCAGAAGTGAGCTGGACAGAACAGGGCAATGGAAACCTTTTGGTGGTGGTGCCCTGGCTCTGGGATGCCCTTTCTGGGAAGGATCATCTGGAGCCAAGTCTGTTAATTTTCTCCACCAGATGGTTTTTAAGAAAGTTTTTAGGTCTTTGGGGAGGGTTGGATTTGTAACTGGTAGTTTCATTGCTATGATGGGTGAGTTTCATTAGATGTCTGAAGTTTTTTTTTTATTTGTTTGTTTGTTTTTCTTTCTGTATTAAATCATAGCAGTTCTGAGGACTGACCTATTACTTTTTGTACCTATTACCTTTTATAACAAAGAAGGCAAGCCATCCAGCAAACAAAGCTAAGGAAGAGTTAAAACTGGAATATTAGTGAAGTTTCAATAATAAATTGAGGCCTAAATCCCATTACTAGCCCCATAGTACAATAGGCCCACTGATTCAATGGGGTTTACATGAGTGTTTTCTTACCATTCAGTAGCTGAACCAATTGGCCTACTCAAACTGGGGGCTAGCAACTGGAATAAAGCCATAAACTGTGAACACCACAGCCCCATTTTTTGTCTTTCTTCCAACTGACATAATTAGTCAGTTTTGACACGATAGCATATTTCTTGCATTTTGTCCTTTCACTTTACTATAGGATGACGAACAGATTCAAATTGTTGTTTTATGAGACCATTTCACTCAGTAAATTTCTTAATTCATTACATTTCATTAGTTCAGTAGTAATGAACCAAAACAATATCATTTATTTTATTACTTCTAGGGGCTAAATCACAGTGATTTATTCTGCCAGACTGAAGCAATGACTTTGTAACTATTCTTATTGCCAATGATATATTTTTTCTTAAATAAGACACTTTAGTCACATGAGAAGAATCTGAGGTTCTAAGCTTAAAATGCTGCCTGACAGTAGTGATGATCTTTATTTCAAATGACTCATGCAGGTGTTTATTTGATAGTCAATGGATTTCTGCTTTAGGGCATAATCCAGCCATAGTTGTTAAACACATCTACAAATCAATTCTATGGATAGGAGGTGGGAAATCTTTTGTGGAACTATCGGTATCCTGCTGTTTCTTTATGGCCAGTGTAGGAGGAGATGGCGGCTCCTCTCTGCTTTTGCAACCCCATGAAAATATTTGTGTGGAGGGATTGAGAATATAAGAATGTAAAGAGACATATTCGGTCAGGCCAAAGGCTTCTCTAAATCTGACAATCTGTTTCCACAGTAGCCAATCACTTGCCCAAGGAAAGCCCACCAGAGGAACGTGAGGTCAACTGCACTCTCCATCTTGTGCTCCCCACCAACTGAGATACAGAGGTTCATACTGCAGTTGATACTGCAGCTGATGTGTAGCCATCCTGAGTAGGAGCCATTGAAGGCCCCTTCACTCATTAATGTATCCAATCTGCTTTTTAAGCCATCCAAGTTGGATTGTATCTGTCCCTTCAAGGGAGGGAACTAACTGTGCCAGCTTCTAGCCTGCCATAACTCTTGGTCCTTTGAGAAGGGTAGATTGGTAGAGCAAGGAGAGGTTTCAGTTTTCCCTTTATCCCTTACTGATCACAGAACACAGTAATTGGTACACCAAGGCTCACATAACTTCTTGTGTGTAGATCAGAAGCTCCTGTAAGGGTCTGGGTGCTGCTCCCCCTGGTAGAACAGCACTTAATGCAGAGGCTTCTGGGAGTCCTTGTGAACTTTCTGCGGATGATGTTCTTGCAGCACATCCAGCTGCAGAAAAAGAGCTGAATGTATCCCCACTCATCCACCTGCCCTCTGACACATAGAAATGATCAGGTAGGGTAGAGTTGTGTAGCATCCAAAGTAGCTTCTGTAGGGGATTTTAGTTGTCACTGGTCCCGTTCCCACTTACCGGAAAATCTGTTCCCTGAACCGATTCCTGAAACCAGTTCTGAAAAAAGTAGTTCCCACTATGTTTGTGCTGGTTTCAGGAATTGGTACAGGAATCTGCAAGTGGCAGGGGGCAGCTTGATTATCCAGCCCGTCACTGGCCTCTCCTTGACCCCAAATCCCCGGCCCAGCCTCCTTACCAGCTCCTTGGGCTGCTGACCGGGTTCTCTGCGGCCTTTTTAAAAATTTCCTATGTCCAGGGAGGCTGGAAGAAGGTTGCAGAGAAGCCGGGAGAAAGCTGGGAAGAAGGTTGCAAGACTTCTGGCTTCTCTGCAACCTCCTTCCAGCTTCTCCGGAAGGCCACGGGAAATTTTTAAAAAGGCGCAGGAAAGCCGGCCAGTGTCCAAAGGAGCTGATAAAGAGGCTGGGCTGGGGATTTTGGGGCCAGGAGAGGCCGGGCCATGCTAGCTGCCCCCCCCCCCCCCAAACATACTTGGGCTGAATTGATTTATTTCTAAATAGGTCAATTCAGCCCCGCAAACACCCCATTTTCCCAGCATCTTTTTGAAGTGGGTTAAATGGGCAAAAATGGTCAAAAAGCATGCCCCTCTCCCTTTCTGAATCGATTTCTAAAATTGGATTCAGTGGGAACTATGCCCGTTTAATCCAGATCCTGATCCCAATTTAAACATAGTGGGAACAAGGCCACTGAAACAAGTTTGACCTTTGCAACCATAAAAAAGTAGGTTGCAATGGAGTAAGTTGGATGTACGTTGTATGCTTTCAGGCCATTTCTAACTTATGGCAACCCTAAGACATCCCTATCAGGGGGTTTTCTTGGCAAGATTTGTTCAGTGCAAGTTTGCCATTGCCTTCCCCTGAGGCTCAGAGCATGTGACTTGTCCAAGATCACCCAGTAGGTTTCTTGTTTGAGCTAGGATTCAACCCCGGTCTCCAGAGTCACAGTGCAACACTCAAACATCATTATAATTCACAAACAGGGTACTGTGTGTGCGTGTGTGCGCGCGCGCAACCGCACACACACACATATATACATACAGTATATAGTTTGGAGGGATGGTCTAGACCTGGCTGTGATAAAGGGTGAAATAAATGTAGCTTTTGGAATTACATGTGCCCTACCCATTGCTAACACTTGAACTGCATTGCTTACATAAGCTAATGAAGTGGTCTGGGGCTGTTTGTATAGACAGAAGCATGGAAGGGTTGCACCTCAAAAAATTGAATCTGGAAGGCCTGGATGAATAACACACCTTTAATATCTTATGTTCAAAAAGTGCAAGGCATGCCCTCAGTTTTTATGGTAAACGAAGAGGTCTCAAGAGGCACTCAGCATCGTGAATGACTGAGGATACTTCTTTGTATGATTTGAGATCTTGTTGTTTTTAAAGCTCTTCAGAGGCTTTGAGAGTGCATGTGACTGCCAGTAAGTAGCACAACTCATGCCAGACTGAAATGCAAAAAACTTTAAGAATTGCTCTGCATAATATTTTCTGACATGTAAAACAAACAAACAAACAAACAAAAAAACCCAAGCAGTAATATCTGTACAAACATCATTTCCTTTATGTAGTAAAGCTGAAGTGGAATGCTCTTCTTTGTAAAAAAAGGAACAAAAATTCAATGGCAAAGATACTTTGGAAAGCCATAAAATTCAGTATAAATATGTCCTTAAAGAGTGTACTCGGTGACAAAGATGTTTTGCAAAGCCATTCCATTTCAGTGTGTATGTGCATGTATTCTTTATAAAAAGAAAGATATAAAGGCCACTTAAGAGTAAATTCTGAGTTCTGGAATGCAACATTGACGTGTTGTAGTCTTCAGTGTTTCTTCAGATGCCACTTTCTACACATTGTAACTCCCAAATGCACTAACCAGCAGGTCTTCTGACTTAGTTCGAGCCTGATTCAACAATTCAGATATGAGCTCAAATCAAACCAGATCAATCCCGACCTAACCACTTCCAGTCTAGACCTTGAATCCAAATTAAGGTTCAGTAATTCAGTTTGCCAGGACTGGGAAACCAAGATGGCAAGAACTTAAAAATAAGTATATAAATAAATTCACATATACACAGGCAAGTTAGAAACTTGATAGACATTAAAAAGGAATTTAGTCTAATCCAATGTGAGGTAGGTATTGGGGGTATTTGTGCCACCTGCAAAATTGTTTTTCAAAAGAGAGAAAGAGTTTTTAAAAACTGTGCAGGACTGCTCATTCATGGTAATTTATTTCATGCTGCTTTTAAATAAAATATAATAATAATAATAATAATAATAATAATAATAATAATACTTTTATTTATATCCCACTCTTCTGTAGCAAGACAATCAGAGTGGCTCTCACTAAAACGTCCACATACAATATAATACATAAAACTACAATATCCCTCCCTTAAAAAAGAATTAAATATATTACAATTAAAAGAGTTTTAAAATCAATTTATAATACAGATAAGATAGGCAGGGTGGTAGTAAATACATGGTGTGAGAGGGTAACCAATCTGTCCCTGTCCCCCAGAGCATTAGCCTGTTAACTTTCACTTGATGATGATGATGACACAATATGTGAAGATTGTTTTTTATTCTAGCACACAGCCAGTTGATGAGATTCAGTGAAACAATGTAAGGATGTAGGAGGCTGAAGACAACATGTTTTAGTTATTATCAACAATCCAAGTGGTGTAATTCCTCTGTTCTCCCCTTTAAGACATTTGGTGATCTGAGATAGTACTGGAATCAGCTCCCTGTAATGCCCCCCCCCCCCCCTTTTTCCCCCCCCCCCCCCCTTGGGGGGGGGGGGGGGGGGAGGAGAGGAGATAAATGTGTGGAAATCTCTCCCACATCATGTAAATGTCATTTTGAAGGAAAAAATAATTCCTAAAAATTCCTCCTGGGGTTCTTGTAGGAAGCCAGTGTGATGTAGTGGTTTGACTAGGACACTGGGAGACCAGAGTTCAAAACCTGGCTCAGTCATGGAAACGCACTGGGTGACCTTGGGCAAGTCACATTCTCTCAGTCTCAGAGGATGGCAATGGCAACCCGCCCCTGAAGAAACACCATGATAGGTTTACCTTAAAGGGTAAAGGTTTTCCCTTGACATGTGTGTTACCTTCCCACCAAAATGGTACCTATTTATTTACCTGCATATGCATGCCTTCAAACTGCTAGGCTGGCAGAAGCAGGGACTAGTGGTGGTAGCTCACCCCATCACACGGCACCTGGGCCTCAAACTACCAACTTCTGATCTTTCGATCATCAGAACTGGCATCTTAACCCCTAAGCCACCGCATCCCCAGAGGTTTACGTTAGGGTCACCATTAGTCGGAAAAAATTTGAAGGCACACAACAACAGCAAATGGTCTCCATGGGCACAAAAATGAGCCTGGGAGTCACATGCATCCCACAGGCTGCACTTTACTAACCCCTGTTTTACAGGTACTTTGATAGGAAGGTTCCTCATACTTCTCTTTCTCTCTCTCTCTTTTTTAAAGTCTTCTCCTGGGCATACATTATCTTGTGAGTGATATATATCGTGGAAGTGTCCACCTCCACCCCATAGCTGGAGGGTATTTTGGAATAAAAAAGTGACTTCTAGGGGGCCCTGTGGACACAAAAAGTACTCTGGGGACCACATGCATCCCATGGGCTGCCCTTTGTCCACCCCCTTTTTAGAGGCACTTTTACAGGTTCCAGACTCCTCCCCCTCAAAAAGTAACAGGAAGTGTAATTGATAATTTGAAATATTATAAAGTCTTCTGTATTACTTAAATGGTTTTAAACAAGTGTTCTTACTTCATAATTATCTGCTTTGTGGATATTCCTTCGTTACAAGTCCTTCAATCTGTAACATTGTTTCATATATCTATATCTATATCTATATCTATATCTATATAGATATATATATATAGATATCCCTTTCTCTCCTTTGTCTTTCTGCTTCCCACATGAAGAGTAGCTCCCATAGTTTTTTTGTAGGTTTTTCGGGCTCTGTGGCCATGTTCTAGAAGAGTTTATTCCTGATGTTTCACCGGCATCTGTGGCTGACATCTTCAGAGTATGCTGGCATGGAAGTTAGTGGGGTATATATATATTGTATGACTCTAGGTTGGAAGGAGTGATTTCCATGTTAATTTCTGTATTGTTCTGTTATTGAATGGCAAGGTCTCAGAGTGGGAGGACATGCAAAGAAGATTTGTGTGTTTAAGTAGTGGTCCATTATCTGCTAGGAAAAACCCTGATCCTGGGTGGTTTTCATTTGCATTTTTCTGGGTCTTAATTATGGTGTTTTTCAGGACTGATAGCCAAACTTTGGCGTGTTACCAATGGTCCCTATTGGGTGCCATCGTTACGCGCGAGGGGCGGTGCTTCCTGATGCACCTTGCCCCTCGCACATAACGAGGGTGTCAAAATGGCGGCGCCCTATACAGATGGACACCGCCATTTTGACATGATGGACACCTAGCGTCCGCACATCTTGGCGCCCTTGTGACGCCACAAGGGCGCCATTGGCACCTTAAGACGTCACAGTGGCGCTGCAAGAAGAAGCTGCTTTTTGTGGCTTCTTTTTGCTGCGCCGGGGAACCGCACGGTTTGTCTGCTGCTGTTCCCTCGCGCAGCAAAGAAGGGCGCCAGCAGACCGCCCTTTTGGGTGGTCTGTAAAGCGCCTTTGTTTACTTTAAGCGTTTCTTCTTTCCTGTTGATGCTGTCCAAGTGTTTGTGGATTTCAATGGCTTCCCTGTGCATTCTGACTTGATAGTTTTTGTCATGGTCCAAAATTTCAGTGTTTTCAAACAGCATTTTATGCCCAGGATGGTTTATAACATGTTCTGCTACTGCTGATTTTTCTGGCTGCCTCAGTCTGCAGTGTCTCTCATGTTCCTTGACTCATGTTTGGACACTGCATTTCGTGGTCTCTATGTAGACTTGTCTGCAGCTGCATGGTATGCGGTAAACTCCTGCGGCCGCAAGAGGGTCCCTCCAGTCCTTTGCTGAGCAAAGCATTTGCTGGATTTTCTTGGACAGTTTCTAGATCATCTGGAGGTTGTGTTTCCTCACCAGTTTCCCTATTCTGTCTGTGACTCCTTTGATGTATGGTAAAAATACCTTCCCTTTGGGTGGTTGTTTTCTTCACTCTGGGTTATTCTGGGTCTCAGACATCAATGGGGCTGCCTTTTTCTGTGTTGAAATGAATTACAAGTGTATGATACCAGCATACTAGTATGCAATAGCAGTGCACTGAACATTAGAAAAGAATTCTCTTTTAAAAAAAGAACACTGCTTCAGTCTCTGGGCAGGAGGTTCCCTGCTTTGCCTAAGTGAGAGAACACTCAAAAGCAATGGAAAGGGATATGTGTGCCCGTGGCAAAACTAAACATTAATTTCACCTGTGTTCTGATCTCAAGAAATGATTCTTATGGTACATCTCACCAGAAGTGACCCTCCAAATGCTATTGCTGATTCTATTTTATGATTCTGCTTTGCATCAGTGTTACCATGTGACTATTTCAACACTCCTGCCTCTTTTCCTTGTTGCTCCAACTAATATCTAGAAATGACAACAGATGGGACTCACTATGAACACTTTGTCCCAGAATTTGATTATTGCCTTTGCCTTGGCATCTTGCTGACTTGATTCAAAGTCCTTAGTATAGAAAATCAGCCCTAGTGTAAGATTTCAAAGCTCTCCCATTTGCCTCTTGTTTTAAGCTAGTAGTATAAGTCCCCCCCCCCCCCCTTGCAAGATCTGCTAAGTTAGTTTTGACAGAAGCCTGGCAGAAAAACACAAAAACTTAATATCCAGCTTCATCTTCCAAAAATGGCTGGTGGTGAGTTTTTTCAGGTCACAGTAGAAGGACTGAATCATAGAATCATAGAATTATGGAGTTGTAGGAGACCATGAGAGCCATGCAATCAATGACATGCAGGAACACACAATGAAAGCAGTCTCAACATGGCCATCCAGCCTTTGTTGTTAAAAAAAGGAAAAAAGGAGGCGATTTCACCACTCTCCAAGGAAATGTATTCCACTGTCAAACAGCTCTTACTATCAGGATGTTCTTAGGGTTTGATCTCTTTTCCTGTAATTTGAATCCATTGCTCCATCTTCTCACCTAGGAGATTATTAATTGCAACTTTTAAGATGCAATTACATCTGGCAAAACATTGCTTAGGTGGTGATACTTACAGCAGAACAAAACCTTCAAATCTGTAGCTGCTGAATTCCTTCAACCATGTTCAGGACATCACTTTTCATTCATGGGAGAAACCCATCAATGAGTTGTCAACAGCACAAGTGCCCAGGTGTGAAATGATGATGATGATGATGATGTCACTGCTGGGACAGTTGTAAGATTGCCAGCCATGTAGTGTCACTGTCCCCTCCTGTCCCCCATCCCTTCTCCCCCTTGCTATTCCTAAGCAGCCTGATTATCTTTCCCCCTCCCTTGCATTTTTTTTCTTTTTAAAAAACTTTTTGTTTACTAATATTGCTGTAGCAGAGATCTGGTATTGCATGAGTTAAAAGAAAAATAAATTAAAATAAAAACATCAAGATGCATGCTGGGTATGGCATTAGGGAAGGAAGCAGGGTTAAAGGTGACGCAGGAAGAAAATGCAATGGCAGCCACAGCCCCAATCATGTGAATGTAAAGACATGTGATAAGACGTACTCATGGAATCGATATGTTTGTGTTTTCATTGCTTTGTGTGATTGCATCGGGAATGGGATAAACTCTAAGGAAGAGAATGCATTGGCAGCAGCACACCAGCAGCAATTTTGAAGGTTTGCAATATTTGGGATCTGAACATGGTATGTCTCCATTCCCTCCCAGTGTGATTGCTGCAAGAATGGGGCTCACGATAAAGCACCTAGTTTCTGGAGTAGCAGAAAATAAGCTTTCTCCATCTTCAATATGGCATCTTTTCAGATATTTAAACATGGCTATGATTTCACCCCTTAACCTTCTCTTGTCCAAGCTAAACATACCTAACTTCCTAAGGCTATAACCAGCTCTTTCAATTGTTCCAAGACACGGAGAAATGTAAGGTATTGCACTTAGGGCGGAAAAATAAAATGCACAGATATAGGATGGGTGACACCTGGCTGAATGAAACTACGTGTGAAAGGGATCTAGGAGTCCAAGTAGACCACAAGTTGAACATGAGTGAACAGTGTGATGCGGCAGTTAAAAAGGCCAATGCTATTTTAGGCTGCATCAATAGAAGTATAGTGTCTAGATCAAGAGAAGTAATAGTGCCACTGTATTCTGCTCTGGTCAGGCCCCACCTAGAATATTGTGTCCAGTTCTGGGCGCCACAATTCAGAAAGGACATTGAGAAACTGGAGCGTGTCCAAAGGAGGGCGACAAAAATGGTGAAAGGTCTGGAAACCATGCCCTATGAGGAACGACTTAGGGAGCTGGGGATGTTTAGCCTGGAGAAAAGAAGGTTAAGAGGTGATATGATAGCCCTGTTTAAATATTTGAAGGGATGTTATGTTGAGGAGGGAGCAAGCTTGTTTTCTGCTGTTCCAGAGAACAGAACCCGGAACAATGGATGCAAGCTACAGGAAAAGAGATTCCACCTGAACATTAGGAGGAACTTCCTGACAGTAAGGGCTGTTCGACAGTGGAATGCACTCCCTCGGAGGGTGATAGAGTCTCCTTCCTTGGAGGTCTTTAAACAGAGGCTGGATGGCCATCTGTCAGGGATGCTTTGATTTGGATTTCCTGCATGGCAGGGGGTTGGACTGGATGGCCCTAGTGGTCTCTTCCAACTCTATGATTCTATGATTCTATGGCCAAGACCCAGCGGGGCTGTTGTAACAAGGAAGCTATATATTCTCTATACTTCTTTGGTCAACATTCTGGCTGCAGGCCTGCTATTTTATTTATTCAGTATCCCACCTTTCTCCTAAATGGGACCAAAGGTGGCTCATCATATGATTTTCATGTCTGATTTAAGCAAACCAAGCCAATGGATTTGCAGATTATTTTTCATACATAATTCCATACCAAAGGGAACCATTTTAACTCTTAACCTCTGTGTTGTCTCAGAGCTACACACTACCATTCTCAAGATCTCAGGAAATGCTCTTGGTGAGAAAGCCCCAGACAATCATGTTCTCCGCACAAAATGAAACCTAATCTAATGAATCCTACAGCTACTATGTAGGATCCTGCCGTGAATATAATGGAAAACACCCCGTGATATTTCATTACTTTGTTCTAGATGTTACTTTATTTCATTTTTAAATTAGAAACCTGTGTAGACTTTATGGATCCAAGTTCTGCTTCTATCTTTAACTTATGAAGATATATTACAGCTATATTGTATAGATGTGATAGTACCTTACATTATGGGAAGCAATAAATATCTTTCTAATCATTGGTCAATCTTTTTACAATACAGGATCATCACACCATTATGACAAATGGTCTAAAGCAACTTCAGGCTTATAATTATGGGGAAGGTTACATTGTTCTACAATTATCCTTTTAATCAATCTCACACGATAATCATTTTTGCCTAAAAATCTGTTTCTCAATACCAGTTTCATTACCTAGGTGATTTTTATCACTAATCATTAGACTATGATTCACTATACCCTTAACACCTCTTGTTTTAACTATAAATGGGTGATTAGTCTCGATATACAGGACATTATCTACATGATGGACTTTATAATATATTCTCTTCCCAACTGTCAGCCTTTCCCCTTTAAAAAATAAAATAAAAACCCTTTTCTTATTAGCATCTCCTTCATACTAAATCATAGCTTCAAATACATCAGTGATAGAATAGAGACTAATAGAGACTAATTCTTCCACTCCAGGAATTCATCCGGTATAGCCATCCCTGCTTGTACTAAGTAGTGCTAAGTAGTACTTGTATTTAGTGGGCTTTCTGTGGAGATAAAGTCTATGGTAATGAAACCTTTACCATAAACAAAAGCTGCCATCCTAGGTAGATTAGACCACTGCATTCTGTCATGGACACCAGTCACTATGGCCCTGTCTGCACTGGTCAGGATATCCCTGGTTCCACAACTTCCCCAATTTCTCCCTCTTACCTCAGCTTCAACTTCCATGCTGTGGCAGCTGTCTGCATGGGCATTTTGCTGGGTTGCCTGGTATGTCCACCATCACTGTGGTTCATTCACTTCTGAGGCCAAAACAAGATCAGCTGTGTTCTGACTTAAGAATAAATGATACGATGTGGCAACAGACCTACCAGGCAGCCCAGAAGGACGCCTATGCAGCCAACCCCTGTGACCTTGAAACACGGGGCTCTGGATCTTCCCATTTATTCCCAGAAGATCCAGAGCAATAGCTAAGTTATAATTCCTTTAAACTTTATTATGCCCTAGTTTTGGTGTGGAAGGTGCTGGGCATCCTCCAAACTGCCCACACCAGAACCTGGGATTCGGCCATACATTGTCCAAATAGGATGACACCGAAATGAGGGGGCACGAGTCTATGTCATGGTAAGCAATGATCTACTTCATAATAAGCACCACCAGATATTGGCTTGAAGCAGCTGCCTCTTTTGTAGGCATTAGTTCTTTTTATTTTGCTTGAACTGCAGTGAAGATATTGGCTATTTCCATACTAACGTAGTCTCACTGATTTCACTTAGTCTGCTCTATGTATGATTATGTCTGGATTCCAACCACTGTATGATACAGACCTTTTCCAGAGACTAAACAATTATTATTATTATGATTTGTTGTGTGCCTTCAAGTAATTTCTGGCTAATGGAGACCCTAAGGTGAACCTATCATGGGGTTTTCTTTGCAATATTTTGTCAGAGATTTGCCATTGCCTACATCATTTAACAGCAAACAGTGCAAAAATGAGGTCAGACCTAGGGGTCATGCAGACAGGCAGAAAAGAGTGGCCTGAAGCTGCTTCTTCCAAGAGCAGGCCAAGACCCTGATGACCACACTGCCCACTCCCAAGGCAGCTTGCATCCACATGCCACAACCGCATCAAGCTGCGTTGCGCTGCTGGATTTTTTAAAAAAAACCCCATCCTTGTGCACCATCGCCAAAACACACCGCTGGTGACTGCCTGCTGCCTAGATGCCATCCCATTGGATGGCCACCCCCTTTGATCATGCACACAGTTGCACCTGTAACCCTCCTCCAGGACAGAGCATCAGAGCAGAGGGGTACCCAGTAAAACACTGGTAATGCACAATCATGCCCCACTACATGCCCCCTTCACCCCATGCCCCTCTTTGGACTGTCTGGTTTGTGTATGTTGTACTTACAGCCATTGGAGGTGTCACTCTTTCCACCCCGACTGCTGGCTCCACAAATCCACGGGTGCATTTATATGCCAGTTAAGGGTTAGGGTCAAGAGGGCATGCTCTTTTGGGATCTGCCTCATGTCGGGCTGTTTATATGTATGGTCGAAGGCACACACAAGCCTAGCCAGAGCAGTTTATTTTTGGTTCTTTTTAGTCTGACTTTTCCTCCCTTGGAGCTGCTGCAGCACATTTTCCAGCCACTTCTGGGGCATGCATCATCTAAACGCCATGCCCCCCAAATGGCCTGAAACTGCTTCTTTTGGCACATCTCTCTGAGGCCTAAGCCACAGTTTTGCAAAGGAAGATGAGGGCCAGAGCCATGGTCACTATGAAGGCAGTAGCAATTTTACTTATCATGACTCATTGTAAAAGATGCTAATACTTGTTAAAGTGGAAGAAAGTAGAAAAAAAAGAGACCACACTGCAGGCAGATTGATTCAGTCAGTGAAGGCACAGCCCTGAGGTCTCTCATTCATAGGGTTGCCGTAAGTTTAAATCATCTTGAGAGAAAACAGCAACAAAGTAATTTTACTCTGTTTCTGTTTTAGAAGTCCTTTTATATTATGATATGTCTGACCTTGGGCAAGTCACACTCTTTCAGCCTTAGAAGGCAATGGCAAACCCACTCTAAAGAAACATGCCACCGAAACCCTATGAAAGGGCCTTAGGATCACAATTGGAAATGACTTGAAGGCACACAACAACAAATGGTAGACATGTGTTATTAATAAACCAGAAGGGAGGATTTTCCATGTGGCAAGAGCACAGGTTCCTTTGGTAATGCCTAACCTTCAAATGGCAACTGTAGTGTAGCAGATACCTCTGTCTAAAGATCGAAGTTTAGTATGCTTAATATAAAGTACACATAGTGAATAAGAGAGGTGCTTTAAGATCCTTGGGCCTTCAGGGGGCCCCTCCCAAATTTGTTTATCTCAGCCAATTTCACTCATGAAGGAAGGGATGGATTTAAGGTCACACCTTCACCACATGTTTGAATACCAATCATTCTGCTTTCTGGGAGGAAGGAACATCATCTATTGCAGATCTCTTGACAGCAGTTTGTCTTTTCAAAGCTGATTTTAGGTACCTCCTATCTCTCTGGGCCCTTGATAAAGCCAGGCAAGCTAGACACATCAAGCAACTTTGGCAGTTCAGTGCTAGTACTGTCAATGTGGAAGATCAGACACTGAGCAGATCACAGAAACCACTCATGAGTACAAATAGATACAAACATATCTAGAAACATGTGAGAAGATCTTGAATGCTTTGGAGCTTAATAGATTTCAGTACAATAATCCAGCTGAGCAAGATCCATATAATACATTTTTGGACTTCCAGGTGAGTCTCTTTAGTTCTTTCCCCTTTCTCTTTGTCTGTCTGAGACAAATACTGTATCTAAGACCGAGGGGCAGCAGGCTATTAGCAAATTTTAACATGTGGATTTGGAGGAAACCCTACTCATCTCACATTTTGGGGAAATGTGCAATGTATTTGCCCCATGAATTGTTGACTCTGTATCTTCTGAGGTTTTTTTAGGTTTGAAATGATATGAAAGTCAAGGATAACCACTAGGACCCCCAGCTATTTGCACCTGGATGGATTTTGCTCAGGAGAAAATTGTATGCCACCTAGTGACACAGTCACTAATTGTTTTGGTAATGCAGCTGTTCCTAACTGAAGTCATTGACCAGCATAGATTTCTTTTCTCTGAAGAATGCTTTTCAGTAGTTGTGTGGAGTTTTAATCTTATTAGGTTCCTTACTGTGAAGATTCCACTTTTCTGCAGACCATGGATTAGCAATACTCCCCCACCCATTGTAAGATTCAATTAGATGATTTATTCAACATAAAGTGTTAACTTTATGTGAAACTATGACCTGGCTGTAGTCTGTTGGGAAAACATTGCTCCCCCAACTCCTCACCCCCAACATCCCTCTGTTTCTGGAGATGGCCTCTTCACACATTGTTGGCCTATTTGGGAGTGCAGATTCATGAACTATTGCTTTCATTGAGCACCTCAGTTCAACGGTTTACATGAAACTAGATGCATAATATCCCTTTACCCTTAAAAACAAAACATTGCAATACTTTGGGGCCTTGTTTTCCAAGAAAAGGAGCACAAAAGAAGAGAATGAACAAACAAAAGGATTGTAACGCGTTGTTTCTCTATACACAGAAATATTATCCAAGTAAAATATGAAGATATAGAATCCACAAATATGATGCTTGGGGCACTCTTGCACGATCATGTTCTGTTTTTCAACCTTTTGAAAGGCTTGTGTGAATTTGTTGGAGACATTTTTGCCAGTGCTACCCTTTTTTTTTACATTGTACCAGTGATTGTGTAGTTCCGTAGCATGAAGGGGTGGGGAAGAAAGGAAATACACCACGAGGGAAAGCATCTCACCAATAAATCACAGAAATATGATCTACAGCATTTCTGATACCTCGGTGCTCATGAGATTAAACATACAGCATATTGTTTCATTTAAAATAAGACTCTGCCCCAGTTGCTGCTAACAAATACAGTGGTTTTGCAGGGGTGGAAAAACATGCATGTGCACAAACACACACACACCACCTTCTGTCACAATGACTTATACAAGCTCAAGCAGCAGACTTCCTAAACCAAGACTTATCACTTCGAGGTTATTTCCATGTGACCTGTGGGGGATGTCCATGAATAGCAGTGGAAGGTATGCCATTTTCTTTGCTGTAGGGCTGAGCTGCTCAGTGCAAGACTCCACAGCAGTTCTGAGTGTTGTGGAGTAATCATTAAGTTACACGCTTGTCATTTCTTGTACATTCACTCAGAACTAATGCACATCACTTTTTCCAATTATAATCATTCCACCATTTAACAAGCACAAAAGGCCTTAGATTCCAATTTGCCACTGATGCTTCACTCTCTCTCTTGCTTATTTCTTGGCATTTAGGGCTGGCTAGGTTGTGCACAGTTCCAATAATGGGAATATATTCACTCAGCTTCCAAGCAGACTTACACATGATGAAGGCAACAGCAGCTTGCCTCACAGTATAAGAACAAAACATTTCTACTGGTATGATAATCCCTCCCTCCCTTGTTCCTGGTACCCTTTTTTCCCTTTTCTGTTGTTGTACATGCCTCAGTTTTCTTATTGTCCATACAAAACTAGAAAGCAAATAGTCACATAGCGGATATAATTTTTTTCGCTAGCTGAATTTTAGTCCTCCCCCCCCCCCGTTTTTTTCGTTAGCTATTTTTGAACTTTTATCCTTCCACAGTAAAAAATAAAACCAGACATTGCACAGGTCTTTAATCTTGCTTCACTCCTTATTAATGATGAGAAATGAGAATGTGAAATGAAACAGCCTTTTCCGATAGAATACCCAAGAAGTTGAAAACTGAAGGCTCACTTTCAGAGTTAAAGGGCTCATATTCATTGAGAATTGGAATTCAGTGCCTTTTGCTATTGTTCCTGAATTACTTTGCCTAACTTTAGGCTTGGTCACTGTCAGTAAGAACTCTGTGGAGGAATAATTCAATTATTTTAATTATTAAAACTTTTTATGTCTTTGTATATTCCACATTTCAGTCCTTAGATTATAGAACCTTTTAGATTTTAGAAGGAAGTCAACTTCAGGAGGGTTTTAGTGGCCTCCTTCCCCCTCCCAAACTTTGCTGCTGTTATGTGCACATTCACACAGCAGCTGTAGACTTTGGAAGGAAGCAGGGGGACAAATGATCTGGGTTTCCAACACCTTCCTGAAGCTGCTGTTGTGAGCACATTCACACAGCCACTGTCTTTGGGAGGTGGTTGGCTGCCATGACTGCTTCTCCTCCCCTTCCTCCTGGAAGATAGCATTTTGCAGTGCAGAAAATAGGTCATGCGGCCGTGGATTGTCAAAACACTATCATGGGGGAAAATGTGATAAGAAATGATGCCAAATTAATATGCTTCCATTCTTAGACTGATGGAGCTGTGGTGGGACAGCAGGCTGGTGTGATAATGTCCTAGGGCTTATGTACAAGTGCAAGTCCCAGGTAGAGTAGGCACACTGAATCAACAGAATGTACATAAGTGTTACTCCACAAGTGTATTCCACAGTAATGGGAAGTAGCAAGTGGATGGAGGCTATTATATAAATAACCACTTTAGTGAAGACTTTTGAAGTGAAGGCTCTCCTCTGGGAAATCAGAGGTTAGCACTGTGCTGAAAGTGCCCACAAACAGGAGGGAATCCTGATTTCACAGCTTTGCCCTGAAGACAAGATGGGTGCTAAGAATGGGTGGTGGTGGAGAAAAATAATTCATTATCTCTTCCCTCCTTATCTCCTATAAGGATGATTGTACTGTAGTGCATCTAATACATGCTTATAAAAGTATGATACCACTTTAACTAGAGACAGGAACTAAATAGTTAGGGGCTGGACAGACTGCACCTAAGGGGTGGCCTGAAGCAGCCCCTTTCAGTGCTGGATCAGGGCCATGGCAACTACACAGCAGTGCAAAAAGGAGCCTTTTTTGTGCCGTGGAAAGGGTGCCATATCCATCGCTGCCATGGCTTTTTGGAGCTCCTTTGATGCTGCATCATTTGGATGCAGTGCCAGAGGAGTGCCGTGACATGTCCCTCCATGTGGTGGGGTATGCATTGTCATGCCGGCATGGAGTTGGAGTTGAGTTGTGCATTGTGCAGATGCCATTCTCCGACTCCGTCCCCATGCCGGCCTTTGATGTCAGTCTGTACAGGCCCCTAAATTAAAGTTATCAGTTAGACTGGATATTTTCTAACAAAAAGAGGCAAATTAATTAAATTTATTTTAAAACAAAGATTAAGACTAAATTGGGACTTCAGCATAAATTTAATTTTAGGTTTAAGTTATTAAGTTATTAATTAAGAATTGAGAGATAGTGCTAAATTACCAATAGGTTTTATGCCTCTGAACTCATTCCTTACCCAAAGTCTCATTCTCTGGGATTTTTGCACAATGGTTCAAGTCTATGCTCTCATCTGCACTGCTGAATTAATACAATTTGACATTGCTTTGTCATGACTCAATCCTGTGGAATCCCAGGATCTGTAGTTTGTTGTGGCACCAGAGCTCTGAAAGAGAAGGCTAAATATGAGCCAAAGGAGTGTTGAAAAGCCACTGCTGCAGTGGCTAAAGTGCCCTTTCCACGGCACGAAAAGGAGCCACTTTCTGAGGCTTCTTTTTGTGCTGTGGAGAAGCTAAATGAGGGCTGCAGCATGCAGTTGCCGTGGCCCTGTTGAGCCCCTGAGTTTTCCAAAATTCATGCAGCTGTATCCTTGCCTCCCATAGTCAAAAACAGAGGCAGTGAATAGGGAGGATAAAATAATTTATGACATTTTCCATATTTGTTCTGTTAAGGATTTTAGTGCATTCTTTTAGATGCCAATTTAATATAAATGTGGTAGATACATTTCCCCTTCTAGTACAGTGGGTCCACATTTGTGGCTTTGAGGTTTGTGGATTTGATTTTTTCTGGTTTTGATTAATATATGCTCTCTAGATATCCCTAGGTCCTCTAGTGCAACTCTGCCAGAGGTTGATCATAGTGTTGTGTTGGGGAACCTAGAAATTCCTAAAGAAAACATTTCTATAGGCATTTGTAAGTCCTTCATTATGATTCTACAATCAACTTCTGGCAGATCATGACTATAGAGTTGCATTGGAGGACCTTAGGTAAAAATAATAGTGTTTTGTTGTTGTTATTTTTCCACATTCATGGGGGTCTTTCACCCGTAACCCCAATAGATGTGGAGGAACCACTGTACAATTGAATTAGATTTTGTTAGCTGGAATTCTGTATCAGCTACTTAGTTACAGTCAGCCATCAGTATCTGTGGGGGCTCTGTTCCAGACTCCCCTATGGATACCAAAATCCGTGGATGCTCAAGTTCCGTTGCCCCCAATGGCAGTGCATGCATGTCACTGTGGCCCCATTAAGGACAGCAGGACTTCAATGGTGGTGAGTGCATGTGGCCATGCTGCCATTAGGGACAGCCTGTTGTCCCCAGTGGCAGTGCATGCATGCAGCCAAGCCACCATTAGGGACAACCTGAAGTCCGGATGTCCTTAATGATGGCACAGCTACATACATGTGCCATCACTGGGAACAATGGGGGCTGTCCCTAATGATGGTGCAGCTGCATGCATGTATCATCACTGGGAACAATGAGGACTGCCCCTAATGGCAGTGTTTCCACGTGCATTACTGCCATTGGGGACAACGCAGGCTTGCTTTCCATGGATGCTCAAATCCATAGATGGAAAAACTGAGGGTTGCCACTGGGGACAATTCAAATCCGTAGATGGAAAGCCCATGGATACTGAGGGCTGGCTGTACATTTAATTAAGGGTGTATCCACACTGCAGAAATAAAGTCTGATATAAAGTCTGATACGACATTAACTGTTATGGCTTTATCCTATGTAATCCTGGGATTTGCAGTTTGGTGCGGTATTCAGCCTGGTCTATCAGGGATTTCTGATGCCTTAGTAAACTACAAATCCCAGGATTCTGTAGAATAGAGTCATGGCAGTTAAAATGGTGTGAACCTGCTTTATTTTTGCAGTGTGGATATACCCTAAGTAATTTCTCTAGGCCCAGACTCCCCCCCCCCCAAAAAAAAAACTTATAGAAATGTAATTCAGCTGTGCCTTGATCACTGGCAGAGACCTCCTTTTCCCTGTGAAGTTGATGCCCAGTAAAGTATATGTGTAGGGAGGGAAGTTATGATTGTGGCAACAGTATCACAAACTCATAGGTAACAGTTTCATATTCACAATTGCTACTTAGTCATGATTTTGACACTATTGCCATGATTGTAACTCCTCCTACTTACTTTACTGGGCATCAGCTGCATGGGAAGAAGGACGGTCCATTCTGTTGGTGATTGGAGCACAGTTGAATGTCAATTCCATCAGCACTTTGGGGGGGGGGCAGGCCAGGAGAAGTTACTTAACTAAGTAGCTGATTGAGAACACTTATCTTTGTTGTTACCCGCCTCAATCCTCAAAATGGAAGAGGTAGGATATAAATAAATATTTTATTATTTTTATTATTACTTTTTTATCTAAGTAGCTCATACAGATGTCTGTCCTTAGACAATTAACAGTTAGTAGACATTAACTCTTTTCTCCTAACTTTCTTATCTCTGACATTAATGGTCATGGCTCCTGGAATCCAGATATCCTGGCTCCAGGAATGCTCAGAGTTCTAATGAAGTTAAATATTTAAAATTGTCTGCAAGAGACATTGGGAGCTTTATCACATAAGAAAAGAAAGCTGAAACAGAGTGGGAGAGTAGTGATTCTCCTCATGGTGTCATAGCACTTCCATTCTCTTCTCAAGAAAGATGGTCATAAAAGCGTGCCTTTTGTTTTTCTGGAAAAATCTGTTCATTTTCTCATGTGATAAGGCTGGAGGTCTTCTTTTCTGGCTATAAGGTGTAAGATTCCTCAAATATTCAAGAAAATATAGTGACTAAGCAGAGTATGATTTTAGTTCACAGTTAGGGGAAGGATTTCTCTGTTGTGGTTCCCCATTTGTAGAACACCCACAACTGGTATGGAGGTTACAATTGTTATGTTACCAGATTGAATTTTTTTCTGCTGGTCATTTTCAGTTGGTCAGTCTGGTTTTGTGATATCCTATCACTTTCAATTGTTTCAGGACTCTATATTTAATTTAAGTAATATAATATAATATAATATATATTTACTTACTTACCATTACCTACTTATAGTTCTGAAAGTCAGTTTATAAATAAAGAACATATTTAAAATAAGAAGTGTTTAGAATTATTCTTAACGTAATAGTTCATGACTGTCTGACCAAGTCTCCCTTATCTAAAGACAGAAGGCATGGAATCATAAATAACTGATACTGCTTCAAATTTTGGCATGGTAGAAATTCTACACAACTATGGAGTGGAGCTCCAAACAGTATATAAAGGTGTCCTGAACAAAAAAGGAAATTGATCTATGAAAGGAACATTGCAGGGCCTATAAGTGAGAATCAATAATATTGAGCTTTTAAAATGTTCAAATGATTCCATAATCAGTTAAAGCATCCTAGGTAAATGACTTGCAAAACAAAATCAAAAACCCTACCCCCTTTATAGTCACTTGACAAACCTATTTTTACATGTGCATATTGTAACATTCTTCGCCAGCAGGCCTGACAAGCTGCTTGGAGTCAACTCTTTTCTGGCAAATGGTTAACATTTATAGCTATTAAAACTGGGGGGTCTTGCTGGTCAAATGGCTGGCTGTTATTTAGTGACAGAAAGTTGTGCACTAAAGCTTTGCTTAGGCTCACAAATACAAGATTATGAAGATAGGCTTTTTTGTTTCTTACTGGTTTGATTGACAAGTAAATGTACACTTCTAACTGCCTGAAGTTGTATTTCAACAAGATAGGCAAACAGAGGGTATACAATTGGCCTTCCTCACCCACAGATTTTTTTTATTCATGGATTCAAGCATACACAGCTTGAAAATATTTTTAAATATATATATTTTAAAAAATATAAATCCCAAAAGCAAACCTTGAACTTGCCATTTTATATGCCATTGTATTTAATGGGATTTTAGCATCCACAGATTTTGTTATCCTGGAACCAAACACCATCAGATAACAGAGGCCTACTGTACAGTCGGCCCTTCTTATACGCAATTTTTTTTACATGGATTCAAGCATCCATGGTTTGAAAATGTTTTAAAAAAAGTATAAATTTCAAATATCGAACCTTGATTTTCCATTTTTTATAAGGATCACCATTTTCTTGTGTCATTATATTTAATGGGACTTGAGCATCCACGGATTTTGTTATCCACGGGGGATCTTGGAAGCAAACCCCAGAGTATAACAAGGGTCCACTATACAGTGGTGCCTCGGGTTACGAAATTAATTCGTTCCGCGGCCGCTTTCGTAACCCGAAAAGCCTTCGTAAGCCGAATTGCCATAGGCGCTAATGGGGAAAAGCCGCGTTTCGTGCGAAAAAGCCGAAAAAAGCACCAAAAATTTTCTTCGTATCCCGAAAAAACATTCGTAACCCGGAACAATGATTTCCTATGGGATTTTTTCGTATCCCGAAAATTTCGTAACCTGGGTATTTCGTATCCCGAGGTACCACTGTATTGCAAAGCTCTACTGGGCTGCATCTACATGAAGGTTGTATCCTAGCTCCACTGCAGTACCACTGCCCTGGTTTGACCCCTTTACTGCCACACACACCTGTTTTAACCCAAGCTGAAACCAGTTTGGAAAGGCACATTATGTAACCACATTGGTGCAAGAAAGTATTTCTACTGTGTGCACTTGTTTGCCATATTGGTTTATGTCTGCTCACATGACCAGCGCAGCTGCGGTTGTTAGTTTACATTCCCAAAATACAAGGGAATATTTGCGTATTTGCTTAATCAGATAGCCTTCCTTTCCCTTTGTTTTCTTTGCCCACCTGTGCATCTATTATGTGAAGTCAGTAGAGAAGGGGGAGGTGAAATGCCGACCTTTAAATGTATGCACACAACACCACCCTCAACCTCAGAACATGACCTTTTCTGGATGCCAGTATGAACAAGGAGCTATCCTTCCCTGGTGATGAGTATGATCAGGGAACCTAAACGATCACCGGATCTAGGTGGCTATCCAGTAACCTGCCCTCCTTACTCTAATGATTTCAATCCAAATTTGGGGCTCTTATCACATTAAAAAAAAAAACCTCAGCTCTTCCCAAGAACAGTGGAGTAAATTGGAGGGTGTTTTTAAAATTGCCTAAAAACTCTCAGGCATTGAAACCAAATGTTTTCACATCACAAGTGGAGGAACATCATCCACGGATGACATAATTTCTTTTGTTTAACTCTATCTATATAGTTGTGTGTTTTGTGGTGTAACTATATCTATGGAGTTGTGTTTATAGTTCTGAGAGTGGTTTCATTAAATAGTGGAGGAGTATTACAAGATTCAAGCTTCTTTGTTGTTAACTGCCATCAAATTGACTTTGACCTATGGCAACACCGTGAATGAAAGGCCTCTATCAGGGAAGCCACAGCCTTGAGTCTACAAGACATGAGCAGGATGTCTTGTAGACTCAAGGCTGTGGCTTCCCTGATAGTTTCCCTCTTTTTCTACTGCCTTCTACTTGACCAAGCATTGTTGTCTTTTCTAAGGAGTGATGTCTTCTCATAAAGACAACAGTCTGTTTAGTCATCTTGGTTTCTAGAGAGAATTCAGGCTTGGTTTGCTTTAGGGCCCATTTATTGGTCGTTTTAGGTGTTCCTAGATGCCTTTAATATGTGTTGTATTCTTCATTTTCAAAAATTGACTGGTGGTTCTCTTTCGAAAGGAAAGTCAAAGCTCTTAACAGAATATATATTTGGAAACAGTATGAAAGCATGAAGAAATAATAATAATAATAATAATAATAATAATAATAATAATTTTATTTATATGCCGCCCTTCCTCCGATCAGGGCGGCTCACAACATAATTAAAATACAAACAATTCCAATAAAAACATATTTAAAAACAAACCAACAGTAAAGCCCCAAAGCCCAACCTCTTGGCCACGAAAGAGAGGAGGGAGGCCCACAGGATATTTACTCGGGGAATGCCTGTTGGAATAGGAAGGTTTTGAGGTCCTTCCTAAATTGGGCCAGGGTGGTGGACGAGCGGAGCTCTGTGGGCAGCGCATTCCAAAGGGCTGGGGCAGCTATGGAGAACGACCTCCGAGTGGTGGAGGCCAACCTAGCCCCAGGCACCTTCAGTAGCTGCTGCCCAGACGTTCTGAGAGTGCGAGGCGGAATGTACGGGGAGAGGCGGTCCTTCAGGTATCCTGGGCCCAAGCCATTTAGGGCTTTATAGGTAATTACCAACACCTTATATTGAGCTCGGAAGCGAATGGGCAGCCAATGAAGATCTTTTAAAACTGGTGTTATATGGCTGGTCCTGGACGCACCAGTGACCAGCCGGGCTGCCATATTTTGCACCATTTGCAGCTTCCGAGTTTGGTATAAGGGTTGCCCCATGTAGAGTACGTTGCAGAAATCCAGTCTCGAAGTTACCAGAGCGTGTACAACAGTTTCTAGGTCCCCCTGGGCCAGGTATGGGCGCAGCTGGCGAATCAGCCGAAGCTGATAACAAGTGCTCTTGACCGTCGCATTCACCTGAGCAGTCAGGTGAAGCGACGAGTCAAGAAGCACCCCCAGACTGCGCACGGAGTCCTTCACAAGGAGCGTGATCCCGTTCAGGACAGGTGGAACCACCGCCATTCCTGGACCAGGGGAACCTGTCACTAGTACCTCCGTTTTCTCTGGATTCAATTTGAGTCGGTTTTCCCTCATCCAGCCCATTACTGACTCCAGACAGGCCACGAGAGGAGAGACGCCATCCCCAGTCACTGCATCAGTCGGAGACATAGAGAAAATAATTTGGGTGTCATCAGCGTACTGATAACCCCGCGCCCCATGTCTCCGGATGATCTCTCCCAGCGGTTTCATGTAAATGTTAAATAGCATGGGAGACAGAATGGCCCCTTGAGGGACCCCAGTTTTAAGGGGCCTCTCATCGGAGCACACGTCTCCCAGCTGCACCATCTGGGACCTCCCCGAGAGGTAGGAACGGAACCACTGGAGCGCAGTGCCCCCGATTCCCACCTCTGCGAGGCGCCCCAGAAGGATACCATGGTCTATGGTATCGAAAGCCGCTGAGATGTCCAAGAGCACCAACAGGGACACGCTTCCCCTGTCGATGCTCAGACGGAGATCATCGACCAAGGCGACCATGGCCGTCTCAACCCCGTAACCCGCCCGGAAGCCAGTTTGAAATGGGTCCAGATAATCCGTTTCATCCAAGACCGCCTGAAGCTGGATCGCAACCGCCCTCTCGATCACCTTTCCCAAAAATGGTAGCAGCGAAACAGGCCGATAATTATTATGTACCAGGGGGTCAAGGGAGGACTTTTTTAGGATCGGTCTTACTATGGCCAATTTAAGATCCGATGGAAATAGCCCATCCCTTAAAGATGTATTAATTATCCGGCGTAACAAAGATGTTACTGCCGGCCCCCCCTGGGGCGCTAACCACGAGGGACAGGGATCAAGAGAGCAGGTCGTTTTTCGAACACTTCCGAGGATCTTGTCCACATCCTCGGTACTCACCAACTCAAACTGATCCAGTTTAACATAGTCCACGGAGGCTCTGGACACTTCTACCCTAGGTTCTGCTAAAGTGTCGGCGTTCAGACCTTCGCTTATACGAGAGGTTTTATCCGCAAAAAAGTCGTTAAACAAGTCACAGCAGGCCTTAGAAGGTTCAAGGATCTGGTTCAGGGCGGGAGGGAGCTGAGTTAGCTCCCTGACCACCCTGAACAACTCTGCCGGACGCGACTCAGCGGACGCAATACAAGCACCATAGAACGAATTCTTTGTTGCTCGTATTGCCTCTCCGTAGTCCTCTAACAGTTGGTCTAGGAGAGCCTTGTCGTCTAAGCAAAGGTGTTTCCGCCAACGGTACTCTAGCCGTCGCAGAACCCGCTTCCTCGCCCGGAGATCTTCCGTATACCAGGGCTTACGTTTGGAAGCAGGCCTGAGAGGGCGCTTGAGAGCGATCCTGTGTATAGCCCTGGAAAGGCCGGTATTCCAGATACCGGTGAGGGCATCAACAGAGTCGCCGTCATTTCCAACCGTGAGCCCCTCTAAGGCTTCTCGGAACCTCTCAGGTTCCATCAGCCTTCGAGGGTGGACCATCCTAACTGGTCCACCACCCCCGGGGGGGATCTGGGTAGAGGCCTTGATTTTCACCTCTACCAGGAAATGATCCGTCCATGACAGGGGGGAAACATTAACTATTTCCACCCACGGATTCTCCGCATCCGAACAGAAGACCAAATCGAGAGTATTACCCGCACAATGCGTGGGACCCTGTATCAGCTGGGACAGGCCCATGGCCGCCATGGTCTCCATGAATTCCCGAGCCGCACCGGATGGAACATGGCTGGCCGTGAGGGAGATGTTGAAGTCACCCAGGACAAGAAGCCTGGGCGTCTCCAACATCAGCTCAGCGACCAGCTGTGTCAGCTCGTTAAGGGAGTCCGCTAATGCACGGGGTGGCCGATACACTAACAGAATCCCTAGACTGTCCCTAGCCTTTAGGGTCAGGTAAATACACTCGATATAGGAGGTCTGTCGGATGTGGTTCCTGGTGAGGGACACGGTGTTCCTATGTACCAAGGCCACCACCCCCCCCCGCCCACTTAACCTGCGCTGGTCCTTCACCGAGAACCCAGCAGGCAGGGCCTGAGCCCACACAGCATCCCCTTCAGGCCCCAGCCAGGTCTCGGTAATGCAAGCCAGGTCGCACTTCGAGTCCTCCAGTAGATCCTGGAGGATATGGGTCTTATTGTTAACCGACCTGGCATTGCACAGGAGCAGCGACAGGGTTTGTGGCACGGTTGGAGTGACCCTCAGGTCCTTCAGGCTGGGAGGGGGACAGGAAGGCGACATAGATATGATGCATCGATCACGCCTTCCCCTGGAACGCAAGTCCCTTCTCCCACCGCCATATCTCCCCCTGCCCCACACAACCTCGATCGGAGCTCCGCCCGCCGAGGTGTTATCCCCAGCCCAGGCTTTTAATGAAAAAAGCACTGGCTGCCACCAGCAATGGAAGTTTCCTCAACCTTTGGCCATCCAGATTGTTAGGACTTGCACTCTCAGAAGTCACTGAGCATTGGCCATGCTGGCTGGAGTTTCTGAGAAGTGAAAGCTGGAACATTTGGAGGCCCAAAGTTTGAAAACCACTACATATATATCTGCAAAGTTATGGTTTATGACTTTAGTGTAGTCTAGTGCTGGTATAGTAACCTCACCATTTATCTACTAGTGCAGAAGTCCTCTTAGTTGGATCATTATTTCACTCTATACCCCTTTTCACAAAATAATAATAATAATAATAATAATAATAAAAGTTTAAAAGCCCATTTTAAAGTACATTTTAAAAAACCCTTGAAACCTCCTTGAAGCATTGTTATAGAAATATATATTATGCCGAATCTAGAAAGAGAATCTGTCTTTGTAAGTCTGTGAACTGTGTCATGTATTTGTCCTTATAAGCAAGCTTTAATTCCATCATTTTGCTTCAGTATCTGCTAAATCTGCACCAGGCACCTGATTCCATAATTCATTTGCAAGGAACATGAACAGCTACATTTGTTTTTCTATTGATCTATTTTTCTTATTTAGAAGATGTTCATATGTTAAAAGTATAATATGAACATAAGAAAACAATCACCATGGAGATAACCTTTGTGTGTATTTCCTTTCCCCTCCAGCATTAATGCAGTTCTGAGGTTAAAATACCAAGCGATTAGAAAAGACTTGAAAACTTAGAATTAAATATGCTCATACTATTGTTTTGGGGGCAAACTAGATGTTACATGTGACTACATGTAACAAAATTCAGATTTGTTTGTTTTCTAAATGAAAAGGACTCTTAGTAGGCTGCCATTTTGAGCAGCGAAGCATTGGTGGAAGGGGTGCTTAACCAATCCTCTGCTGCTCATAATTTTAAATTTGTTCTAAAATAATGGGTAAAAATTGTAGGGCTTCCTCTGGGTATTCACTTTGTAGGGAAGCACTTTGGGGGCAGCAGCTGCAGCAGATTCAGAAATTTGTGCTCTTCCCTTACACTGAATTCTTCTCTTGCATCCTTGTGAAGATGGATCAGTACTCTGTACTATAAAGCCCTTTGGGCACTGCAAAGTACTAGGAAGAGAAAGAATATTAAAAATTATTTGAATAAAGGTAAAAAAAAAACCCAACCCCAAAACCATGTTTTTCAAGTGTCAAGAAACCCTGTTGAGAAGAATCTTGGGCTCTATCCACACTGCAGAAATAAATGTAATTTGACCCCACTTTAACTGCTATGGCTCAATACTACTTGATCCAGCAATCTGAAGTTTTGTGAGATACTTAGCCTTCTCTGGTGGAGAACTGGCTCCACAACAGATTACAAAACCCAGGATCCCATAGCATGGAGCCATGGCAGTTAAAGCAGTGTCAACTTGCATTATTTCTGCACTGAAGATGCAACTTTGGTCTGACAAATTCTGTGCAATTTTTTTGGGGGGGGGGCATGGAAAACGCTAGTGACTGAACCCAAACGGCTGTTTTCTGTGCAAAACAACCATGTGCAAATCTTGTGCAAAATCAGTTCCAAATTGTGAATCGGCTTCAAAAATGGTGTAGTGCAAAGAAAATGGCTAAAATGACTCATTTCTTTCCTTTGAGAAGAAATGTCTCAAGAAAAGTAAACAATTGCACACCTATTAAGTGTATGTTGTGTGCCTTCAAGTTATTTTGAACTTATGAGAATCCTAAGGTGACTTTATCGTGGGGTTTTCCTGGCAAGATTTGTTCAGATTTGTTGCCTTTGCCTTCCTCTGAAATTGAGAACATATGACTTGCCCAAGGTCACCCAGTGGGTTTCATGGCTGAGCTGGGAATCAAACCCTGGTCTCTAGAGTCGTACTCCAATCTTCAAACCACTATGCCACATATTTGATGCCCACTGGGCATCAGGAATGTAGAGGACACTAACAGATTTTCTTATGTTCAAAAACAAAGGCTATCTTGACAAATGTTTGCACAAATGGCTTTTTCACAGAAGACAGTGAAAAATATGTTTTTGTGTAAAACCCTCAGGATTTTTTTATCTCAAAAAACAAGGATATATATATTTTTGTACAATTTTTCTCCAAAAGACCCTTGAAGTGCATAAAATAGCTGAAAATGCACATACATAGAATCATGGGATCATAGAATAATAGAATTGGAAGAGACTGCAAGGGCCATCCAGTCCAACCCCCTGCCATGCAGGAAATCCAAATCAAAGCATCCCTGACAGATGGCCATCCAGCCTCTGTTTAAAGACTTCCAAGGAGGGAGATCCCACTACACTCCGAGGGAGTGTGTTCTACTGTCAGACAGCCCTTACTGTCAGGAAGTTCTTCATAATGTTGAGGTGGAATCTCTTTTGCTGTAGTTTGCATTCATTGTTCCGGGTTGTAGTCTCTGGAGCAGCAGAAAACAAGCTTGCTCCCTCCTCACTGGGAAGAAAACTTTTGTAATGTTTTATTTTTGTATGCTGGAGTGAAATAAGCATGTATATCCCTCAGGGGAAGTACATCCCTGAACTCAGGAGAACCTATACTTGAGTAGATAGATGTTCATAGCATCACATCACAGTGGGCTGTATCCTAAAGTTGTCATTGTGTGACTTCATGTCATTTCCAACTTAATGGTCACCATAAAGCCAACATATCATGGGGTTTTCTTGGCAAGATTTGTTCAGAGGGGGATTGTCATTGCATTCATCTGAGGCTGAGAGAGTATGACCTCTTCAAGGTCACCCAGTAGGTTTCTGTGGCCAAGCGTGGATTCAAAGCCTGGTCTTCCAGTGTTGTAGTCCAATACTCAAACCACTACACTACATTAAAGTATGATATGTACATTTCAAAGTAAGCACTAGATTCACCCAACAGCATTTGGAGTTCATTGACATTCAGAGGTTTTCCTTTCTTAATCAATGTAAAGGTGGGGGAAACAGTTCTCTAAACTTTTTGCAATCTAATACTGAAGCCACACCAGCACTTCAAAACAGATAATTTGCAGTGAAGCCATATAGAATTAGATAACCCTGCTTGTAGAAATGAGCCAAGAAAGCATGGTTAGCTTCCTTTTCTTGGGAACGTTGCCATAGGATATTTAATTACCATACGGGGTCACAACCTTCGTTTTTATATCCAATCTAGCAATTAACACCTTTAAGCAATGCTGGGCATTGGTTCAATTTTGACTCAGAAAAGCAGGGGGGGGGGATCATTTACTGAATGACTAATTTCAATTCCATACTGCAAATTAAGGTTTAAAACAAAATAACAAAAAATTAAAAGGACCATTTCCAAGGAAGGAACCAAGCAAAAGTAAGCCTACCTTACCTTCAGTCAACAGAGCTGCCTCACTAAAGATGACTTGCAATCATCTTTTGGAGAACTGGTTAAAGTAACATATTTGTCCATTATTTGCCTCCCCAAAATGCAGAATAAGATTATAAACATCACTGAAACTGCCTGGCAGGAGGACACAATTGTTTTTTTTAAAAAAAGGCTAGAGGAAGAACTTGTAAAAATTCCCCTTTTAGAGTAGAATTCCCAGAATTGCTAGCCAGAAAGTTTGTTGGCTGTGCAGTCTGGTGGATGCTTGGAGTTGCAGTGGAAAAGAGGAAATTTTCCAGGCCCTTGAGGCTACATGGGATTGCAAGTTGTACAAAGTTGTACAAAGTTGGGAATCAGAGTAGAGGTGGAGAACTTGTGACCCCACCGCAATGCTGATGAATTATTTCACTTATCTTCCCTCACTATTCATCATCAGCTGGCTTGTCCTTATAGGAACTGAAATCCAACATCTGGAGCAGTGACGTGTTCAGTGACAGCCCTGGGTTAACATAATATTATCTTATTTTATTTTTATGTATTTGATTTATATCCCACCTTTCTCTCAGCATGCATGCCAAAGTGACATACAAAGTACAGCAAAAATCTTATTATACAAAAGCTAAAAAATTAAAATAAATGAAAAATTAAAAATTAAATAATTCCATTAAAAGTACATAGTTAAAACAACTGAAAACACATTCAAAACATATTCAAAGATAAAAGCACACCACACCACATTAAAACACCCTTCTACCACATAAATTAAGAGGCAAAGGGCTTCCTGAATAAAAAGTTCTTTGCCTGCCGGCTGAAAAAGAGAAAAAAGGATGCAGTTTAGCCTCCTGTGGGATGGAATTTCACAGCCTGTGAGTAGCCACCAACAAGGCCCTCTCCTGCCTTCTCACCAATGATGGTGGTGGGTCCAATAGAAAAGCCTCCTTCACAGATCTTAGAACTCAGGCAGACTCACACAGGAATATATGGCCTTTCAGATAGTCTAGACCCAAGCTAGACAGTGCTTTCATGGTCATAACTAGCATTTAAAATTCTTCCCAGAATAAGATCCATAGCTGGTGAAGCTTATTCAACATGGGAGTTATATGTTCCCTGTAACCAGCCCTGGTCAACAGCCTACTTGCAGGATTTTTTATCCACTGAAGTTTCCAAACCTTTCTCAAAGGCAGCCCAAAAGTGAAACCAGAGCTAGGAATGATGGATTGTTGGATATGTATGTGGTCATACTTAAAGATAAATAACAATAGAAGAACATAGGAAGTTGGTTTACACCAAGTTGGCTATGTTGTTGTTGTGTGCCTTCAAGTTGCTTCTGACTTATGGCCAACCCTAAGGCAAATCTATCATGGGGTTCAAGCTGGCTATAACTACATCTAATGTATTGTCTGCATTGACTACAGATTCATCAGGAATCCATTACCTGAGAAGGAGATGCTGAGGACTGAACATAGAATCTTTGGCATGGAAGACAGAAGCCATCCCACTGAGCTATGGCCCTGTTGCACATAGATGTGATCCAGGATTACATGATGTTCCTTCCCTGAAATTGTAATGCCAAGGAACACATTTCATGGGTACTCACTGTAACAATAGCGGCACCCACCTGTTTCTCAAACTGTCTTAGTTGGTTGCAGCAAAACCAATTTTATGGCACATTTAAAGACTAAAAAAAAGTATCATATGAACTTTTATGGTTCTACCTTTTTCCTCAGAGGCTTAGGCCTGTTACAGACTGCCAAAATAAAGCTGCTTCGGGTCTCTTTGGAAGTATGCTATTTAAATGATGCATGGGTCCTAAGAGTCTGGAGGGTGCGCCAAAGCCACAATCCAATCCTAAGCACTGGAGTGCAGCTTTGGTGCAGCTTACAGATTCTTAGGATGCATGCATCATTTAAACAGCATACCTCCAAAGAGACTCGAAGCAGCTTTATTTTGGCAGTCTGTAACAGGCCATAGTTTCTCATATTTGAGCCACCGTGGTGTAGTGACTTGAGTGTTGGGCTACAACTCTGGAGACCAGGGTTCGATTTCCTGCTCAGCCATGAAACCCACTGGGTGACTTTGGGCAAGTTACATGTTCTCAGCCTCAGGCACTGAATGGCAAACCTCCTCTGAACAAATCTTGCCAAGAAAACCCAATAATCGGTTCACTTTAGGGTCTCCATAAGTTGGAAACAACTTCAAGGCACACAGCAGCAACAACAAAGTGCAGTTAGGCATCCAGGTCCTTGTGGGTACAGTAATGGCAATGAGGACAATCCACCCAAGACTTGGATAGAAACCACACTGATGATTAATAAACAATCCAAACTCCATACCAGATTTTTACAACACCTTTATGAGTGGGTACCCACAATGTTCCAAAAGGAAAAACACAATTGCAAGTTCTTACATATCTCCCCTGATGTGTAAGATGGGGCAAGGAAATGGGCCAACATATGGCAGGGAAAGGAAGCCAGCAGGAAGTTAAAGCCACAAAGTGTAAGATGCAATACTAGAGGAGTCAGACAGAATGAAATTCATATTTTAAAATGCTAATAGTAGCAGTTTGCAGCCATGCTGTTAGGGCAGAGACATGACTATGGTGAGGGTGTTTTTCTCCTTTGGACCAACATAGTCATGTCTGATTTTTCTTTTCCAAAATAATCCTCTCCAACTGAGGAAAACAACAACAGCAACAACGACACTGACTGTGTGTGTGTGTGTGTGTGGGTGGGTAAGATGGCAGTTACTCTTCAACCTTCAAGGTACTTCAGAACCAGGAAGAGAGGACAGATGAGACAGAATGTAGACTCAAGACTGAACAAGCTATTCATATTTTGCACTAGGACAAATTAGGGGACATTCAGCTGGTGCAGATGTGGGGTCTATTTACATTGTAGAAATAATGCAGTTTCACACCAGCATTCACACTAATGCTGTAGTGCCATCCTATGAAATGCAGGGATTTCTAGTTTTACAAGGCCTTCAGCCTTCTCTACCAAATAGTGCTGGTGCCTCACAAAACAACAAATCCCAGGGTTCTGTGGGATGGAGCCATGGCAGTTAAAGTGATGTCTGCATTATTTCTACAGTGTATATGCAGCCATTGCTGTCTACATAGGTTTTTGGCCCAAGACCGGCCCTAGGCATTTCGTTGCTTCAGTTGGAGAGAATAAAGTGGCAGTTGGAGAGAATCAGGTTCCTTATACAGAAGTGAACTGGACTGGCATTTATCTATATATCAACTCTGGCAGTGGGGCAGTGTCCTCCAACACTGTGTAGCAGCCTCATTTCAGGGTTGCAGAACAACTTGCATGCCAGAGAATAAGGATTAGGAGACTTTGGAGATATAGTTTGGAGACTGCCATGGCTATGGTATCATCAATCTGACTAATGGTAGGGACAATTCCAGCCTGTTGACTGAATCTCACATGTCCTTGTGTCAATATAGAAAAAGGCAAATTAAAAAAAAAAAGGTTCAGGTATCCAAATCTCAAAAGGAAAAGTACCAAATAAGAAGGGCTACTGTCATCCCAACATCATGGTCCTACATCAGAGGAGACCCGGATGAAATGCAGGAGTTTCCTCTTTTTTAAAAAGGCTGTTTCAGGGAAGATGTTAAGGAAAAATACCTTTCCCCATAGCTTTGGGGTCATTCAGTCTATCCCCCAAAGTGGTTGTGGGCTAAGGCTCACCCTTGCCACAATATTGACAGGATGCTTGGTGTATTTCCAAAGAATCTACTCACCCATGCATAATTTTATAGTCATTTCAATTGCTAACTTAAGGATCTGTCTTGGAAACATGGGCTCTGTCACTCACAGAGATGCCATGTTCTTGGCCGACTGCCTTGCAGCCATATGGTACTAAACAACAGACTTGGGTGGTTGTTTTGTTTTTTTTTAAAAAAATATGGACTTCTGTCTAAATTGTTACTAGTGTATTAATCACATAATTTTTAAAATAAAATCAATGCCTTTAACATATAATCAATACACTGCAACAAGAGTTGCAGATTCGAAAGCAATGGGGAGGAGGGTGATTTCTCAAAAGGTTTGAATAAAGGGGTTTTATCGGATGCAATACATGATCATTATTAGCCTTGTGGGGCCCACACGCTTCCCCCACCTTATTCTGAACATCATTTTTAAATGAAAATATCTCTGCGTATTTCGCTGAGACATGTTTGGCTTCTGTTCTGCAGTTTAACTGGGAGAAATTATAAGAGAAAGATACAGAGAGGGTTCAAATGAGTTTTTAATGAGGCTTCCAAATAAAACACTTGTTAAGTTTTTCAACCCTAGAATTTCAGATTTTTCCTCTACGGATGATAGTTTTCTTTTAAACAAGGGGAAAAATATAGCCCTATTAATGTGCCCTTTGTGAACTGCACATGCTTGTCTAAGGGTCAAATTTGCCTTTATTTCCTTGCTGATTTTTTAAAAAACAGTTCCACCCATTGATGACTTTAAAAAAACTCAAGGCGAATAGCCAAGGTCAAACAAATGGCTCCATGCTTCCTGTATAATATGATGCTATCACACTCCTGAATTTGCTGGAAATAATTTCAGTTATTAGTAGGACTAGGCAGAAGCTAAACTTGAAAACAAAAGCCATGAAGTGAAAACAAATCTATTATTGTATGGATACATTTGCCTGAAAGTGAAATCAAATCAAACCAAAGTATCTCCAAATATTCTTTTCTGACCAGAAAAGTCTACTCTTACTGTAGGCCTGTGTACCAATCTACAACAAGCCAGGTAAACAGCAGTTGCCTCCAAAATCTCTTATTGAGCAAGTCCAAACAGCAAAACAGAGAGAAAAGGAGAGCACAGCTAAACCTATCTCACCACATATCCCCAGCATGTTTTTAAAAAACCACAGATTTAAAAATTCTGCTACCAAACTGGAAATCATAAGAAAAGGGGAGGCTGGTGAAAGAAAAATTAATCCCTGGATGCATTTTGGAAGAAGCTGTCAAATGATCTGTAGAAGGTTGGAAAATATTTTTCATTACACTTGTAAGGCTTACCTGACTTGGTTGTTTCATTTCACATATGAATGTTGTTAGTCTGGAATAAAAAGTTTGCTGAGACACGTGGAACTTTATGTGTCTGTATGTGTGTGTGGTATAGGAACCCATCTCTGTTCTTTCCCAGTTATTTTTGCCTCTAGTATTCACTTTTCTATTAAAGACATAGTGTTCAGAAACACATCTGCTTTGTTAAGTGAGGTATACCTGTATTCAGTTGTTGAATCCAATGGGAAATACATTTGAGCTTTGCATTGCTAATGTTTTACACTGGGGAATAATAGGACCACAACACATTCATTCTTCTTAAGAACACTGTTAATTTTTTCATCATCTAGAGAGTAATATTTTCTTAGTACTTTGCCAGGGGCTAAAATTGCTTTCTTGGGGCATTTTGATGGGATTTAATTCCTTTTTTAAAATAAAGGAACTAAAAATTAATTGAAAAGTAATGAGTCACAAAGTGAATAAGTGACTTTTCTTTTTGGCAACAGTTATTTTGTAAGGGTACATAATGAATTACTTTTTTAAAGTAACTGTCCAGGCTCTGTTTCTGAGTAGACATAGCTAGGCCTGTTTTGTAAGGCTACAGTTCTATGCATGCTTACTCCATGGCTGCAGTCTTTTCTAATGAGTCAACTTGATGGGTACAATGAGGATGCGTCTACAAAGGCCAAATAAATTGGTCTCACCTATTTTTACAGTAAGCTGTCCAAATGATGTACAGGAAGATTGGTAGAATGAATCTAGGCCTTTTCATCATCTCAATGCTTTAATCTGGAGGAAAAACAGGATTGAACAGAAAATCCGGATATTTGCAAATGTGTGCGGGCTGCACTCCATAACAACACTGATTGATGTGAGGCAGGATATAGCAGTTCTGAAATACATACATTTGCATGCATGGTGGAGGTGAGCATGTGAAGAATCCCCCCTCTCTGGCCATGGCTATGATTTATCAGACTGGGGTGTATTTAAAAGGGAGAACTGTGTGAAAAGTTTTCTTGAACTTGACTCAGTATGTATGGACAATCTGTGGATCAGGGAAACCTAAAGATAAGCTGGATTTTCCTGTTAGCACAAACACACCCTGGGCTTTAGCAACACTCAACACACTTTTTATTAAGGACTGGCATTTCTAAATTTCTCAATATATCTTCTAAGTAAGCAGAAACATGCTCCATTTGATAATGTGCCATCCAGTTGTTGGGATGGTGCTAAGAATTAAATGAGTTTAACACACGTATTTAATTTTTAAAACCAAGGTTACGTAGTTGGTTTTTTTTTAACCAACAGAGCCTGTATCCGCACTGCAGAAGTCATCTGGTTTGACACTACTTTAACTGCCATGTCTCAGTGCTATGGAATTCTGGGATCTGTAGTTTGTTCTCTGTTCTGGTGCCACAACAAACTACAATTCCTAGAAATCCATAGCACTGAGCCATGGCCGTTAAAGTGGTGTCAAACTGGATTATTTCTGCAGAGCAGATGCAGCCAGAGTGAACATTCAGGTATTTAGTTCTGAGATTGTTGTTTTTTGCTCTGACACAGAATTGGGCAACATCCACAGGTTGTGTGCCATGGACATCCTCACCCATTTACAGTCACCATATCCCCTCAAGTTGACCCACAATTGTCATTCCCACAGAATCTTTTATGTGACCTATTAGAGGCCATTTCTTGTCCTAGCTAGGCCTATTTTAGGTCAAGGAAAGCCACTTTTCAAAATCAAAAGTGATTTTAGGGATGTCTGGATTTAAAAAGTTTTCCCCGGGCCCCTGTGCCCTGAAACACTGGACATACTTCTTGTTTCATTTCTACTATAATGTATCAGGAATATAGAAGCAATTGCAATGGATGGAATGGCACTGATGGAGGAGGAAGAGAAATGTTGGGTTAATGCTTCACAACTTGTTATACAAAAGGCTGTGTAAAAGCCCACATTTCCTACACAAGACCATTATGTTGGGAGTCTAAAATTACCCAGCTGCACCACTGAGTAAGAAACGTAAGTGTTCTTACTGCATGAATATCATCATTTCCCAATAAATTATTAAGAGGATGGATACTTCCAGGTTTTCCTTAGGAGTTTATATAAATACTTGTAGCATGAATATGTCAGAAATGTAAGGGTTTATGCTCCAAAAACTTGTTTTGTTTTTTGCAAAATGATGTTGACTTATAAGGGATATCTGATATTACTTAAAATGAAATGTACCAGAAGTAATGTGTGTAAATCCTCTCTCAGTGAAGTGGGTCCTCTAGGACATTTTCTCAATGCTTCCCCTGTTGTGCATGATTTATTCATTTTTGTGTGTTCTCTATACACTTTCTCTGACTTTTCTTTTTCCTTCCTTCCTTCCTTCCTTCCTTCCTTCCTTCCTTCATTTTGCAAAAGGAGACCTCTTTTTCACTATTTTAACCTATGAGATTATAAAACAACAACAACAGAATTATCATTGCCTCATTGCAGAAATATTTATCTTTGTGTGAAATGTTCAGGGCTGAACGGTGATATACATTTTCAGTTGTACGCTGCCATATATAACACACTCATCCAACCAAAGAAATTAGTTTGCAACTGATCATCTGTTATAACTAACATGATTCATTAGAGTATATTATTTCCTTTTCGGGCTGTGTTTTTTCATTTTTTTAAAATAGTGTTCTAATGGAACTTGTAATTAATTTGAATCTTAAATTAATTTGTTAATGTTATGTCATGAGAAGATATGGATGTGTATGAGGGAGGGAGGAGGAAGTTGGAGTTTGTATTTGAAGCAGAAAGAATATTTTGAAAACATACAGAACTATGGATGGGATGAAAATGCTGGTAGGGTTTTGGGAAACAATAAAATAAGATGGACAGTTATGGACTTCTCTAACAAGTAATGCAGCCATAAGAATGCCCAGAAGTTGGAGGATAGTGTGGCAGAGGAATTACAAAACTGGGCTGGGGCAGTCCAGAAGTGGGTGTGAGACCAAAAGGGTTTCAAAAGATCCTATACAGAATGCAGAATTAAGAAAGTTAAGACTATGCTGATTTCTTGGTGAGTAAGTACATTTCACAGGAGAAATGATGTATGAGGACAAAGTATTTTTGGATGTCCCTTTAAGTAAAGTCATTGTGTCTACATTATATAGTTATAACAGTTTACTAGTTTAAGTACCATAGTTCCATCCTACATGATCTTGGGATTTTAGTACTCAGAATTCTCTGTGAGGCGGCTCTATTTCATTTCTGGTAGGGGCAGCCGGACCCTTCTTTGTTACTGGTGTCAGAAATCTCTAATGGATTTTATTCTCGACATTAAAGTAGCCATCCAGGTGCAGAATCTACTCTGGGAATACAGTCAGTACCTTGGATACTCCTTTAAAATTTGAAATAAAACCCAGGTAAGATTCAATGCACAACAGCTCTAGACTACTCCAATGGAGAATGTGAATTACTGCACCAAATTACAAATCCCAGGATTCGATAGGAAAATGAATGGAAGCTCACATGGTATCAAATTAGAATAACTATATAGAGCAGATAAACTCAAAAAGACAAGCTATTCTAGTGGATTAAGAACCCCTCTAAGGCTGCATCCACACTGCAGAAATAATCCAGGTGGACACCACTTAACTGCCATGGCTCAGAGCTATGGTGTTCTGGGATTTATAGTTTGTTGTGGCACCAGAACTCTCTAACAGAGAAGGCTAAATATGTCACAAAATGACAGTACCCAGAATTCCACAGCAATAAACTATTGAGTTAAAGTGGTGTCCACCTGAATTATTTCTGCAGTGTGGATGCAGCCATAGAGGGGAACTGAAGCCACTAGAATAGTTTAACTATGGCCCTGGACAAATGGGCCCTGTAGCATGTCCTGGTGACATGCTTAGGGTTGCCTCAGGGCACTGTTTCTAGATGCCCCACAACTGTACCCCGCCCATGTTTCATCAAAAAATGAGCATTTTTTCCCATCTTGCTATCTTGAACTCTATAGCCACCTTCCTACTGACAAGTACATTTCATGCTATACAGAGCAACACCATGATTCTTAGACATTTAGGCTGAGATGCAAATTATTATGTGGAAAGTTTCTGTGGACCCACAGTGGGTCCACTTTTATAAGACACACCTTCCTATTGCAGATCTCCTTGCCCTATGAAGAATTGCTCCCAAACATCAGAAGCACTCCCACAAGGCTTGCAGATTCTTCACTCAGTAGTATAATCCTAAAAGAATTATACCATGTTTGTTAAACATGTTGCTCAGCCTTTATGTTACATGAAGCATTATTTTTCTTTGATAAATGTTCATATCACAAGTTAGAAACTGAGAAGGAAAATGTTCAGCACATGTATCTTTCAATGTTGCTGTTGTTGTTGTCCCTTCTTTCTCCCCAAATTGGGAGAAAGACAAAGGGTCTACACATATTCATACATATCCATCTGGCCTGTGAATGTTATGCAGAAACTGTAGACACACACACACACACACACACACACACACAGAGACTATTATATATTATATACCATTTGTAGACCATCATAATGCACACGTTGGTAATTCTTCCCTCCTTTTTTAACATATATAGAAAGAAAAGTACCATTGGAAGTAATCCCATTTTCAAGATGCCAGTTTGCATTTTCCTTCTGAAGTGTGTAATTATCTGTAGGTGACTCATAGCAAAATCTTTGAACACCAGTCCCTGATCTTGTGTTTCCTAACAATTTTTTTGCTTCTGTGTTGTGCTGTGCTTTAACACTTTTAAATAAGATCCTGACATCTGTGCTGTTCCCATCCACACTGCCACCCTTAATGCAAACACACTTCTTCTTTTTCTTTTTCTAATCCCCCCACCTCCCACGACAAGCATATCTTTTGGGCTCTCCATTTTAACCAAGGCACTAAAGGCTATTTCAATTTGACTACAGCAGTTTTCTGCCAAATGGCTACTCTAAGTTATATTGTGTGCATTACCCACCAGAAAGCACAGAGATGATGAGAGTGCACTGTCAACTACCTTGCACATCGATATGGAGGTTATTTGATTTGAAATTGGATTCTAGCCTTCCTTGATCTGTTGTATAAATGGAGAAGCATGTTTGGAGGAAATGCTCCTAAAAGTTTATGAAGAATCTGATGGACTCAAACCCGCCTCCTACCAGTAACCCTAGAGTTTGTGTCCTGCTTTGTTAAGACTCTCCCAGTTCCAGTTCTAAATCTCTGTAATAAATATTCAAAGGGGAAGAAAAGTATATGATTTTAAAATGGAAAGGAGAAAAAAAAGTTACTCAAATTATTCCCTGCATGATTTTCTTTTCTGATATTAGTCAGGTGTGGGTTGCCCCTTTTTGTAGCAGGGTGCCTTTTTGACCTTTCTTTAAACATTTAAGACTTAGATCAGGAGTTCATGATGAGATATGTTTCTTAAGCACAAAGCTGTTTGAGAAAAAAACTCAAAAAGAAGGGGAAAGGAAAAGAAAAGAAGAAGAACCTTTCTAAACTTCTAAATATATAGTATTCTCAGAGAGGCACATCAGTCATTGTCAAGATGAAAGCTGTTTAAATGATAAATTCCCACTAAAGTCTGTCCCCATCTTGAGACCTTTTTCAGGCTTCCGGTATGCATAGAGCAAGTGGAAGGTGGTGCGCGCGTGCACACACACACTCACAATATCATTGTGGGATAGATTGAATTGTAGACATTGTGATTCAGAGAGGAAGGAAAACTGGCTGTGCAAGTTGCATGCGTATCGCCAGCATGTGAATGGCCCTAAGGGCAGCACACAGCACTTCACAGACAACATATTAAATGGGCATGGGGGGAAAACATCCTTTTGACCCACATAAAAGGACCCTTTGTGCAGATCTCATGAGCGTAAGGACTTATTTTGGAACAGATCAAGATGGAGAGTTTTCTTTAGAATCAAAGGTAGACTGGCAAACTTCTTCTCTCCGGCTTCATCCCTGGTGGTAAATGGCAAATTCATTAGCAATTTCCATGGTGTTTGTTATCAGAGATTTCTCATCTGTGAAAAATTGATATGCATGTATTTATTTATTAAATGAAAGGTGAGAAATATCTTACCAGGCCCCATTTTTTTAAAAAAATATATCATTAATTGAGGTTTGCCTTTTGTAACAAAATATTTCTGCTAGGTTAAAAGGAACAGAAAGACGCAGGAAAACACAGTGCGATAGCACAGTCCCTTGCGGGTCGGCCATGTGAAGGATTCAAAAGGAGCTCGAAAGCCATCAGCTCCAAGGGTCCAAGAATTTTGTCATGGAATGGAGCACACTAAGTAGAGGGAAAAACACAGCTCATAGATTTGGCATCTGGGGTCAGATTATATCATTCAACAGCACATTTCATCATACTCTTTTGAAAGTTATTGTACTGGTGCTTGGTGTTCTTCCTTTGACAAATTCAGCATTTGGGAGCTTTGGGGGGGGGAAAGGAGATAGATTTTGAAGTACTTCAGGGGTAAGATCTGAATCTGGACTATTGTATGTTCATTTCTAAAGATCAAAAAGTCCCCCAAAGAGTAAGCTTTCTTTTTATGGGGGGGAGACTTATTTTCAAGGGGAAAGGAGTATATAGATGGGTTTTTAAAAAAAGGATTTGAAGTCAGATACATTAAATATCTTACAAACTCTGTAGGTCATGCAATATCATATACACACTGTAAATATATTAAAAACTTTTTTAGTCATGGAAATCAGGTGTGTAAAGGAATATACACTGGGTAGCATGTTACACTGACAGAAGATATCCCTCAGTGGAATGGACATGGCATTTTTGGCAATCTCTCTTTCTCTCCTCCTGCATTCTCATGTGTCCCACCAAATATGAGTGATAGGGTGATCCTCTCAGACAGAGGATGCTGTATCTGGAATTGCTAAAAAAAATAATTTAAAATCACCCCTGCCTTTTTGCCTAAAGATGCCCACTGTTAGGGGGGAAATACTGTTAGTTAC
>NC_056522.1:213282531-213303727 GCF_019175285.1 Sceloporus undulatus
ATCTATCTATCTATCTATCTATCTATCTATCTATCTATCTATCTATCTATCTATCTCTTCTCATACAAAATAGTCTGTATACTCTGATGATTCTACAAGATAGAGGTGTACAGTGTGCTCATATTAAAAGGTTTTCATTAGATTGGCTAGAAATAGCAGGGATTATATTTCAATTTTATCTCAGATGTTTTCCTGCTGAGCATTGTTTTGCTGTGCTGGCTGAATCTTTGTTTTCCCCCAGTATGCTACATAAAATTGTGACTTTCAAGTTAGCATTTATGTTAACAAGATGCAACTAATTCTTGAAAAGCAAAGCTTGTTAAAGCATTTCTCGTGGCAATGGGGAAATGGGGAAATGAGCAATTGATCACTTGCTGCATTTTATTTGCTCTGAGAACCACTAAGTATATTAAATTGCAGAATTATGCTTTCTGTAAGTTCTGAACATATTGTTATATATTATGCTTAAAGGATTACTACTCTCCTCTTTTTTACTACTCTTTTTGTCCTCTGTCTTTAAGGCACCATTTACATTACAGCTGGAATTTCCATTCCATGTTTCTGGCTATAGAATGTTTCACATTGCATAGTGAAAAGAGTTCACAGGGCATGTTGCCGGATGCATTTGTAGTATTAATAATGGGTGGGGGAATGAGCAAGGAGAAATAAAAGAAGGTAGAAATCCTGTGATGTGGAGTGGTCAGGACTGGCCTAAGATTTCTTGCTGCCAGAAGCAGCACAGCAAATGACACCCCCAAACCCACCAGCATCAAGGAACATAGTACCCTAAGGCCAGCAAATTATTTTGGCACATAAATCAGGAAGGCTCGCAAAAATCTTTCCTCCTACCTAGCATAACTAGGTACAATGCATGGGCAGAAAAGATTGTGTGTCCCTGCTTTAGAAGATGGGTCAGAAAAAAGGTCCCTTGGCTTTGACAATATGATCCATCATAGTAGGTGTGGCTATGGTTGCTTAAGGAAGCCTTACCACCTCCTACGATATACAGTTTCTACTCACCTTCCACAGGTTCTGAAAGTGACCTCTGTATACCTTCAGCCATACAATCAGAATCCAATAATTACAACTTAAATTACTATTTGTGCCCTTTCATAATACACAAAATCAGCTTATTTAGTCTTTTCACTGCCTAAGGATAGAGCTGGTCCTGAGACTTATCAAGGGGAAGCAGAAATCCTGCTGTGAAAGCAGGCCATCTCTTCCTCCTGTGGATAGTTCATTTACTAAGTCAGGGGTGGGAATTGTGTGATCCTCCAGATGTTGTTGAACCACAAGTCCCAGCAAGGTGACTAATCTTAGGTATCACGGTATAGCAACACGTGGAGAGCTGCACAATTTTCTCCCCTTCTCTCAGCATTAGCTAAGACATTTGAACAGCCCCCCCCCCCTTGAATGAATTGCATCACTCAAAGAGAAGACAAAGTATGATAAAGAAATGTTGACTACAATTCACATGTACCAATTTATATGCATTGGTGCAAATTTAGAAATAACATGATTTAAATAGAAAACAAATATATCTCACCAGAGCAGGATGAACTGTCAGTCTGCTGTTTGGGTGCTAACTCTTGATGGGCAACTTCAAGTTCAAGTCTCACTTCTTGTGACTCATTACTTATCAGATTACCCTTGAAAGAACAGATGCCTCTGTTTAGGGGAATGGCCACCAACAAGTAGAGTCCATGGCTATCCTTCTTGAGAAAGCTTCTTCTCTCTCTCCTGGTAAGAAATGAGAGATCAGGAAATGGATGTGGCTAGAACACTACATACAATAGAGGAACAAGAAACCTAAAAAAAAAAACCAAACAGCACAGGGTTATTGTATTGTTTTTAAGTATGTTTTAATTCTTACATTGTTTAATTGTATTTTAAGGGGGGGGGAAATTGAGGGTTCGGATCATATATATTTTTAATCTTTGTAAGCCACCCCAATTGCATTTTGTTGAGAGGCAGGATATAAATAAATTTTATTATTATATTATTAGGTCCTTCCCAGATCATGAGAACGAGTTAGGCATTGGGAAGAGATGGAAGAAGGTAGGAGTAACATTCTTCCTTTTGCCTGAGACCAAAAGGGTCCTTGAACGTTGCTTCCTTTACTCACTGATGCAGATCTTTCCTCATTTTTTCCACTAATTAAACTTAATTTTGATAAGCTGGTTGTGGCATGTTAAGATTTCATCAACAACACAAATGAAAAACAAACATAAGAATCACAGCAAAAAAAGGCAGCCAGTCTTTGTCATCTGCCTATCTCAGAATCTCTGATTTTCTACTCCAGCATCCTTACCTATCACATATTCCCTGGTCTCAGGTGCTGTGATGGTGACAGTTCCCTGCCCTCTTTTCACCTTCTTCTGCTGCTACTCACCATTGCCAGAAACATTTTAAAATCCTTCACTCCCCCCCCCCCCCCCCCCCCCCGTCATTGAAAATATATGCAGTAAAACACCGGTTCCATTTTAGTAGTCAAAGAGATGCTTGGAGGTGAATTAAATAACCAACCATCTGTGCTCACTTAGAGACAAAGAAAGAAACTACATTTTTTCACCATATAGTTGTCATGAGATGTGAATCACAGTCCACAATTAGCCCCCTTGTCAAATAACTGAAAATTAAAATATATTAGAATAAAATGTATTAGAATAGAAGAGGACATGACTATGCATTGGTACAAGCCTTTGAACTTTCTGGGGTGCCTCCAGCAGGAGAGCTCATTCTCTGTATTTATTTAGATATTTATATTGCACCTTTCTTTGCCAAAGAGACACTCATGATGATGTACAGAATAAACATATAGAGCACAAACTAATAGAGCCTGGAAAAATTACATTTTTACTATGAATCCCAGTTCAAAAAACTTTCCCAAGCACAGAAAATAAGCTAAAATGCAGTTATGAAAGAGGAAAAAGGAATCCATAGAAGCAACCATCTTTATAATAATGCACACCAGGAATATCAGATGAATAATACCAGGGCTGCAATCTACATTGTGATAACAAATCATCAACCTGCACTCACAGAGGCATATGCTTGTTGTTTCTCGTGAATACCAGCTTTGTACAATTAATTGTGCATCTACCAGTTTGATTGCTTTTTGTCCTATTGTGCAGTAAGAAACACATAATGGCTGTTTCTTGCAATCGTACACTGAAAGCATTAACAAATAATTGTGCAACCTCAGGGAATGTCCCACTTTGCCTGTGAAATGGGTACACCTGCAGAATTCCTTTTACACAATTGTGAACAGATTACATCCATTGCAGAAGAGCCAGAAAGTACAATGACATATGTATAGGAATTTATACAGGTATATGGCACCAATAGGCTTATTGCTCATGCCACCTAATGCCTTAATCTTTAAAAAAAAAAAAACTTGCCAAAACTTAAAGTCATAACCTGTTTTAAAAACAGCCAATTAAAGGGGCATCTGGCTGCTCCATAATTGAAGCACCAATGTTGAAAAGACACTTTGTATTGTGCCTACTAACCACACCTCAGCTTGAGGAGGAATGTCTAGAAGGGTCTCCTAAGCCAAGTAAAAAATTGCTAAGCCGATTCACGTCAGAAAACATGATTGTTGAGATGCCCTTATTTGAGCTTGTTTGTGCCTGAAGCTGACCCCAGGAATCAATAGATAATCAGTCTGTTGCCCCAGACAACAAATCTACTGCAGCATTCTGGATCAATTAAAAAATTCTAAATTATCCTCAAATGCAGCCCTACATAAAAAGCATTACAGTGAGTCTGCTAAACCTGAGTAGGGTTGTCGATTATAGGGTGACTTGGAGGGCTGTCACTCATAAAGTCTCCATAAGTCAACTTGATGGCAGTTAACAACAGCAATGCAGCCTAGAAGTGAAGAGAGCTCAGATGCTTACGGGTAGATAAGACTTTTCTGACTGTGAAATGCATTTTTGGTCATTGTTGTCAACTGTTGATTCGTGAGCACCTGCAGTTTACAGCCCCTGCACTTCAGGAACATTATGATGCTCTCTAAAACATGCTGAGCCATCCTTCTTATTGTGAATACCACTACCTAGCAGAAGCTCCATATTGCCTTGATTCTTGAGCTTCAGTTTTTATTGAACTTCATCCACTCCAAAATATCTTCTGGATACTGGTTTAGTAGTACTATTACTCCCCGAGGATCACCACCTCTTTCTTAAGAGAACTGAGGTTTTGTACCAGAAAAATTGGTTGAAGGATAAAGTGAAAAAACAATGTTCTTTTAAAAAAAAAATGTTGTCATCAGTTGAACTAACTTACTACCAAAGGGGACTGTCAGCTTCTTCCTGTTTGCAGAATGCTGGGAATGCTGATACAAAATGTTGACTGCAGCACTGAGACCTCCAATTTGCATCTGGTTACAAGGACATAGCCGGACACTTCTGTGATCCTGCCCACAAAGCATGGGATGGCCATGTGGGAGGCTTCATAATCTCAGGGACGTAGCCAGGATTTTGGGAAGGGGGGTCCAGACTAAGTGCTACCATTATAATGGGGCTTGGATGTAGCGGCACGGCTGCACGCACCATTCATTTTATCTAATGGAAGGGGGGGTCCGGACCCCAAGAACCCCCCTTGGCTACGTCCCTGATAAGCTGTTAAGTAAGTTGAGGGGGGTCTTTGAACACTGCAAGGGGAAGAAGGGAATATCAGCTCCAACAGTGTCCCCCAAAATGGCATACATGTGTGTAAAAGAAATGCATGTGTGCATATTTGTCACTGAAAAGGACGATGGGATAGTATGAAATGTCTGGCATAATTAAGAATTAGGAGATCATCAAGTGCTGCTCAGAGTTCACCCATTTTAAAGGTTTTCTCAGTTGATAAAATAGATGTGTGTTTGTTTGCCATGATTTGATTAATGGGAAAATAACTTTGTGAAATTATCTAGGATTTTAAGTGGACTAGACTGGTAGTAGGCAACATTGGTGATATACCCTTTCCCTTTAATGCCAGTCTTCAAATATAATGGTAACAAACTTTCTTTCATGGAGTTGGATCTTTCATTTAACTAACCCCAAGTGCCCTTTGACTCACACCAGCTCTCCTCAATCTTGCTACCCAAGAAGAATCTTTTTAAAATGGAAATGCCAGGGACTGAACCTGAGATCTTATGCATGCTGCCCTGCCAGGCTACAAGCTTTCTCAGGAGCTGCTGCAGCTGCACATACTTTGAATGCAACACCAGCACCTGCACAGACTTTGGGTGTTTGACTTTGCCTCATGCAGCTGCTGCTGTTATATCCCTTGTTGCAATCTTGGCTTTTTCATTACCGTGTCATGTATTTTATGGCTCTTGGCTATGAGATTCAGGAGATGAAACTTCAGTGTGTGCTAAAATGCTCACCAATGGTGTGACAAATCGCAATGACAAGGTTGCATTTGTAAAACTTGGTGCCGGTACTTGTGATACTATGCAGTGAAACAGAATAATCCTTTTCTCCTCAGACAATGCTGGCTGTAGTATGTCATGGTGCCGAAGGTGGCCCTTGCCTCCCTCCTCACAGCTATATACATCTAATCATTCCACTTCTTTTTAAAAACTCAATTTCCAATCAATTCCTTTTTTCATGGAGAGAATGAATTTAAAGTAAATCATTAATGAATAATTATGCTGAGATGATAATGTTCTCTGACTTTGGCTTTCGTGGCAACTTTCCACTGTAATCAAATAAAATAGCTCCTTTGATAATTTCAGGCAGTGGCATAACCTTTTGTTATGTTCCATGGATGGATTTAGCTGGAAAACACAATGCTGTGAGTTTAAAAAAAAAGAAAAAGAAAATATACCACTGGTTAGATTGCATAGGAAGAATGCTATGGTTGGCTAGAACGGAATTCTCTGGACCAGTTAATGCCGTCTGCTTAGATGATAGCAAATCACAACTTGGCTCACTCTTCATTGTTAGACACTAAGCTGATTTGAATAGCATGCTAAGCAATCCAATTATCGTGTGAAAACCTGTGCCTATGGGATAAAACCTGATGTTACATGCAGATGTCGGTACCCTAGTAGCCCTTTTGAAACTGCAAAAGCTGCTACAAGGGGGCAATTGGTATTGGAGAAGACTTAAGCCTTTCCCCCATCATCCATATCCCTGCTTCAAATTGCACTGTCCATCCCATGAAACTCCAGATATGTGACTGGCTACATTTAGAATACTGGAAAGGGCAATATTAATGCTTGGAGAGGTAAAATGGAGAGGAGACATGGTAGGGAGGATGAGGGTTAAACAACCTCCTCTATAATGCTTCTTTGACCCCAACTGCCCCTCCAGATGTGGTCCTCCGGATGTTTTAGACTTCAGCTCCAATGGTCACCACCCAATACAGCAAATGGGAAGGGATTTGGGGAACTGAAATAGAAAAGATCTAAAGCACTAAGAAATCTAGAGGGCTACAGTTCTGGTTCAGATTTAGAATACAACTGAACAGTGGCATCACTAGGGTTGGTGTCACCCAGTTTGGTAACTCATGGTGTCACCCCCCATGACCTCCCCTCATACCACACCCATACAGAATCCTTAGTAATGTTTTTTGTACTAATTTACTCATAAATCATAATTCCCATATATCACTGAATGATAATAGTTGTAATGATAATAGTTGTGACATAAACAACTAGCAAAATTAAAATTAAACCTTTAAATTTCAATATTATATGAATGGAGTAAATGTATTTACATATACATAGTTTCATGTGGTTAAAGTGAAAATTTGGTAAAATGTGATGTTTTTAAAGAAAAGTTTAATTTTTTTTTAAAAAAAATGAAATTAAAAAAACAACAACCTGGGCCTCTCCTTTCTCCTCCCATTGAGCCTCAATCCACTAACACCATCTCTTCAGCATTTTATACAGTTGAATACCACAGCCTGTTTCTGCCAAAATGCAGATGTTTGAGGAACAATGGTGTCACCCCTCCCCCACGGGTGTCACCTAGCATGGTGACACAACTGCAAATGAATCATCCTAAAATAAAAGATGAAGATTATAATTTTATATTTCCAAGCAGAACACAGATGCGGCAGCTGAGGTATGTGAGTTTAGCACTGATATTGATTGCAGAGAGAAATAAAAGTGTTACAAGTAGAATGTACACAGTGTACATGTCAGAGGTTTGTTTTGTCTCCCCAGCTGCTGTGCCTGGCTACCACTGTTGTACACAGTGTTGTTGCACTACTATGCTATTGATCTACAGGTGCCACACTTCAAATAATGATCATATCCACATACACATACCTTTGCTAACCCAGGCAGATCACCACAGTATTCTGTTGTGTGGAACGACTTAGTCTGCCACAGGGAAAGATTGAAAATAACTTTCTAAATCTTGTGCTTTCAGACATCATAAAACCCAGTACAGATTAGCCACACTTTCACCACCCGCTATAATCACAGCACTGCTCTCAGCTGATTGCTATCAGCTAAAAGCATCTGGATAGCTGTCGATCAACATTGTGATATGGCAAAAGCATAATAGCTTCCTTGTGGTCATCAAAGCACAAGTAATAATTTGTGATTGTATGATGACTGATAGCAGCTTTCTAAGTTATCTACATGTATTGATTTAATTAAAGCCAGTAGACAAATGTATCATATAGATAAAAAGCCTGCTTGTCTCTTGGCCACATTGAGCTTCTAGTGAGATGTGTGTCCTCCTTTCCTGTAAGAGAATGCACCATAGTGATTTCCCAGTTCAGAGCTGATATGGATCCTACAAGCAGCAAAGCAATGTACAAACAAAGCCCACAAAGAGAAACTCATTACTTTCCCCAGTCACTGTGTTCTGTTCCTTATGATGGAAAAGGGAGGACAGAATACCAGAAGCATCAAGTAACTGCCTTCTGATGAATTACGTTGGTAGCTCCTTACTGTTCATGGGAACAAGTTAGAACTTTTACTGTTTTGACTGTAGCAGTCATGGCTGTAATTCAGCACATTTGAATGGAACAGGCATGTGCCAACTTAGTCTGAACAATGGGAGGCGGAAGGGTTACATGGCTAGCTGCCTCTACTTCAGCTAGAATCCCTTTGAATTATCTTTTGCATTTTTCTTAGCATTTCATGGTGCAATATATGAATTGATCACTTGGGGGAACTAGAGAGCATTTCCCTCTATTTTCCAACATCACAATAGTAACAGTAACCCTAACTAGATAATGGATATGTTTTAAGTGTCTTTAGTGCTTTTAAACACGTTGATGTTTAATTCTTTTTTAACTTTTGTAAATTAATGTTTTAGTTGAACCTTTTTAAAATCATTGTAAGCCGTCCTGGTTCCCATTTTCGGAGAAAGGCAGGATATAAATTCAACGAATGATTGATTGAATGAATAAATGAATGAATGAATAAAATGCATACATAATGCAGTGAGTTACCTATCTGAACTGCAGTAACAGTAACAGCTAATGACCTGCTGAGTGATCAGAGCAATGGGTAAAGTAACTAGTGCCTTTTAAAAAGCAATGCTGCCAGATCTGCAGAACACTGCAGCATTGTCAAGTGAACAGCATAGAGTATCTGGTCCATTTCATGGACCATGTATCTTCTAATTTCCTGCTCGGTGTTCACTGTGAATTCAGCCAGCAATGACTAGAGTGAGAAAACCAGGACACTGCTATGTCCTGAATGCAAAGGGTTTATGTAGCACTTTTGAGAATGCGTGAAAGAAGCTATAGCTTAAACTTTCACTTCTGAAGAAGACAAAGGAGATTATGGCGCATTACAGACCACCTAAAAGTGGCGGTCTGCTGCCGCCGCCAGTTGCTGTGTCCAGGAACTGCAGTGGCCAAACCGCACGGTTCCCAGGTGCAGCAAAAAGAAGTGGCACCTCGAGACGCTAGTCACGCACTTGCAGTGTCACTTCCGCTTGTGCGACATCCGGATGCTATGCATCCACGATGTCAAAATGGCAGCACCCATGTAGAATGCCCCTTCCTAACCCTAGTACGTCCTGGGGACATACTATACGCCCGTCTGGAACGGGCCTATCACACAGCCAAAATAAGTGTTCTATCCCCAACTGGATAAGCCACTTTACAGGTTGCTATCTGGTGTTATCATACACCAAAACATTGCTGATACTGCTGGGCAACTACAACCTGTCCCCCAGCCATGCTTAGCATTAGCCCGCCAATTTTGAAGTACGGAAGCTTTCCATTCTTGGAAACCTGGGATAAATGCAGCTGGGGGACAGGTTGTAGTCACCTGGTGGCATTGGTAGCATTTTGGTGTGCAATAACACCACATAGCAACCCATAAGGTGACCTTTTCCCATTGGTGACAGGATTTTTATTTTGGCTGTGCGACTATCTCCCAAGTCTACAAAAGCTTATGCAACAACTTCTTTCACTCAGTCTCAAAGGTGTTACAAGATCACTCTGTATACTGATATTCCGCACTAACATGGCTGTGTCTCTGGATTCTACTATCATAATGAACAACTGGCAGGGAAAGGGCTCTTCTTTGTGACACTGGGCCCAGAACCTGATTTTATTGTCAGTGTGCTGCAGCAGCAACAGCAGCATGACAATTCACAGTCCCTCTGACCACCACTTATTCCTCCTGTCCATTCCACTCTGAGGGCATCTGGAGTTAGATTTTACTGATACCTTTCCTCTTCAATTTCCATCCACCACGAATGGAAAGGTGCTCAAATAAGTAAATTATTCTTTTGTTGCTGGATCTGCAGTCTTAGATGTTGCCCAGTCCAAATGTGAACACATAAGATAGAAAAAACATCAGTGGCCCATGGTCCATGCAGAGGAGACATCTCATCCTGAAGTGGAAGGATGAGGTGACACCATTCTCCCAGTGGAGGGAAAGGTATACTTCAGTCATCTCTTTCCCAGCTTAAATGATCCATTGAATTGTAGTGAATTAAACATATGAATATTTTCAATGGACATACAAACTAAATAGCTGTATTCTTAAAGACAGAACTATAAGTATTAACACAGTAGCAGAATGGGGACATTTGGCTCTGTGCCTGAATTTTATTGAGCACATGTTAGGAAACTGATTAGCTGAAATGGGATTCAGAGGACTTTTTCAAACTTGAAAACAAGGGTTGCCATGACACAGGAGATGAGGACTTTACTTCAGAACAGCATGGAGAACAAAACTTAAGGGGAAAAAAAGGTTGAAGGAACTAGGTATGTTCAGCTTGGTGAAGAGAAAGAACAGCCGCGGACTCCCCTGACAAGCTGCGTTGCTGCCGGGAGGTTGCACCGACCAAGGAGACCCTGCCAGGCCTGGTACGCCCCAGCATGCTTTGCTGGGGGCATCAGGAAGCCCAGCATGCTTTGCTGGGGCCAAAAAAATCATCTGATTGGCTGGCTGAGGGGCCGGGGAGGAACTTGCTGTTTTGGCCGCTCTAGGAGGCTTGGAGGACCTCTCTATGGTCCTGGTTTCTGGTCCTCCAGAGAGCTGATTGGTCGGCTGCCCTGGAGGGGAGGAGTGTGCTCCCAGCCCCTCCCTCTTTGCAGTGGCCTATATAAGGCCTTGTTGCCCAGCGTTTGGGGCCATTTTTGCTCGGCTCCCCACCCTCCCTCCCTCGGGTTGGTGGGTTTCTTGTCACAACTGAGGGGCGGCAGCATAGGCCATGATCTGCTGAGAGTGGTTTCCAGGGCTATGGAGCACTGGAGAGGGAGTCCTTTGGACCCGGGTATATTGAGGGCATACGTTATGGCCATTGCGGGGGCCAATATGTTATTACGTTACCTGGTGACTAGGGGCTTAAGGGATAAGAGGCAATCAGAACTTGACATAGCTGCAAGATTGCGTTCCCTAGCCCATAGGTCATCCCGAAATTGCAGTCATCGATCAACCGGGGTGTTGTTGGTTTTACAGATCATGACCTCATGCTTTGGGCCAACCCTACACTGTTTTAATGTTGAGTTAATAAAGTTGTGGCCATTTCTCCAACTATGGTGTTGTGTTTATTGTGGTGGTGCCCCTCCTAGGCAAGACTGAGTGGTGCCATGATTGAACTTTTTAATACCTTGAGGGCTGTCATAGAATGGTGGTGGCAAACCTGTTCTCTGCTGCAGGATAGGACCAAGTCTAATAGTCTTAAGTAACAAGAATATAGTTTCAATTGAAAATTATAAGTTACTTTTTGACAGTAAGAGCAGTTCAGCAATGGAAACAATTGCCTAGAGAGGTGGTACAGTCTGCTTTTCTGGATGTCTCCCCAAAAGAGACCGTACAGCTACCTGCTTGGGATGCTTTACAATGCTGTAAATCCTGCATTGAGCAGGTGGTTGGATTCTATGGCCCATGAAGTCTGTTTCCAGCTCTGTGATACTGTTATTCACCCACAGCAGCTGCATTCATGAAAATTGCCAAAGATGTTCCACGATCAGCCTGTAGTTTTGGGTGGGGTGTGCATGTGGTGGTGGTGGTGGTAGTGAGGAGGCAGAGGAATGTGCCATTCTGGTTTGGAACATGATCCTCTGGCACTTGGCAGCCATGGTGTACTGTCCACATAAAAGTTTAATTTTCAAATTTAACTCTGCTTTGCCCCATTTTGTTCTGAGAATTCTGTCGAACTCTTCCCCTCTCTCCTCAGCAAATCCCTCTGCCCCTCAGTCTCCGTTCCTTTAAAAAAATGTTTTACCAGTTCGAATTTTTGATACTGAAGGCATTTCCTTGGTGCAAAAATTGCAGTTTTTAACAACAGCAAAAACTCTTTGTAGCCAGTCTCCACTGGGGTAGAACTAAAATCTGGAAGTAATCAGCAACCACTGAACATCAGAAATTCTTCCTACCCCCCCCCCCCCCCGAAAAAAAAACACATTTAGACACAGCTGGAGTCTGCTAGCAGTTGGGATAGGATTCAGGTAAACTAATCCCTGGAGGTGAGTTGCCATCCCCCATCTTCCTTATCTTGTATGTGGAACTAAAAAGCCCCAGGGTGTTGATGGTTGTAAAGAAACCACAGCATCTGACACCTGCTGGGAGCAATAAATAAAGAACTAGGTTACCATTGTCAGCTTGTGCCTCCTCTCCTTACCACTGCAGTGGAATTCTTTTCTTGCCGGTGCGCATGCAGAGGTGGGGAAAGCGGAGGGAAGGGAGGAAAAGAAATAGAGGGGCCCATTCACTGTTTAGCCATGTAAACAAATCAGATAAGTAACTGAAATTGCTGCCTTGCAAGCCAACAGTTTTTGACATACATGCTTGACCTGTAATACAAGCAAGACTGGTTAAGGAGTAAACAAAATTGCACCCTTCACTTCAAAGAGTTATGGTAGTAATTACTCAAGAAGCAACACTACCCACTGAGGTTCTTTGGAACCTGTGAAGTTCAGGCTCTGTCCTTTTCTTTCCACCCCCCCCCCCCCCCCCCAACATGTTTTGAGTTTCCTAATTATAGCAAGTTAGACTGGATGATCCGTGTGGGCAGAATGACAGGATTTACTTGTAATCTTTGACTGCCTTTGCTAAACAATCAATTAGTGAGATTCTTTTGCTGCCTTAATGACCAAAGGCGGATGATGCTTTTCTCCCTCAAAGATCTGTGTTAGGGATTTTATTGGTGGGCCAGGAAAGACCAAAAAAATAAAAAAAATAAAAATAAAATCTTATAATGTAGAACACCTGGAGCAAGAATGAGAGTGATGTAAGTTTGGAGCTTTTCCCCTCTGCTAGCTACCAGCTTGAGTAGAAGATGGACAGGAGGAAATAAGACTTCATTTATAAAGTTCACCAAGAGTCTAAGAATGGTTTCTAATAATCTGAGCTAGGTAGACTTCAGCTGTGCTGGAAAAAAAAGCATGCTCTCCAACAGATGAAAATCTAGACAGGGTGGCCGAGCAACATCAAATGTGATCAAGATGGTAAAACTGATTAATGAAGAAGAGCACACAAGCCAGGAAAGGCTGCAGAAGTTTGCTTTTGCTTGACAGTATGGGAAAGGGGAAGGTTCCAGCCCAATAATAATAATAACAACGACAGTGGTGGTATTGTTATTTATTTATAATACTCTTTTCACCAAAGGGAGGAGCATCAATCAAAAACTAAACAATAAAATGCAACACTATAAAATACTAAAATACTAAAATAATATACTAATATGCAATGAACCCTTGTTATCTGCTGGGGGTTTTGGGTCTCAGACCCTCCATGGATATCTCAGTATGCGAATACTCAAGTTCCATGGAATACAATGACATATTAAAATTGTGTCCTTTATATAAAATGGCAAAATCGAAGTTTGCTATTTGGAATTTAAAGTTTTAAAAAATATGTTCAATCTTTGGATGCTTGAATTAATGGATTAAAAAAAAAAACGGTGGATAAGGAGGGCCAAGTGTACTAATATATTTCTCTTCCCACTCCACTGAGTTAACTGTGTGGAAGGTACTTTTGCACTTTGAACTGAAGTAAGCTGAGGACAAAGGAAGAAAGTGGGACAAAGAAAGAGAAACTGGGATATTTAAGAGCATCTGAAACAGTGAGATGACAGAGAATTAATCAGGATTGATAGATCGGGACAACTGGAGAAGTATGGAGGAATAGAGAACCAATGTGGAGTAGTGGATGATGTAGTATAGTGGTATAGTTTAGAGATCGGAGTTCGATTCCCTGCTACGCCATGGAAACCCATTGGGTGACCTGGGGTGAATCACACACACTGAGCCCCAGAAAACTCTGTGATAGGTTCACCTTAGGGTTGCCAAATGTCTGAAATGACTTGAAGGCACACAACAACAACAACAACAGCAACCACCATTTATAATCCACTATTCTTCGATCATCAAACTCAACACAGAATTCGTGGGATTTTCCAGGAGTCATCCACACATGCAAAGACCACAAACAAACTTACATAGGTTCACTGAGATGGTGGTGATATACACCATAAGACCATGTCTCATTTTAATTTAATTTAATTTAATTTATATGCCACCTTTCTCCCAAAATGGACCCAGGGGCACTCACAAAAACTGCTTAAAAGCAACAACAACAAAAACAGCACAATTTTAAATTCAATCACCTCATAATATGACAGGTCAAACATGTAAAATCCTTTAAAATACTGAGATAAAAATATAAAACCATTAAAACATACCAAAACAAATACTCCAATAAGAAGCCTCCTTGAGATGGATTACATATTAAAAGCTTGCTTAAACAAAAAGGTCCTTGTCTGCTGGCAAAAGGAAACCGGGAGGAGCGGGGCAAGCCCAGCCTCCTGTGAGAAGGAGTTCCAGAGGTTGGGAGCAGTCACTAAGAAGGCTCCGTCTCATATCCTTATCAAGCAAGCCTGTGATGGGGGTGGGATTGAGATAAAGCCTTCTCCTGTATATCTTAGAGCTCTGGCAGAGCCTGTCTTGGGATGCCATACTTGTATTTTATAGAAAGGGATGGACAAAGGGTAGATTGAAACCCATTAGTACATATCCAGGTAATTTGCAGTAGGGTTGGAAAGATTTCTAGCTTCCATTTGTCAATCAACTAATCACATTATATATTGCCAGCAGACAAGGACCTTTTCCTCAATAGTGGGACTGAAGGTGAGTTACAGCATCAAAAGAGATACACATAAAACAACATACAGCTGCAAGCCTATTTTAAAAGTTATAAACTCATATTAAATGCCCATAGAATTAAATCAGACAAAACATTAATTTTTGCACAGAATAACTTCATTAAGGCAATAAGACAAAAGACCCATTATATAAAATAATCAGTTCCCAAATACTTTTTTGTATTTGGCACAAGGATGCTGCAAGATCTCTTTTTATACTGATATTCCAGACAAACGTGGCTGTGTGTCTGAATTCTACATTACTTTTAATGAACATCTGGCTGCATGAGCTAGTGCTTTGTGCCAAGCTCTTGTTGCTGTACTTGAGGGTTCTACTCTGTCCACTCTGCCTTAAACCACCTTCATTACAGAACAGTTTGGACATCCCCCCCTTCCAATATCCTTCCTTCCTTCCTTCCTCCTTGAAGAAAAAGAAGCCTTTGGCATACTCACTTTTTGTCACACAGCAACCCACTCATGCCTCATGTATGTTTGCGTGATTATCAGGTTCTCATGTAGCATTCTTCATGGCAAGATGCCATCTTCACAAATACCGTACAACATGTTAGGTGGTTGTATTATTATATTGTGTTTATCACACTATGATTTGCTCAGGAGTATATTGGGTGTAATTTCTAAGGTTTGTCCAGCCTCAAGTGACTACCATATATACTTGACTATAAATTGACCTTATGTACAAGTTGAGGGTCAGACTTAAGGAGGCAGCCCAGCTGGGGAAAAGCTGCAGGATGATCAGTTGCCTTTCCCAGCCTCTCCCCAGCTGGGCTGTCCCTTGCAGAGGCAGCCTGGCTGGGGAGAGACTTGAGTCCTACCATACTAACCCATGTATAAGTCAGCCCAGGTTTTTGGGTTCAGTTTTTTGACCTAAATTACTTGGCTTATACACAAGTATATATTTGAAAAAATACATGAAAAACTGCAATTTGGGAGAATGCAAAGGTTTGAAAGATGTCAGTACTACTGGAGATGTGTATATGCTGCATTTTTGTTGTTGAAACCTATCTGTTTCCCATAGTGAATGGCTTGCCACACATACACACACACACACACACAGAGAAAGAGACTGAGCAAATGAGAGATGGAGAGTTATGTATTCTGTCTATGCTCTCATTCCTTCTGGGATTCTCAATTTAAATGTTAATAAGTTTTGTTACCTGGTAGAGAGGTGGCTCTCTAGTTCTTTGCCACATTGCCATTTATGACTTGCTTAAACTTAACTGGGCCAGGTCCTGGGAGAGGTGGAGGTTGATCTGATTCTTAAGGTGGATGACTCCATTTGTTTATTTTGTGCATACCTCATGGCCCAAACTGAAACCTAAAAGACTCGCAAAAACAAATAAAGCCCAACATCAAGAACAGCTGGGGCAAGTGGACAAGCAACTTATGTGGCAGTCTTCTGAACTGTAGACACCTTCTTCCATACTTTCCAACTGTCCCAGAGACAGTCCAGTTTAATCCCCTGTTTTTGGCTGCTTTTAAAATTGTCCCAGTTTGTCTCTTCTCTTGTTTTCCCTCTTTGTCCCCAATTTATTTCAGTTGTTGCAAACTGAGTTCAAAGTGCAAGAGTAGCCTGCATTCAATGAACTCAGTGGGAGAGAAGAGGTAGGGGCAGAATATTGCCCTTCCCAGTAAGATCAGGCAAAAGCGGACTGCTGCAGTCTCTTCCACCATGTGTTTTCTTCCTTATTAATAATTTTTGCCATCTTGACCACACTTTGATGTTACTGGCCACATGTGTTTCAGTTTTCATCTGTGAAATGTTGGAGGGTATATCCTTTTCAATGAAATATCCTGGTTTCCTGTGTCAGGATAGTCTGGGCTATCTCCATCCCAAGGAGCCAGACCTGAAGGATAGCTGAGTTCACAGTATCAAAATGTTTAGGAAAATTAGCATGATCACACTCCTCCATCCAACTCCTCAGGTTATCCATCAGAGTGATGAGGGTGGAAATAATTTCAGACCATTCTGGTCCTGACCATAGTGCTTCTTCAATATATTCTGCCATGTTGTGTCTCCTGCTTCCTCTGAGGTTCTTAAGAATCTGGACTTTTACATCACTACCCATCAGAGTGATGTACAAATGTTACTTTTTTAGAAAGTATTTTTCCCTTTACTTATTACAGTTCAAAGAAAATGTGATTCTTTGCCATTACCCATTTGAGTAAGGGATAAGTAGTGAGTCCCATTGGTATTACATTATTTGCCTGGAGGCTTGGGGGGGGGGGGGCACAAGTTGCTCCAACCCATATATTTTGTCGAAGAAAAAGAAAGGAAAATAATAATTGACACTTTTGGAAGCAGTGGCATTCAGCCTTGCACTTTTACCCAGCCAGGACATAAGAAACGTCCCTAGGATTGAGTAATAGTGATACTGATACACTGGCGGGATACACACCGCCATTTAGTACGTATAGGATACGTACTCGGGTTCGGAAGGGGCGGTGCTTCCGCACCCCTCACCCTAGTACTATCCTATACGTACAAGATGGCGGCGCCCCTTCTACATGGCGCCGCCATCTTTACGTACTGGACGCACAGCGTCCAGACATGTCGCGGCGCCTATGACGTCGCGAGTCCGCGCAGGCCGCCTCGCGACGTCATGGTGGCGCCGCAAAAGAAGCTCCGAAATGGAGCTTCTTTTTTGCTCCGCGCGGTTTGGCTGCTGCGGCTCCCGCGCGGAGCAAACGCGCCGTCGTGGGACCGCCGCAAAGCGGCGGTTTGTATCCCGCCACTATATCTTTTAAAGAGGTGGGCCAAAAGAGCCAGTGTGAATGGAAGTAAGCCTTTCATTTTTGAAGCAAAATCTTGAATGACTTCTTGGACTTCCATAATCTTCTTGGAGCCAGAACAATCCCAGGCCTAGGTTTGCATTGACTTGTTCTTCCAGCTGTTCCCCAGTGAGTTCATTGGGATAATAAATAGTGTATTGCTGGATAATTTCTGGCATTTGCTTTCTGTCCCCAAAGGTGTGATAAATACATCTTTCATTCAGGAATTGTAGCCATATCTGGACTTCTTGTAGACTTCAGTCTCTGCTTGTGTACTGAGTCTTCTGCTTCTCTTCACTTGACCTCTGCATGAAAGGATGTGTGCATTAGCACTTTACACATTTATTTTGCACATTGTCAATGTGCTGAAGCAGATAGGAGGGTTCAGATGCAGATTGCCAAAATCACCATTTCACACCATCTTTCTCCATATATGTGTGTATCTGGAGTGGGAGGTAGCAAATCTTGCTCCTCAACAGAGCATGGATTGGGTTAAATTCAAACTGGCAGCTCACCTTTGGAAGCAGGGTAGCAGGTCTTTGTTTTCTTCTTCCTCATCCTTCCATTGCCACTAACAAGCACTGTCCCTGGGGAAAACTGCAAACCCCACCATCCTTAGAATAATGTTGTATCTGGGCTAGGGACCCTCTGGGGGAAGAAAATGGCTGCCAGACTGCCCAAGGAAGACCTTTGCTCTTGTTGAAAAATAAAGAAAACAAGGATGGACTGCTGAATTTCTAAAGGCAAGTGCCTCAGTACTCACACACATATTTCAGCATGGAGATTTCATCACCTGTGAATGCACCAGCAAATACTTGGCAAATATTGGGCCCCATGTCAACCCTTCCCCCCTCCCAAGAATTATGTATTTGGAATTAAGAAGCAACACTATACTGTAAGTCTGAACTAGTCTCATAAAATATTAGGTGAATAATAATGGTGCAAGTATATATTGAGTTCCCTAAAGCTGGTGAGGGTTTGACTGTCCAGATTTGCATACAATATATGTACATTTCAATCAGACAGGAAAAAAAGAAAAATAATTTTTGGTTTTCCAGTGAGCAGCAGACCATCTGCAGTACTTTATAGTATGCAGAAGAAATGCAGACTGTGATGTTAAAATTATCATGAAGCCACTCAAAACATTTAAAATAGTCTACAGAATAGATCCCAGGAAAGCTTTAAGCCTGTGATGATGATTATGTTTTATTATTTACATTTCAGTGGCAGAGACTTTTTTCCCATTTCTACTTACATGATATTTGCTTAAAGTAATTATACCAACTGAGAACAGTGGCAGATTGAAATTAAATGTTTGGATTAAATATTTTGTCAGCAAACATGCAGCAACTGCTTTGCTGCTGCTTCTCTTCATCTCTGCATACTGATTACAGTAAAGATTAGCTTTTATCTTGGCAGGTTTTAAAGAGCTTAGATAAAATGTTATTGGATATGAGACTTTAAAATCACTAACAAAGAATCCAAATCCAGAAAATGAAACATTAACGCAGAGAGAGAGAGAGAGAGAGAAAAAGAGAGGGGGGGGGGGGGGGGAAAGTGATATGGATTTGTATGTGTATTTTAAACAATTGTTCACTTTCACCACTGTGAATTATAATTTGGGGGAATGAAACCCCACATTGAAATTGTCCAAATTACTGCTGAATCAAATACAACCAATACTTACACAGGTGGAGAATAAGACATATTTCTTTCTACCCTTGAGGAAGATTCTTGAGTAAACATTTATAGACTTGAGCTGGGTGCTCCAATTGGGTAAGAATTGCATATGCCCCACCCACATTATTTGGCCCTTCCCTGTGCCATTAGCCCCAACCATGGCTGGAATACGGCTTCTGTCCTGCTCTCATACAGCAACAGACTGCAGAGTGCCAAAAGTGCAGTAGACAAAGGAACAAGCACTGTCCGATAAGGAGGTTTTGAACTCCAGCATAGTCCAGTTTCAGGAGCTGTAAATCAAAACAGAGCCCAAGATATCAATTGTAAATCGCAGGGCAATATCTCACAGTAGATGCAGGTTGACAGAGAAACCAAGTTTGCTTCCAGCAAACCAAATGGGAAAAGGCACCTGAGTTATAAAGCCATCTGACTCAGCTGCACCTAATTTGCAGGCCATATTTCAAGAGGATGTCCCCAGCTGTGTGAATGCAGCCTCTCACTTCATAGCAATAGCAGCTTCATTTATATACCACTTCATACCACACTAAGCACTCTCCAGGTGGTTTAAAACTGTAAACTAATTGCCCCCATGAAGCTGGGTACTTCTTCTGTGGGGTAGAGTCCAGGTTTGTTCCAAAACACTGAAGCCTTTTTCCTTTCCCAAGGACTTGGAGCTTTGTCTCCTACCTCCTCCGGAGACTGAGCCGGAGGAGAGCATGGCTGCAGTGGGCCTGTTCCATTTTCTGAAGCTCAACAATCAAGGGGAGACATGACATCTCCTGAGAGCTTTCCAAACTGGAATATGGTCCCAGGACCAAAGTGAACCATAATTTGTTCCATTTTAAGTGGTTCTCTTCATCTGATGTGCACCCTATATTGAAAAAGAATATATTCACATCCTCCCCTGATTGCTCAGGAGTAATAGCAATTTTAGTCTAACAAATCTTGAAAACCCAGTGTAGGCAAACCCAAGGATATGCCCACGGATCAAGTACATCTTCCTTTTTTTCCCCTTTGGAGCACAGTGCAGCCATATCTTCATAATCTGAACTGCTTCTTCACCCCATCCCTTCTCACTGGTAAGCAGCAGCCCCCCATGTGTTTTCATAAATCCCAGCAAGTAGGTTTGGGAAGGGGCCCAAAGGCTAGATACCATCTCCCTGCACCCTGTCCAACAAGTGAAAACATGTGTGTAAGCCACATTTAACTCATACATACATAAGTGATTGTAATAGTATGCCATTGCATGTTGCCAAAGTGGGAGGAGGTATCATTTATGATTCTGTCATTCATGTTGGATCATGCTGATCAGAAGAGCAGGTATGCAGTAAGCTTTCCAGGTTTCAGTTGCATTTTGTGGCAGAAAGATCCAGCTACATTACAAGATGCAGTGTTTTAACAATGAACAAAACATTTTTATTTCTTTCAACCTTTGGTTTTGAACTCCAGTATAGCAGTTAATTCCAGTGCTGAAGCCCACTGGTATAACTCATGATTGGCAGAGAGAGGTGTGTGGCCTATCCATGCTCCATAGCCTGGTGAATATATAAAGTAGTCAAAGTCTTTCAGTAGCCAACACCACTGAGAAAGTTTTCTTGGGCAAATTTCAGGTGTAGAGATTTGGGGAGCCATTAACATGGCTTCTCTGCCTTGAGCTGGTGCAAACATGCCTTCCTTTATATATTCTGCTGGCAGTTGTGTGAATTGTCAGTCAGCAATGCACTTCACCACATACAGTAATTTCCATTCTCATTTTAATTGCCTTTTAAGGAATGCTGAGGAGGTCCAAATAAATATACCAAGCTTCATCACCCACCTGTGAAATCTCCCACGGCAGCTACATAAATATCAAAGATGTTTCTGTAAAAAGTAAATAATTAAGCATGAATGGGAACAGCAATTTCCCTCTTGCAGAAGGAAATTGGAGTAGGTGAGTCAAACACTAGACAAGCAGGACCCTTTTGCTGTGAACGTGGGATGAAATCGTTCCTTGAGAGGAAAGCAAAACAAGAGCCCCAATGGTTGCCTTATTCCACAGGCAGGACAGGGATGTCTAAAATCATTCCAAGAGGAGCAGATCCGTGGGGGAAACTGTCTAGTGAAAGGTTTTGACAGGTACTTAACTGCTGGGTGGTTTCACAGAACTGAGCAGTCTTGGG
>NC_056522.1:213303737-213310710 GCF_019175285.1 Sceloporus undulatus
TTGTTGTTTGAAAAAATATTTTGGCCTTCTAGAACTGTTTCCTTAATGTACAAACAAAGCCATGCCACTCTTTCACAAGATTCAGGTCATTCATTCTTTAAATGCCATCACCATGAAATAATTGACATTGCCATGTGGTAACTCCTTTCTTTTGAATGTGTCTTTCCAGCTCCAGGATAGAAGAGGCAAGGATAGCCTAAGATGTTTTGCTGCTTGATCTAGAGTAGCAAAAACCTTGTTGTTTGAAAAAATATTTTGGCCTTCTAGAACTGTTTCCTTAATGTACAAACAAAGCCATGCCACTCTTTCACAAGATTCAGGTCATTCATTCTTTAAATGCCATCACCATGAAATAATTGACATTGCCATGTGGTAACTCCTTTCTTTTGAATGTGTCTTTCCAGCTCCAGGATAGAAGAGGCAAGGATAGCCTAAGATGTTTTGCTGCTTGATCTAGAGTAGCAAAAACCTCATACTGATCAAGCCAAGATACATGCAGCAGCCAAAGTCACACAAGCCATTTTTGCCAAATCCCAAAAGAATCTTGCTCCCTCACTGAAGGCAAACATATAGTGGTATAGCCAACCATTGACTGACTTTTTATGAAACACCAGATCTGGTACCTGGAGCAGCCACCTCATTCTACTCATTGGATGGGCTGGTCTTCCCTCAACAAAATGGCATCTAGTGTTTCCTGATTTAATTCCCTCCAGTTTGGTTTCCCAGCACTGAGCATCAGGAGTCTCACAGCTAGCTGTTGTTCATTACCCTCAATGCTTCAGACTTTTGCCATGCCAGGAAATTAAAATTTAAAATGTGCAGTGATTTTAAAAAAAAAACAAAATCAAAATGTCCAGCGGTTGCCGATCACTGCTGGTGTAGGTGTCAACACTGTTGAATCTGGCTGGGGTGCAGTATTCCTGCAGTGGGATTTGGTATTTAACCACATTGTGGTGAACTTTGCAGTGATAATTTTAAATTATTTGACCTTACTTAAAGTGATTATGTCTGTATTCTGCAGTACAGAAATATTATAGGACAGCATAGCACTATGAAAAAAAGTTTGTTAGATAGCTAGCTAGCTAGGACAAATTCTAGGGCAGTCTTCACCAACCCAATGCTCTCCAGATATGTTGAGTATAACCTCCATCATCTCCAACAACTGCTGGCTGGGCCTGATGAGAGGGATCATCTAAAATCTCTGGTAACCATCAGGTTGGAAAGACTAAGTATTGCTAATAGCTAGTTTTATGCCCCTGATTTTTCCCAGACCAGTTTGGGAAATTATCTTCTGTGTATCAGCAGGATGACATATTCTAGGAAATCTGAGAGTAGTCTCATGCCAAATATCCTGTAACTCTAGTACAAGATTCAGTAAGCTATTCTAACTATAATGAGTCTCTCTCTGGCCTTGCCAATTTTCCCAGAGAAGGGGACATTTGGGAAAGGCTATGCCAGGATACAGAATATAAGATAACTTATCCAAAAAAGAAGAGTGAAACTCAACATGAAGCTATTATTTTCAGTAGTAGTGCCATGTTCCTCATCTTTATACTTCTTATATACATGCCTGCAAGTGCATCATGCTTGTGAACAGATGTAGTGGTGTTGGTGGTGCTGTAAGCACAGAAAGAGACTAAAATGATGCCTTGGATGCAAAACCACATTTCTCTCCCCCCTTATGTCCAGAAGCAGCGCTCCAGATTCTAGTTTGATTGTGCTGTGGGTGTGGAGGGCCAAAGAGGTTAACCATACTTATGAATGCTTCAGAAGGAGATGAAACTGAAATATGAGGGCAAGCGTAACATATGAAATCACTTTTAACACTTAAAAATGACAAGATTTCAAGTTGATGGTGTCTCTTTAAAAGCACTTCCCCACCAATGTGCCAGAGGTTGCGGTAATAAAAGTGACTTCTCCCATGCTCTTCACATATACGACCTGAAAGTCTGTGGACCAAAAAAAGGAAAAAAGAAGAAGCCAAAAACAACAACATCTGAGAGCTGGTAAAATGTTATTTTATTATCCTGCCACTAAAATATCGCTTGATGTATTGTGTATGCATGCAACAAGTCCTAGATAATTATCTTATCTCCATCCTCTTTTGAGAAAAGTAGAACAGGAGATCAAGACTGAACCAAGACATTGTGCTGCCTAAGATAAAGGGCAAGATGACAACCACCCACCCATCCTAATTCTACTTACAGGAGCTACCCAGTGTCAGTTAAATCTTACTTCAAGTCAGTTGATGGAACTAGTGGTGTAGCAGAACCAGGGATCACAGGGGTGAAGCTCTGGGACTTCCTGATTAGCAGGAACCATGACATCTTCTGTCACTTTGCTCTCCTCTCCACCCTCTTCATTTAGCTGAAATACCTCTTGGTAATTGGAAGGATCAAATTGAGGCTGTTGTACTTTGGCCACCTTATGAGAAGGTATGACTCATTAGAAAAGGCTAGGAAAGGTAGAGAGCAGTATTATTATTATTAACCTCTATTTATAAAGAGAAGTAGCCACATGCCAGGTGGATAGACTCAATTAGGGATGTCATGGGACTGAATCTATAAGACTTAAGCAGAGCAGTGGAGGACAGGGGTCTTGGTGGGGCCTCATCCACAGGGTTGCCACAAGTCAAAGGTGACTCAGAAGCAGTTAACAACAACTAACTGGAAGGAAAATTGATTTTCTCAGCAACAAAGCATTGTTTTGAGTTATCCCAAAGTATTTTGGAGTGGCTTGGTCTTGAGTGGATAAGAACTACTCCTGCTGGTGAAGAAAACTACTAGATCTTTAAAAGAAAATAAGTTTACACAGCTGCCATCATTTTTGGACTCTCTTGGGATGTGTGTGTGTGCAGTGGTGTTGCTATCATTATGAGGGCTGTGTGTCAGAATTTACAACAGAATGTCCACTGGATGGGACAATGTCTTCTGTTGTGTCTCAGCAGAAGTTTAAGTGGAAGAGGCTTAGAGGACTCAGAGGCAATGCTGCTGTTTCACTTAGCAATTGCTGCCTCTTGTGGGCTCTTCACTCTTCTTAACTTTAGAGATGGTCTTGTTAAGGGGAAAGGACATACAGAAGAAGGTTCATTCCCTTTGGGAGTGCTCTATAGTTACTTTTTTTTTAATTAGATGTTTCCATCCTTTTAATTTTGCAATAATCCAACTAGTGGCATTTTTATAATTACGTAAAATGAGTTAATTAATATCTTTGGTCAAATATTCACCCAGATATGTAAACCCTGATGGATATAATTGTGAGTTTGTTAACTTTTGCAATGTATTCTGCTGGTCAGAAGTCATATTAAAACATAAAAATTTAGATTTTGTATTATTAATTCAAAGGCCTGCAAACTGGTCAAAAGAATCTAAAATAATTTTTAATTCTATAGTTACTTAAATGTGACAAATATAGTTGATAGAGGCAACTAGGAACCACATTCACCATCATCATTTATATCTTACATTTCTCCCAAAATTGGGACTCAAGGTATGATTTTGAAAAAGAATAATACAACTGAATAAATACAAAAAGTGGGCATTAAAATGGAATTAAACTATTCACAGTATTAAAACAATTCAGACCTGTACTTAAAAAGATAAAAAGCTTTAACAACTGTTCAGTTTAAAAGAATGCACCCGTAGCTCATTCTTTAAAAAAAAAAAAAAGCCTGTAAATAAGAAGGGTTTTCTCTGCTGATCAAGAGAGAGCAAAGAGGGGCCATTCTGGCCTCCCTGGGAAGGGAGCTCCAGAGTCTAGAGGCAGCCACTGGGAAGGCCTTACTTTGCATCCCCCCCAAACATGCTTGTGATTATGGTGGGATTGAGAGAAGGGCCTCTCCTGATGGTATTAGGGCAGGGAAGAAAGAGCCCCAAGAATGGAAGGGCCAAGGGCCATCTATGGTCAATACGTGGACAGCAGCCTGAGCAGATACACGTCATTGGATCACATACTTCTTCTCCACTATGGTGGGATACCTAAATACTCTGAAGGCACAAGATCTCCCTTGATCTTGCAAGATGAGATGGGTGGGCCATGGTTAATATTTGGATGAGGGACTGCCAATAAATACCAAGTGCTATAGACTATATTTCAGAGGAAGGAACTTGCAAAGCCATGTCTGATTATTCCTTGGCTAAGAAAACCCTTTGAAAATTCATAGAGTTGCCATAAGTTGACAGGCAACATGAAAGCATGTACAGACAGACAGATAGGCAGACACACACTTCTATTTCAATTATAGTCATTATTTCTGAAGTTTCATCTCTACATGTTAATTAGCATATGCCTCTATTATCCAAATCTGTGTCCTTCTTTGGTCATGAATTTTCTGTTTAATGCAAGGCAAAATTTTTTAACTCTTGTCTGTATTTCAGGAAAGGCACAAATTGCAACTGTACTGTGATTTTTTAAAGGATGCAGTCCTAAGCACACCTGCATGTAAGTAAACATCTTCACAATCATTAGGTCTTCAGAGAAAACATCTTTAGTATGAAAATGGTGATATGGAAAATACTATGTTATGGGAGCCAGTGTGATATAGCAGTTTGAGTGGTGGACTAAGGCCCTGTGCAGACCAGCCATTAAGGTCAGGCTGGGGACATAGTTGGGGCGTGGTGTCCACATGATGCACACTCAACTCTGCCCCCAGGGCACCGTGACACCGCATGCTGCTCCACATGGTGCTCAGCATCATGCCACTCCTCAGCCACTGTGTCCAAATGGCACAGCAACAAAGGTTACCTCTAAGGGGCAACCTGCAGCCCTGATCCGGCACACATGAAGGCGGCTGCAGGTTGCCCCTTAGGGGTAATCTGCAGAGCCCCAAAGACTCCAGGAAATCCCATGGCTACCCACTGAGTGACTTTAGCTATGAACCTTATCACACACACAATTTTAAACGTTTTGGGGACTGAAGGAGGACGCTCGTGTGCATGCGCGTCCGGCAGAAAACAGAGTTTATCGCACATGAAGACATCCTCCAACAGTCCCCGTTCCGTCCCCCAGCGTGCACCTGTTCCCATCCAGTCCTGACGGGTGCCATTTTTTGCTGACGGAGGGTAATCCGTCAGGCAAAAATCGCGCCCGTCAGGACTGGACGCAAATGGGTGCGTGCCAGGGGACGGAACGGGGACTGTTGGAGGATGTTTTCGTGTGTGATAAACTCTGTTTTGTGCCGGACGCGTGTGCACACAAGCGTCCTCCTTCAGTCCCCAAAATGTTTAAAACTGCGTGTGTGATAAGGTCCCAAGTCACACTCTCTCAGACTCAAAGGAAAGCAATGTCAAATTCCCTCTGAATAAATCTTACCAAGAAAACTGCACACTAGAGGCTCCTTGGGGTTGCCATAACTCAGAAACAACTTGAAGGCACATAACAATAGCAGCAGCAGCTAAAAATACTATTTGCTTTTTGAAAAAACAAATATGTGGGACAAAGCAGCCTCTGTCTTGAAACAAACTTTTACCTTTCTGTGTGTCCCTTTCCCCAAGGCTGTTACAAATGGATGAGGGATCAGAAGATACCACATAATCATGTAGACTAGACAATCAAAATGGTGACCAGATTTTAAAAAAATGATTATATCTCAACAATCAGAAACACATTTTTAAATAAAATTGTTTATTCAAACAAGTGTTTCAGCCCACAGTCTGCTTTTGAAGACCTTTTTAAGGAGAGAGAGAAAAACACAGATTAATTTCAACAAACCTTTTTCATTCTCTTTGGTTTACAGATCATATTGTATTTTTAAAGAAAAAATATGCACTAAGTCTCTGTGTAAACCAATGTGGAGAGACCAGTGAATAAAGTGCAACCCCCCCCCCCCAAAAAAAAATCCAAGAAGGAAAGAAGAGAATTCACATGGTTCCTGTTGCTAGGGAAACCATCATTTGTGCATGTTCCTTATTCCAACTTTGGCTCTCTGAGAGTGTCAATCATGTCAGGGCTTCAGGAGGAGAAGAAGAAGAAAAAAAGAGAGAAAGGGTAGATAAATGTGTACGTACAAATAGCATATGTGTGCAAGCTGTGTGATTCAACACAGTATTTCAAATTAAATATTGAAAAATAATGTTAGAGTGGTGTACATCAATATATGGCACAATCCCTTTTTCTTAAAACCATAAGATCTATCATGTATGATGACTCCAGAAGGGGATGTTAGATATTGAAGCTGTGTTACATTCTCTGTTGTGGGACAGTGCTGAGTGTTTAGCCAGTCACTTTGCACATCTCCAATTCTAATAAAGGTATCTTGTGTGTGGTAGGTGTGAGTGTGGGTGGGGGAGATTGTGATGGTGATAGAAATTGTTTGTATGTTTATAATGACCCATGTTTGAACTGAATCTTGCCTCTTGTCCATGAAACAAGTGATGAGAAGGCTAGCGTCTGATTAGATTCCAGCAATGGGAGAAATTGGCTCATTTGCTGTTGCCAGTGGCTCCAAGCCTTGGAAGTGTGCTGAGCTGTGGGAGGGTTTTCAGCAACCTTGTACTCACATCCAGGTAGATCTGGATGAACTGGAGTCTGTACATTGGAGCTTCATGTGGTACCATAGCACAACAGTAGTAGTATGGTACATAGGTGTGTATGTGCTTGTATATATGCATGTGTATGTGTTTATGTATATATACACATACATGGGTATGTGTGTATGCACACAAACAATATACACATATGTACACATATTGTATATATGCTGGGTTTGCCATGTGTCCCACACTTTAAGGGATATCCCTTATTACAGAACTGGAAAATCTCTCTCTCTCTCTCTCAGTCTCTCATTGGTTTCTAGTATGTATGCATGTATGTATTTACAGAAGGTCCTTGGTATCTGCTGGGATTTTACTCCAGGACCCCCCCCCCCCCCCGCCTGATACTAAAATCTGTGGATGATCAAGTCTCATTATATACAATAGTAAGATGGCGTCCCTTATGTAAAATGGCAAAATCAAGGTTTGCTTTTTGGAATTAT
>NC_056522.1:213310720-213348312 GCF_019175285.1 Sceloporus undulatus
ACACACACACACACACACACACACACACACACACACACACACACACACATATTCAAGCCATGGATTGTTGAATCTGTGGATTCAGAAGTTAAATTATGCCTCCAACCTTTTCTTTGTACAGAATCAAGGCAGTTTATAAAAAAGGTTACAAGAATTAAAAACAATTTTGCAACAGTTTAGTTAACAACACAAAGTTGAAACCATGCAAAACTCATTTTAAACATAGCACTACCTCTATTAAAATACCAATATGCCACATGAATTATAAACCCTTCTGCAAATCACTATGATAATGCATTATTATTGAGTGGTAATAATAGTGTTTGGCCTTAAGCCAATTTTTAGTCCCCACCAAAGTGGACACATTGAATCAATGGGTACTTGGTAAATCACCACTTATGTTCATTGATTCATTAATCTAGTAAGGGACTAGATTTGGCCTTTTAATTCAGTTACAGATATATACCTCCTTTCTTCATTTTATCCTCTTATAAACAAGCCTGTGAGGTTGGTCATACTTAAGGGAGTGTGACTGGCTTAAGATCAACAAGTGAGTTTCATAACTCACCAGAGATTAGAGCCTTGATGTCCCAAGTCCTTCTCCCAGAGAATATCCATTACCTGAAACTAGCAGTACTGGTTTTATGTAAGATCCTCCGCTTCCAGTATTCCCAAGGTATTTTTTTTCCAAAGGAAGATATAGAGCCCTCATGGCATCTTGAGTGGCATATCCAGTGGGCTGAGCCCTGACTTCCTGTTCCTAAAGCAGTTGTATGGGGTCTGCTTGCCTACAGATACCCAGGTAGAGCCACTCTTATATAGCAGTTGCCATGGATTACCAAATAATTCCAGTGAATAATGCCATCTGAAGTGGAATGTATGCCTCAGAGAGAAAGCTGGGGAGTGCTGGATGGTTATGAAATGCTTTCACTAGAGAGGGTAGGCTGATATCTACTTTCTAATCTTTCCAGTGTCAGGCAAATCTCTTTCTTATTTTGCTTTTCCATGATATTAATCTCTGACCTCATTAGTTTGATGTTGTTTGAACTGTTGTTCGTTTTTCGTTTGTTGTTTACTTTTAATTGATTGCCTGTTGCTCAGATGGTGGGAGAGTTGTCACTACACAGATGACACACACCAACAAGATCAAGAGCAAACAGGTTTTTCCTGGTACTGCTGGGAAAGAAGAAAGGTTTTGACAGTCTTCACTATCTTTCTTTCAACCTGTTCCAGTTTTGCCTACATTCTTCCTAAACTGTGGCACCAAGAACTGGATGCTATATACCTATGAGTCACCAGAAGCACTGGCAGTCTCAGAATGCATACCCTCCAATTGCCCCAGTTTGGGAGGGACTGTCCCAGTTAATCCTCTGTCATCCCATTTTTTTCAGAGACTTTTAAAATGTCCCAGTTTCTCTCTCCCCACGTCTCCCTTTGTACTCATCTTATTTCATTTGCTGCAAGCAATTGAACAAACTCAACAAGGGGGAAAAGAGAGGAGGGTGTGGAATCTTGCCCATCTTGTTAGGCTCAATTGAAAGCCAACTGTTGCAACCTCTTCTCTCTTGTGTGTTCTTCCTCACTGATAACTTTTGTCATCTTGACCACACTCTGGTGTTGCTTGGCCACAAATGTCCTGGTTTTCACTAGTGAAATATTGAAGAATATGAGACTGGCATCCTGTTGGTTATAGTCCCAACTAGAGTCCTCATTGTTGAATGGTGAGTTAACAGGTAGGTAAATTCCATTAATTCACTGGGTCTACTCTAATCTGAACTAAAAGCAGGATTTAGGATTATGTCTGATTGCTTTCACAACTGGAGAAGCTATGCCCCCTCAGATAATGTTAGATTTTACTTCCCATCAACCCTTGGCCCAGTTCCCATCAGCCCTAGCCAGCCCAATCAATGGAGAATGATAGGACCACCAGTCTATCAATATCTGGATTAAGACACTGATTCCCAAACTCGGGGGTTCCAGATGTTTTGGACTTCAGCTCCCAGATGTCTCAGTCATCTTGGCCAAATGGATTCTGGAAACCAAAGTCCAAAACATCTGGAAGGCCAGAGTTTGGGAATCACTGGATTAGAATGAGGCGGGTGGCCTTCCAGTTGTTTTTTATGGCCCATATCCCCTTCCTCAGATCTCTTCTTTTCCTGGACAAACACCCAAACACAGAGAGAGAATTCTGGGGCATTTTTGGCAGTTTATGCAGGAGAAGGATCCCAGGGCAGAAAGGTGATCCCCAGACCATCCAAAGTTGCCCATTCTTGGCTTGAAACCTTAACTGATAATCTGAGCAAAGTCTGCCAGTATATGAGATAAGGCAGAATGAAAAAAACATTATGAAGTCCTGCACCAGGAGTAAGAGGTGAGAAATATATAGACCATGGGTAATATGTAGCTTGCCAAGGCTCCCAGTGACTCAACTTATACTACTTGGGGGAAAACATGCCATAGAAACCTTCAGGTTGCACGATATTTTGACTGTGCTTAAAATGAGTCCTGATTTTCTGGATACATCCAATTCAGGAGTGGGAGGCAGGTCTGAATTTAAGGAAGATAAATCAGAAATGCTGTTTAGAATAGAATACATTTCATATATTTTTCTAAGCCTTGCTGATGTGTTCTGCTTTAGAGCAAAAGCTGCAAAGACTGTTTAAGGTTTCAGTTTCAGTTGATTTCAATGGGTTATTATTCCTCAACAAATAAAAGCTTTCTTTAAAGGATTTGAATTAAATAAGCCAGATGTGAGTGCTGCTGGCATCTTGGGGACATCTTTTCCAAGGAGGCCACTTTTATAAATCATTATTCAGAGGAGGAAAATTATTTTGAAAAGGAAACTAACAAAGCTTGTTTTCTTCCTTTTCACCTCTTCCTTGATTCTGCTTTTCTTGTTGTTTTGGTAATGCAGTAACTGCGGAGAAATGACCCTTGAAGTTATAGTGTCAGATTGGCAATAAACTGACATCCAGGCAGAAGAAAAAAAATCCTCACAAACCCATTACTTCATTCTACCTTTTCTTGTTTTATCCTGTAATTAGACTTGCCACCATCAGGGACAATCTCCGTTATTAACAGCATCTCCCTCACGTTGGCGGGAGGGCCAGAAGTATCTAAGTGAAAACATTCCCCTTAAGAACCAGGGTAAGACTTGGACAGAAACGGGCATTCCTACAAGCCATTTCTCCCCTTTTATTAACCTTCCTATCATTAGGGACCTTCACTCTTGTCTACACAATTCGTACTTCAGCCTCTTTTACTTTTCTGCTATATTGCCACTGGGGATCAGACTTAAAGTTTTGTTTCAAACTTCACCTTTGACATTACAATTCAGGCCAGTCGGGGCCCATTGAAATGTGTAGAGCATATCACAGCTCTGTAAAAAAAAAAAAAAAAGAGGAGTAAACTATGGAAAGTCTATAGAACTAATCTACTACATCACATCCAGACGGAGTAGCTTGGCTAGAACCAATTTAGTCTTTAGAGTGGGCATTCATAAAGGGCTATAAATTCAGAATAGAAAGGTTATCTTGGTAGCCAGGAACAATTTGGGCTTGCTGCAGCCCCCCTTCCACATTGTAAGAGGAGCAGGTTCATCCTTGTTACTGTCACAAAAGTGAGATTTCTTGCCTAGCCCAAGGTCCAAATTAGCCAAAGCAATACAAGCAAGGTGTAGTGGGGAAAGTTTATTTCTACAGAAATAGGTCCACCTGGAAAGGTCCAAAGTGAGACAACTGAATGGTTCACAGAGTCCCCTTTTATACGGTTTTATAACTTGGAAACATTAACATCTTAAACCAAAGCACATCATCTCTGTCTACCATTCAACAAGACTTGGAGATGGCTATATTAAAACAAGGAGTCTGTCACTTAAACAAGGAATTTCTTGACAAACACTTGTAAATCAAGCAGGAAGTCCCCCTTCTTATCTATATGTAAACACAAGAAAAAGACAGGAATGTGAGGAGCAAAGGGTTTCCTGTTGACTTATGACGACCCCATGAATTTTACAGGATTTTCTTAGGTAAGGGATGTTTAGAGGTGGTTTACCATTTGCTTCTGAAATATAACATATATAGCACCTTGATCAGTTCCCCATGCAACTGCTATATGCCCTCCAATATTTCATAGAGGAGAACTGGGGAACATATGGCCAAGCAATATCAGAGTGTGGTCAAGGCAGCAAAACATATCAATGACACAAGTTAAAGAAGTTGCCGCAGTTTGCTTTTGTCTGAGCCTACTGGGAAGGGTGATATTCTGCTATCCCATTTCCTCACCCTCCTGCTGAGTTAGTTGAGCACAAATCACTTTTGTACTTTGAAATTAGTTTGCCATCATTGAAGTTAGCATAGGACACAGGAGCTTAGTGCACAACCAAAAAAAAGCAACTTATTGCTACCAAATTGAATTCTACTTTTGGATGTATTCTGATATTATTGCATGCATTTTGCTGCTGATGCCTCCGACCAGGTGCAGTTTGGGTAATTTCCAGCTAGAATCTGAACTCAGCTGTCTGATTTGCAAAGCTGGGAGCTTCCTGGTTTTGAAAAGAGGCCAACTGAGCTCAGATTCTAGCTGGAAGTTACCTGGCCTGCCCCCTGCCAGCGGCATCGGTGGCAAAATGCATGCAGTAATATCAGAATAATCCCAAATTATAATAAAATTCAGCAGTGGTAAGTCACTTTTTTTAAGATGTGCGCTAATCTCCTAAGAGGGAAAGTGAGAGGATGAGAGAGAAACTGGCACCTTTTAAATGCATATTTGAACAAATGGGTTGACAGAGGATTAATTGGGACTGTTTCAGCCAAATTGGGACCATGGAAGGGTATGGTACTCATTGGGCCTGATCCTTCCAAGCTCAGACAGGATCTGGTGCCTTCAGTTTCATTTATGGACCCTTGCATATTGAGTTACTAACCGTTGGGGTTAAGGCTTCTGTGTTTTTAGTGGGCAAGAGGACAGAGTGCAAAACACATGAAAGGGTAGCTAATAAAAAAATTTAAAAAAAAGAAAAAAAAAGAAAAAAAGAAAGGGTAGCTGGAAATGTTTTAGTGGTTGAATTTTAGCTTTCTGTGAAGATATTAAAGCAAGGGAAAGAAGCCTATAGCTTTCCACACACATTTTCGAACTCATCTTTCTATACTTAATTTTATTTACCCTTTTTTTATCAACTATAAGTTAATGGAATGGAAGTTAAAACTGTTTGATGGCATATTGATAGATATGAAAATTGATTGATGCACAAACAAACAAGATGTAGCAAGTTATTTTCCTCTGGAATGGAGGGGGCCTGACATCTGGCCATTCAGATGTTGTTGCACTGCAACTCCCATCAGCTACATTTCAGCAACCTCTGGAGGGCTACAGATTGCTCATGTTTCTACAGTTGTGATGTACAATGTCCCATTATCCTGCAAATACAAAATGGGAGTCCTTGATTTTTCAGAGCATGGAAAGTTGCTATGGGGAACTTCAGCTCACAGAAATGCACAAGGATTACAATTCAAAAAAAGTAAAGTTTTCAAGCTCTCTCCTTCTTTTTGGTGTAAGATATCCTTTAGGAGAATCTTTTCACTTTATTACTTTTCAAAAATGCAATAAAAGGAGCTCTTGTTCCCTACTGTTCCCTTTGCTTTTCTACAGCTATCCTTTCTTAGCTGAAATCATACATGTAAAACAGAATAGTCCTTGGGGCAAGGGAAGCTGTCCTCAGCACTGTCCTTAAAAGCTCAACACAGATGCCTCCAATTCCTAGGTCACCTTTCTTATAAACACAAAGGGGAGGAGGGAGGGAGGGAGGGAGGGAGACAGACAGACAGACAGACGACTAGCTAGGTGACCAAATTGCCAACATCATCCAAGTTGTTCTGATCAGTTGTGCCTTTGATGCCTTTTGCAGCTTAGCTATGAGAAGGCAGCTGCCATTGTGCAGCACTTGCTCCTTGCATACATCCAGAAATTTCTCCAATTCTATCCCAGTCATCTCCAGTTAGAAAGAGAACAACTCGCAAACTGAATCCCTACAGAGGCAAAGCCACTCTCTTTTGTCAATCACACATTAGTTCTGATACTAACCTACTTCACAGGGTTGTAAATAGGATAAAAATTTGAAGGGGACCATATATTCGTCCTTGGAGGCAGGGTGGGATACAAATAATGAACAAATTGGAAAGCAAGAGAGACTTCATCTTGCAGAGGACTTGTGGATATGACACAGAGCTTAATGCTCCCTTTAAAGTAATTATTGTTGTTGCATACTTATCTTCAAGTCATTTCCAATCTATGACGATCCTAAGGCAAATTGTAATTAGCTACCGTTGTATTTTAAGAGCCAGTGTGGTTTAGTGGTTTGAGTGTTGGACTCTGGACCTTATCACATGTGGGGGGGATTGCAGCTCAGATCTGCAGTCGCTCCTGTTCTAGCAATGTAAAGTGTGATGTTTTTTCACACCAGATCCAGAGTCACTCCTGTCTAGCAATGCAAATTAAGGTAAAAACGTGATGTTTCACCACTCCTGGTTGCCTTTACGTTGTCCTTCCGAAGTGAGGGGGAAGCGAAGTCTTCTATTCCAAACAAGTCACGTGATGCGGATTCAAGCAAAGGGGAGTGAGTGCACATTATATTACCACACCAGAGGGTTCAACGATTTGAATTGGCACCCTTGGGCACTTCCTCCCTGTGGGGAGGAAGGGATGGGGGGCTGCCTCCTCCTCCTTCCTTCCTGCGGCTGCAGGCACCCGTAGGGAGGAAGAGACAGGGGGCTGCCTCCTCCTCCTCCTCCTCCCTTCCTTTCGGCTGCTGCAACCCGGGGCATTTGCGGTGGAGTACCAGAGCAGTAGCAAAGCTGCATTCCACACCAGATCAAATCGCAGTGCAATTGAAGGGAGCTTGGAAGCGAATTCTCTGAAGTCCCTTTTTTACCCTTTTTACCCAAATGAGGGGTCACTTCGGAAACACTGTTGAAGCGCCTCGCAAAGAGCTCCTATAGAAATCAATGGCATCTGATAACACATTCACTTTACGACGTGAAACCGCATCGTTGGAAGTGCAGTCACGTTGGAAATGAGCCAAAATTGACCCGGAAAACCACTGGAAAGCTCCGTGTGATATACTCCTCTGACTCTGGAAACCAGGGTTTGAATCCCCTCTCGTTCATGGAAACCCACAGGATGATATTAAGTAAGTCACTCTCTCTCTCAGCTTCAGAAGAACGTTCTGGCAAACCCCCATCTGAACCAATCTTGCCAAGAAAACCCTGTGATAGGCTTGCCTTAGGGTTGACATAACTGAGAAACAACAAAAAGTTGTGCAACAACATCAATAGTTAGAGCCTGCAAAAGGAGTTACTGTTGAAGTTATGATTCAAAATAAACAATTCATTTCCCTTGTCCCATTAATTACTTTTAAAAAATGGAGATGGTACAGGCTGCTGGCCTGTTGTAGAAAGCACACTCTCCTTCTCTCTAATTTATAATTGTCACAATACCCTCAACAGAGATATGAGCCATAGCTCAAGCCAGAACTTGAACCAGGTTATATTCCTCCTCCATCATTTAGAAAGGCCACATTCCTGTAGCTGTAAATGGAATTACATAGGCTAGAGCAATACCACAAAAGGAATGAAGTTATTATAGTTGCTTCCAAGTTCGGAATGTGAGCTGTGCTAAAACCATCTTAGAAGCTTATAAACATTAGGAGTTAAATGTTTTGTAAGTGATTTGTTAAAAATCAGTTTGTTGCCTCTAACTTGTTAGAAAAATGAAATTATTTTAAGCAATATTATTTAAATTGTTAAATGCCAACAATGTTAGTGGACTAGGTTCCAGTCATCATTTCACATTTTAATTTGTTACTTTGGTGGTTAATGTGGCTTTTTAAATCTTTTTTTTAGTCATTTTAATTGATTTTTAAATAAATTCAAAATTAATATATTACTAATGCATTATTAACTATCAACATAATGAATTGTATAAGTCTTATTAAAACGATTAACAGCAATGAAGTAATTTCCAAAATTAGCCTTTGACACTAATGTTCACATACCCTGAATCAGAAGCCCTTATCAGTGAGTGTGGAACTGGGGGTCTTCTGCACTGGGCGATTCGAATCCGTTATTTCGCACAATACCATCATACCTGGGAGTCCCTCCGCATTGGCATGATTCAAATTGGCCAATCTGCATTCGCGCGAAGTGCATTCAGTGCAGAGTTTTTGTCACACCGGTGCTCAACATGAGGATTGGCCGATTCGTATCGGCCGCCTCGCACCTGCTCAGTGGTGCCCTGCATGGGTTGCGACCTTAACGCTTCCGGGGTGAAAGGGGAGGTCCCGTCATGACAGCCCGGTAAACAGCTGGAAAGCCAGCTCATGCACATTAACAATCGCGATACAACGCGCCCCTTTGTCCTCTCTACATTCCCGCTTGGTTTAAATGTTACCATGACCTTCCCTTGCAACAAATTAGCAATGCCCGGTTCTACGTGTGTGTGTGTGTGTGAGTGTGTGAGTATGTATTCGGGGGGGGGGGAGGAGCCGTTCCAGCGGCTGTCAATCGCTCCGTTAGCAAGTGCCCACTAACAATTGAAATCGATGCATTTTGACAGAAATCGAATGCATTCTGTAGATTGGCTGCTGCCAATCAAGCTATCGTCATGGTGACGTTTGCAGGGCATCGGGGGAAGTGTCCTCCCTTTTTAAAGAGCCAGGCACAGGGGTTTCAGCGGCTGCACAAGTGCAAGCCTGGCTCCCTCTGCCTCTGGAATATAACCGTGCACATCTGCGCTCAACAAATGGTTAAAAATAAACATACATTCGGTATATTAACCATGCGCATCTGCGCTCAAAAAAAATTGTTTGAATTTGAAAAGGGGGGGGGTTGCCTGACATGAGCTCCGTTCATGACCTGTTTTTTCCTCCTGCAGGGAAGGAATGCCCGCGACAGAGGGCTTTGGGCAGGGGTGCAGGGAAAAAGGCTCCTAAAGATGCCTTCCCTTGCTCCCTTCTGCCCAGGGCTCTTTCCTCCTCCCCCTCCTCCGATGAGGGCAGAAATGCCTTGCCCTTCCAGGCAGGGAAGAGGCGCGGGGGCACGGGAATCGCGGTTCCAGCAGCCTCCTCCTCCCGGCTTGAGAGGCATCCCTGGCTGCATCCCAGGCAGGGAACAGCGCGGGGCCGCTAGAATCGCGGCGATCGCCGCCGTTCCAACGGCCTCCTCCTCTCCTCCCTGCCTGGGATGCAGCCAGGGATGCCTCTCAAGCCAGGAGGAGGAGGCCGCGGAACCGCCCCCCCCCCGCTTCCCTGGAACCGGCAAGAGAAAGACCCACCGGAAGTAAAAATTGGATCTGGGGTTTGCGATGGAATTCAGGACTGGGTAGTCACACCAGACCCATTCGCACTGAGATCGAACAGAGCCCCAATCCGGATATCGCCAATCCCCTATAAGCGCACTGGCCAACACGCTCCAAAAAGAGGAGCCGTGCGCGATTCAGTTCGGCAGCTCGCGCTTTCACGTGAGTGCGGATTGGGCCATTCGAATGCTGGTATGATGGTTTGTGCGAAAAACGTGAATTCGAAAACCACCCAGTGCGGAAGACCCCCAGTTCCACACTCATCTGATAATGGCCTCTAGAGATATAGCTGTAGTTGATTATTCCTACAAGGAAGGTGTGAAGAGATGTGACTGTAGAGAGAGTAGTCATCTGATTTTGACTTGAACTTAATTTGTCTGTTGCAGTTTGGGACCAATAAGTAAATGCTTACGGTGTCTACAGCATGTTGGGATTACAGTGCCTTTGGCCATCACAACTGGTAGACTTGTAGATTCCACTTGAATTCACCATCTCTTATGGGCTCTATCCATTTAGGTGTTGTGGCATGCTGTGACTTAACCTGGGTTTACAGACATATATGCCAATTTATAGATGAGGCAGAAGGAGATATTTACCATCTCTCCCCGCATCGGGAAGTTGACATCTTCTCTCATCATCTGCTTTTACACTGCACAATTAATGCAGTTTGACACCACTTTAACTGCTATGGATCAATGCTATAGAATTCTGAGATTTGTAGCTTTGGGAGATATTTAGCCTTCTCTGTCAGAAAGCTATGGTATTGCAACAAACTACAAATCCCAGGATTCCAAAGCATGGAGCCATGGCAGTTAAAGAGGTACTGTATTAAACTGCATCAATTTTGCAGTGTGGTAGCAGCCTACAATACTGGATTTGGCCCCTGATCATTCCCCTCCTAACCACTGAATAGCTGCGAGGACATTTTCACCTGCTAGTAGTGTTGGTTTCTGCTGGAAGAAATATGCTTTATGCTCTTCCATCTACATGTAAGATTTTGGCCTTAGCTTATATCCCAAAGGACATCTCCTAGAACTTCATTCTCTGGACAAGAGGTGGGGAGCAAGTGGCTATGGTGTATCTATCCCTGCAAAACACACCTTATCCAATTAACCTGCTTGTATTTTGCCACAGGACAACCCCCTTACTTGCCAGCATTGGTATTAGAAATGAGTAGTTGATAAGAACCAATGTGGGGTAGCGGTCTGAATGTGGACAAGGGCTCTAGAGCACTAGGGTTGGATTCTCCAGTCACCCATACAATCCCACTGGGTAAGCTTGGGCAAACCACCCTCTCTGCTTAAGAGGAAGGCAATACCAACACTTCTCTGAATAAATATTGCCAAGAAACCTCTATCATAGATTATCAACTTGAAGGCACATAACAATAAAGCAGAAATGACCATTTTCATTCCCCCCAGTATAATGTTGTCCACAGTATTGTGTGAAATTTAAATGGTGGCCTGGGAGGAACCATTTTGAACCATTCCTACAATAGTATTTTTTTAAAATCGGTTTTTAAATTAGCCGCTTTGATAGCCTTGGCTGAAGAGCAGGGTAATAATAATAATAATAATAATAATAATAATAATAATAACAACAACTATTATTATTATTAAATTAGGAACAGATAATTCATAATTCAGTACACAAGTAAAAAGATGGCACATCTGTTATGTAGCTTTATAGGATTTAGGATTCCTCATGATCAAATAAAATTACTTGAGGTGGCTTTCCAAAGGCATCCTACAATATTTGTGGCCAAGGTAAAAGTAATGAGATTTAAATTAACTATAAAATAATTTGAGCTGAACAACAGAGGAAAACAAACTAATAGCATGTGGAATAGTTTGCCAAGAAAAGTGGTGTTAGCATCATTATATAAAGCCATAAAAAGAACAGTCAAGACAAAGCAGAGTAGATTATATTGTTAAGGGGCTGAACCTACATTAACTGTTTAGGGAAAAATGGATTAGATGACCTAATAAAGCATTTCTACAGTCTAATGATGATGATAAACTAAGTCAATACCTCTAGGGGATTTTCATCCCCACAAACTCTTAGGAGTAGGTAATGTGGCCAAATGAATTCTTCATATAATTGAAGTGAGTTGCTCAATATTGAAGTAGACTGAAGGTCTGTTAGTGCCAAAATAATTTGGGGGGGGGGGGGGGGGTAACCCTGAAGCCTTCCTCCAATATGCTTCTGGCCATGTCATAATAATATTAAATTTAATCCACTGCTTCAGGGTTCATTCTGTCCTATATTATGTGTTTACCCATGTACTTTAGAGAGAATGCCCAAGATCTTAGTTTTATGGTCTAGACAAGCTGCTTGGAAAAGTCAAAATGACCACTTGCCCTCTCAATCTCTGCCCATCCTGGCTAGCTATCCAGGGAAGTGAGGCAACTATGAAGTTGTTAAAATCAATAATTAATGCCTCATTCAAGGAGGAATATTTTACAGCCATCCTAAAACTGGCTGTGGTTAAACCTTTACTCAAGAAGCCTTCCCTTGATCCCCTGGAGAGATCTAATTACCGGCCAGTTTCTCTGCTTCCATTTTTGGGCAAGGTGATCGAGAGGGTGGTTGCAAATCAACTCCAAGCAGTCTTGGATGAAACCGATTATCTTGATGCATTCAAACTGGCTTCAGGTCAGGATACGGAGTGGAGACTGCCTTGGTCTCCATTTGGGCATCGACAGGGGAGGTGTGGCCCTGTTGGTGCTCTTGGACCTCTCAGCGGCCTTCGATACCATTGACCATGATATCCTTCTGGAACGCCTGAGAGAGGTAGGAATTGGGAGCTCTGCATTGCAGTGGCTCCATTCCTACCTCTTGGGCAGGTTCCAGATGGTGACGCTGGGAGACAGTTGCTCTTCTAAAAGAGAGCTAACATCTGGCATCCCTCAGGGTGCCATACTGTTTCCCATGCTGTTTAACATTTACATGAAGCCGCTGGGTGAGATCATCCGGAGACATGGGGCAGGGTGTTATCAGTACGATGATGACACCCAAATTTGTTTCTCTATGTCTCGGACTGCTTCAGTGACCAAGGAAGGCATCTCCCCTCTTAATGACTGTCTGAAGTCAGTAATGGATTGGATGAGGGAAAATAGACTTAAGCTGAATCCAAACAAAATGGAGGTGCTCGCTATAGGTAATCCTGAACTGAGCATGTCCACCAGTCCAAGATGTGGTCACACTTTCCCTAAAGGACTGTGTCCACAGCTTAGGGGTGCTTCTGGACTCGGCGCTTCAGCTGTCCTCTCAGATTGATGTGATGGCCAGGAGTGCCTGTTATCACCTTCGGCTGATACACCAGGTGCGACCTTACCTAGAACGGGGGGGGGGGGGGGACATAGAAACGGTTGTACATTCACTGGTGACCTCTCGTTTTGATTTCTGTAACACACTCTACATGGGGCAACTCTTGCTCCACGTTCGGAATCTCCAATTGATCTAAAATATGGCAGCCAGGTTGATTGTAGGTAAATCTAAATTCGATCCTATTACACCCATTTTGAAATCTCTTCATTGGCTGCCCATTAGTTTCCTGGCACAGACAAGATGTTGGTTATTACCTATAAAGCCCTACATGGCTTGGGTCCAGTATACTTGAGGAAACGCCTCCTCCCATACAGTCCTTCCTGCACACTCAAATCCTCTGGGAAGAACCTACTGCAGCCAAAGATAACCAGGCTAGTGGTGACTTCCCAGAGGACCTTTTCAGTTGCCACTCCTAAAATATGGAATGACCTGCTGGAGGAGAGCCACCATATTACATACTTGAAGGCGTTAAAAAGGTGATAAAGACAGATCTCCTCTGGCGGGCCTTCCCAGACTAACCTCTAAAAATGACCTCTGTCTCTCCTGATGGTCATTTCGGCCAAAAATGGATCGAGTAATATTGGTATTGTTATAGCAGTTTTTGATGTTTCACTCGCTGCCCCTCACTCCTGGAACCTTCTTCCCCTGCGAGCAAGGGCCATCACTTCTTTAACCAGCTTCAAAACAGAGTTGAAGACCATCCTGTTCAGAGAAGCGTTCCCAGGCATTGCATAATTGTCACTTGCTATTTGATGTTTTTTTGGTGCCTGTTTTATCGAACCATTTCCTGTATTGCTATGTACTTTATATGTATTAGCCTACTAGCCCCACCACCTTTCCCTTCTCCTTTTATGCCATGTCTTTTTAGATTGTAAGCCTGAAGGCAGGGAACTGTCTAATTAAAAAGATTGTATGTACACCGCTGTGTACATTTACAGCGCTTTATAAAGGTTAATAAAATAAATAATAATAAAATAGCAGAAGGAAGGAGGGTTAAAGGGATTAGGGAATATTTTATCATTGTTTGTGAATTGTTATAATGGATTGTTGTTACCTGCCTAGATCTTCAAAAAGGAGAGGTGGGATATAAATAAATATTATATTATTTATATGATTTATATGATTTATATCCCACTTTTTTCCTAGGGTTGGGAGACAAAGTGGCTTTCAAAATAATTTTGAAAAAGTTACAAAAAAGCACAATAAATGATACATAATAACATAAATTTAACTACTTATAATATTAGAACACTGTTGGCTGTATAGGACAGATAATTATTTCCTGTGTTGTATAAAAGTGGGTTCCATGGTTATTTCTTTTGGGTTGGATATATTACAACAGATCAATTTTGTATTTCAAGAATCTTTGGCATTTGTAGAAATGCATGATCTTTTAAATTATATCCTTTCTTGATATGTGCTATATAACTTATTGTCAGTGTAATTGGATCCTGCTTGATGTTACTGTAACTAAATAAAGAAATAAAATAATCCAAGACTGGAAAGCTAAAGATTCACCATCTATTGTACAATGGTAAGAAGTTCACACTGCTTTACCTACTCTTTAATGTGTATCTTATAGATATCAACTTCAAGAAAATGTAGAATTCAAAGACACAGTCATGTTAGTCTTAAAAATCAGTATGCAAAGGGCTCTTCTAGCGCCTTTGAGACTAACTGAAAGAAAGAAGCTGGCAGCATAAGCTTTGGTAGACTTGAGCATCTGAGGAAGTAGACTCAAGTCTACAAAAGTTCATGTTACCGGCTTTTTTCTTTCAGATAGTCTCAAAAGTGATGCAATAACATATATAATATTAGAACACAGATTAAATTAAAACAATTTTAAACTCACCATCAAGAAAAAAATAGGAATTAAAATAATAGAAAAAAATAGAAACCCATTAAAAAAAATTCTAATTATAAAAAGCATTCAGGTCCTGAAGGCTTGCCTAAATAGAAAGATCTTTGGACATGATCACAAACAGCTTTTAAACCAGGGGTAGGCAACCTACGGCCCGTGGGCTGGATGCGGCCCGGCGAGGCCTTGGGACCGGCCCCAGCCTGGTCCTGCCGCCAATTGCCGTCGGGGCCTTTGGCCTCTCGCGTGGGGGGGAAAGGGGGGCAATTGTCTATAGAAGCCTGAGAAACATGCATTTATATTAACATTTTTAAAAAAAATCAGCCAATTTTTTCGCATGTCCTCCATTTTAAAAAAGTGTCCTCCATTTGAAAAATTTGTCCTACATTTGTCCCGGGTTATTTATTTATTTAAAAAATTATTTAATTATTTATTTTTTGGGTTCGGCCCCCCAGTTGTCTGAGGGACAGCAACCTGGCCCCCGGCTCAAAAAGGTTGACTACCTCTGTTTTAAACTGCCATTATAGTAATAAAATAACTCCTTTGAAGGTGCTTATTACACAATGTCACCTCCAACCCATAACTGCAGTGTCTGCCATGTGTGACTATGTTGTCCCATTTCATTAATGGGGGAAACCTGTCAACAACCCCCAATCATGTGGCAGTCCCAGTACTCTTCATGCGTGAAACACCACAGCATTGGCAGTTCCAATATTAGCAGTCATATGGTGTCAGTGTCTCCTCTTTCTCCCCTGTCCTCCCTCCTCCTTGCTGTTCAAGCAGCCTGTTCCCACTTATTTATTTAAAACTTAAATCACATTAAGTTTTAAATTAAATCACACTGCAGAATTGCATTACAAAACTTAAAAAATAAAATAAAATAAAAAATAAAAACATCTAAAAGGCATGCTCAGTAGAGCACAGGGTAGGGAGGTGGGGTTAGGCGTCATTTGGAAGAGAGCACAATGGCGGCGGCAGCCCCAGTCACATGATTGCAAAGACATGTGATAATGGCTGCTTTCAATCTGATATGTTTCTGTTTTCATTAACCAATGTGATTGCAGCAAGAATGGGGCTCATGGGATGATGTCCTTTGTCTACTGGCAGAAGAACAGCAGCATGACGTAATGGTTGAGTGTTGGGCTATGACTCTGGAGACTAGGGTTGGATCCTGTTTGGCCATAAAACCCACTGGATGACCTTGGGCAAGTCACATGCTTTCAGCCTCAGGGGGAAGGCAATGGCAAACCTTCTTTGAACAAATCTTGCAGAGAAAACCCCATGATAGGTTCATCTTAGGGTCTCCATAATTTGGAAATGACTTGAAGGCACACAACACCCACAGAACAACAACGGGTAGAGGCCTAGCCTAACCTTTGGAAGGGAGTTCTATAATACAGGAACAGCTACCCAGAAGGCCTACAGCAAATATACCCCTGAAGGTGGTGGGACTGAGAGAACGACTTCGTCTGCAGAAAGGCCTCTCATCTCTCTGTTGTTGTTTTTTTTTTAATAAACTTAAAAAAAACTTTTTAAAAGGAGGCCTGGTACAGATCGCTGCTTTGTGGTGGCTTGGGGCCGAAATTAGGGCTCAGGAGAGCAGAGCGTCCACACACTCTGTGCTCTCCCGGTGCCATTTTGGCATGTGCGCATTCACATAGTACAAATGCCAATAATGTGCCTTGTGCACCGCATCCAAACGGAGTGGCAAACAAGAGCCATCACCACACCACTCCAGGGTGCTAATGGCACCTTGGCAGCAACTTGGAAAGGAGCTGCTTTTTGCAACTCCTTTTTGGAGCGGATCCTTGCTGCTGCAGCAGGTTGTTGCAGCAATGATCTGGGGCAGAGGGCACCCTTTTCTTCTCATCTGTACAGCCCCTAGGTCTATAACAAAAACTTCCTATGATCCTCAGACCCCAAACCGCCAATGAAAATAGTCAGCCCTCTGTATTTCCAGCTTTGATTTTTGCAGCTTTGATTATTTCCAGATTTAATTAATATGTTCTCTCTATGAATTTCTAGGTCCTCCAGTGCTACTCTGCTGGAAATTGGCCATAGAGTTGTACTGAAAGACTTGGAGATTACTGGAGAAAACACTTCTCTAGGCATTTGTAGGTCCTCCAGCATGATTCTATGGTCAGCTTCTGGCAGATGTTGACCATAGAGTTCCACTGGAGGACCAAGAGATTCCTAGAGAGGTATTCTCTCAGGTAAAGCAGGAGTGGTTTTTATTTGCATTTTTCCCACTTTCACCGGGGTCCTGTGCGGGCCAAGCCAACTGTATACATCATTGTAACTTTTTTCCCCATTAACATTGTTTTAAAATAAGACTATAGTGCCTTTTTAGCCTCTATCTGTGACTGGATTGTACTGAACTAACCACAACGATTTCAGAGGTGTTCCACTCACATTAAAATAAGGATGTGTCAGTCACTGTGAGTTGGTTTAAATTTGAATGTTCTGTCCCCTAATACTGTTTTTGCCCCCTTCCTTCCTCTGAGACTGCAGTGCTGGTCCTTAATGTTTAACATCTAACTGCAGTAAAGAATAATTTGTTGTGTTGATCTGACAAGGTTTCCATAGTATCATACTGAGAGAACGTGTATTACTACATGAACTACCTATGCCCCTTAATGTATTTTGTTGTCTTCAAGTACTGCTTAAAAGCTGCCCTCTTGATGGTGTTGACATAAGATGCAATGGCCAGTCTGGCCAAGCATTATAGATGGAGTGAGATGTCGTCTTGTCCTTTGCCACTGTCAGCAAAATATTTGGGGTTTACCTGAAAGAATATTAGAGATTATCAGTTCAAATGCGATGGATTCCACATTGAAATTAAGTGTACAGTGAGTATGCTCCACTGAGTACAGTGGAGCATACTGCCAAATACTGTAAATGTGATGAGGAGTGAAGCAAAATGAACCAGGGAAAGGCAGTGTGTATAAGTTTGTGAGACTAAACACCTCTGGTCTAAATACATTAATGATCCCAGGAGGTTTTTTGAATAGTTTTGCTGGAGTAATGGATAGAGTTGGCAGCTTAAATACTCTAAGGGCACCAGAACCTGACTGATCTTAGAAGCTGAGCAGAGTCAGCCCTGGTTAGTACTTTGATGGGAGACTGCCATGAATACCAGGTGCTTAGGCTATATTTCAGATAAAGGAACTGGCAAAACCACTGATGATGATTCCTTGCCTAAGAAAATCCTATAAAATCCATTGGGCTTCTATAAATCAACAGGCCGCTTCAAGGTGCTCACAGACACACACACACAGGGTAGACCCTTCATGACACATGGTACACTATTATTGAAAATTAAAGGGGTTTAAGTGTTTGTGAGATGATGTGAGATTTGCTATTCGGAGAAAAAAAAACCCAATGTGTTCCACTGTGTGGATATAAGTCTGTTACTAGCCTTATGTAGCTTTTTGTATCTCAGCCATGCTTGGTTTTAAACATTTAATTGTAGAAATCAGCCCTGCTTTCAGCTTTTAGTTCATTGCATCTACATTGTGAGTTGGAGTTATTGTGACCATATCTCTTGTCCTGATGTTTAAAGCTCTTGGATCAACAAGGGCATGTAGAAATCATGTATGTGTTTCAAGGCACACTTTGCTGTTCTCTATAGAGTATTTTTTTAAAAAATATATTTTAATGAAAAGTAACAACAGTACATAATTTCAACAAAGCTAGCAGCTAAAAGACAAAGTCTTATAGATAAGATGATAATGAAATGATGGAGGGAGAGATAATATTCTATCATAATAATAATATTTCTAAAGTTTAAGAAAAGGGAATTTAAAAAATGAATTTGTTTGTGGTCTGGCCAATAAAACTGCTTCCCAAATTTTCTTTAACCACTGAGATAACAATAGAGTTTGAGAAGATTTTAAATAAGGGCTTTGTGAATGTTTTTTTACAGTGAATATAATGCTTATTATTGCATATCACAAAGCTCAGTTTTGTTTCTTTAAACAGCCCTATAGAGTTCCTATAGAATTACTTTCAGATCTGCAATCTAGACATTTCAGTATCTAGACATTTCAAATGCTCTATTCAACATTTCTTTAAAGAAATCTATAATATTGGGGCAATTCACCCAAACATGTAAATCATTGGCATGTGAAACTTGGTGCATCCACAATTCATTCAGCATATAATTTCCAATCTGTATGTTTTACAGTACCATAGGCAGGTTTTTCTTTTAAAGAAATCTCTTTGAAATTTGTACTGATTACATTGATTGAAATAGCACTAAATAGCATGCCTGTTGATTCAAATCCCTGTTTCACTTTGTTTTAAATGAAAAATGACTATGTTCATGTTCTAATAACAAACTGTAAATATTGCTCATCAGGTTGCACTACTCTCTACTGAATATTATTAAGAAAGAGAAAATGAAACTCTATAGAAATCTCTGCATTTATCTTCCATTTATGTTTTTCATGGTACTTCAGAATTTATCTGTCATTGCTATTTTTTGTTATGTCCCTTCCTCACAACTGAGACTCTCTGTTTCTGAGCCATTAAATCATTTTCCTTTACAAATCTCTCCTTCAAGAAAAGAAATCCTTTTCTGTTTAGCTTATGGCTTGAAAAGGAATTTGAGCTATTCTTTAAGTTTTATTTTACATAAAAGGTATATTATAAAATGAAAAGCAAGTTGGGAGGTGACAAATGAATGGCGCATTGTCTGATATGGTCTGTAAATGGAACAAAAGAGTATTTTTAATTCATTCAGTAAACAGAAAATAAAGACGCCACCTCACTTTAATATACGTCAACAGAACTGCAGCTTTAGCGGAAAAGTGAGAGGAATTAAAGAAAACCTATAGCTGGACAGTTTGTTGAGGAATTTTAACATACAAAGGAAGAGCTGCCAGCAAAAAGTAACACATATATATTTGTTTCCATTATTCTGCCTCTTTGGAAGTAGGCCTTTGGTAAAAGGGACACTGTTTGAGGCCCTAGGAAAATGAGCTGCTGGCATCTGACTCAAGCCTCCCAAATGCTTCTCCCAGATCCCTGAGTGCAGCTGTGCTACATCAGTTTGTACTTAGGAAAGAATTGAAATAATTACAGATTGAGACCCCCTTATCTGAAATGCTCAGGGCCGGATGTGTGTTGGACCTCAGATTTTTTTCAGAATTTGGTATATGTGCTTATACATAATTTTGTGCATGAAGCAAAATTTGTGTATATTGAACCATTGGAAAGCAAAGGTGTCACTATCTCATGCACACATGTGGACGATTTTGGATTATTTCAAATTTTGGAATTCTGGGTATGGGAGACTCTACCTGTAAGGTCTAATGAGCAGAATCCTAAGGATTAGTGGAATGTCCTTTCACATTCTGTAATGGTCCAGTGCTTCACCATAGTTTTATAGGAATAGTAAAGTGGGAGCTAACAGAAATAGATCTCTATATACAATGGTCTCAAAATTCCATGTTCTGCTGCTCCAAGGAAATCAAAGATGAAGAGATGCAGACTCCACAGAAGGAACAAGTAGTGTACCTAAATACATGTTTCCTCCTTCTTTCTCGGATTCCAGGGATAAGTCTACAGTAGTGTCACCTCTATCTTACAGAAGGTAAAAATGAAAGGACAGGACAAGGGGCCCTTATAGGTAATTTATCTAGGGAGAACAGGAGAAAGGGAGAGTGGGAAGGTGGAGGTGGCTGAGAGAGAAAATTCCAGCTTTAGGAACTACATATAAAACAATGACATTTCTTACTCTTATCATGTGTCCTTGATGGATATATCATATCCCTACATCACTCCCAAACAAGTTCAAGTCCCATAGGACCACAAAGAAAACCATACAGACACAGTGGCCACATTCCCACTATTATTTAAAGTGAATTGCTGATTGGATTATATGACCATCGTTCCCATTTGAAACCAGTTCTGATCCTACTGTGACTGGTTTCAGTCACGCTGAAGCGATGCAAATGCAAAAAACTGCTCTTTCCTGACACTAGTTCTTTGGTGGTTCTTTTGAAAAGAATCAGTTCCGAAGTGTGTTCAACAAGTGGGAATTATGGATCTGAATGGCATCATTCTGGAGGGAATGGACTAATGGCAAAGGGATGTTTACCATTACTCCTCAGTTTTTGGTAGATCCACCATCCCCCCCCCCCGCACTTCCTTTGTGCTTGTGGTGTGACCTATGGGTGCATGATTTTTTTTAAAAAAATTGATAGAAGATTCAATATATTGGTTTTGCAACATATATATATATATATATATATATATATATATATATATATAGTTCCTAAACCAGGGTGCCTGGGTTGCTGATTATGTCACTGATGATGCATGGGTCACTGATGATGCATGGATGATTGACATGCATTTTGAAGCGGTGCAAACTAGTGGGGGACAACAATAGTGCCATAAGAGAAGTGATTACAAGGGGATAATGAAAAGATCCACTTCCAAAGTGGGAATGACGGATCTTTTGGAATTGATTTACCAACACGGAGCAAAGGCGAATTGCAAACTGGTTTAAATGTAAGTGGGAATGAGCCCAGTATAGGAAGGAAAGATGGGAGGGAGGGAAGGCAATATGTCATTGTGATAGATTCTAATTCTACCCCATAGCTGGACAAGTTCTCAAGACACCCCCTCCATTCTTAAAACAGAACATGCTCCCCTGAAATTATACAGAATTCACTCACTCATAGTTTGCCAGATATGATCTTACTGGAAGAGACTTCAACTGATGAGACATTACCATTTTACATATCATCACTAATATTCAATGGAAAGAGATACAATAGGCATGTCCAATTGCCATTCAGCAGAGCTTAGAAGATGAAGTTTAAAGGTTAATTTAAAAGTTAAAAGGTTAAAAGGTTAATTGTTAAATATTTGAAATTGAAAAATTAATTCAATGCCTCCAACACTAATACCTGAAATCAATTAATTGCCCAAATTATAAATTATTGATTCATTATGTAAATGTTAGTTTTCAGAACATTTATATATAATGGTGTAGATATTGTTACCCTAAAGGAACATTTTGTTGAGACCTTCACAAATGCTCTTTTTGTTGTTTCTTTCCTCCTAGATGCACTACAGAGCACATAACGGAATTGTCTCCTAGGAATGGGAGGTGTCCAATTGTCTGGAAACTGTGAGGTTGGAAAAGGCTGCCCTAAAATAAAGGATCTCATCTTACAACCTGTTCAATTAACTCATGTCAGTAATCTGGACCTTCTTTTCTACTTTCAACCAGTACCCTTACCAACATGATCATTTTTCACTTACCCTTCAAATGCCAACATGCTTATGTGTTCACTTACCCTTCAAAGACTGATAAGGAAACATGTTAAAGATGAGCAAGGAATGACTAATAAACAACCTATGTAGGTCTGTCTCTGGATTTTCCACTCCAAAACATGATTCTAAAGAAGAAGACTGAATTGTATAAAACTCATGTTACCAGCTTCTTTCTTTCAGTTAGTATCAAAGTTGCTACAAGATCATTTTACATAAGGAATGATGTGTTATGTCTGCAATAAAACACTGGTCCACTAAAATTTCAGCAATAGGTGGCTGGCTAGAAAGATCACTCAATGAATGAAGGATGGAGAATTCTTCATCATAATTTTTGAATAGTATATGCAGAATATTTGCCTGAATGGCTGATAACTATCATTTCCCTCTGGCAAAAAGGGGCCATGGAATTTGGCCTGCCAAAATCTATCCTGACTTCACTCCTCTTTCCAGTGTGGTGCCACAGTAGTGCTGCCACCAAGCCCTTCTGTGGATATTTAATCCCTCTCGAGTTCCAGAGGGTGTAAGGCTCAACACCCTCTGCCTCTCTCATGTGGTTATTGAGAACACAGACTAATACTTATTTGGTTCCTAACAGTTGTGGTCATGGACATGTGTGACCAGAGCTTCTCCTTCGTGCTCCCTTAAGAAATCAAACAGATCTTTAAAAAGTGAACTCTTTAAAATAAATTTAAAAAACTTGAAACAGATGGTCTGGATGGAGCGGCCTCATGCTGCTCCAGCACCATTTGTGCCAGGACAGTGGCAACTGCACGTACTCAGTCCCAATCTGGGCCGCCTCTGTGGTCCTGAATCAAGCTGCTGGAAGAAGCGGAATCTATCCACTCCTCCTTGGCATGGCATTGGCACAGCTTCAGGCCACATTCAGGGCATGAATCCTCTAAACAATCCATGTGTTTTGGGCCAAAGGAAAATTATGTGGTAAAAGGTAACTGTTTTCCAGTTAGCTTCCCCCCTGGTTGTCAAAAGAAAAACCCCAAACAAACACAGGTTTAAAACACACACACCACTGCTCTCCAGTTCCACATGGTGCCTTTTCCACTCCCTTTTCCAAAGACCTAGGAACCTAACCCATCTACCTAGACAGAGCTGTTTAGGGTGGTCAAAGATCTAACTCAACCGTCTCCCACCCTAAACATATTATTTGAACCAACTAAAGCCTGCTTATATAACTTTTTTGTGGTTAAAATCTCTCGGATAAGGGCTGATCTGGATACCAGCATTATAGCAGAGATGGGAAGAGAGATATTCAGTGACTCTGTGGACCTTGTTAGACTGGATCATTTTGAGTTTGTAAATACTGATGAAGTGGACAAGATTCTTGGATGTGTCAGGAGGACAACATGCCCTCTCGATCCTTGCCCATCATGGTTGACTGCCCAGGGAGGGGATGCAACAAAAACATTACTACAATCTATAATCAATGCATCCCTCAGGGAGGTAAGATTTCTATCACAATTAAAGCAAGCAGTCATTAGACCGGTTTTGAAAAAACCCTCCCTGGATCCCCTGGTGAGAAATAATTATAGACTGGTCTCTCTTTTACCATTTTTCGGCAAGTTGATCGAGAGGGCAGTTGCCTTCCAGCTCCAAGCTGTCTTGGATGAAGCCGATTATCTAGACCCATTTCAAACTGGTTTCAGGGCGGGATACAGAGTTGTGACCGCCATGGTCACCTTAGTCGATGATCTCCATCTAGGCATCAACAGGGGAAGTGTGACTCTGCTGGTGCTCTTAGACATCTTAGCGGCATTCGATATCATAGACCATGGTATCCTTCTGGAGCACCTGAGGGAGTTAGGTATTGGGGGCACTGCACTCCAGTGGTTCCATTCCTACCTCTCGGGCAGATTCCAGATGGTGATGCTGGGGGATAGCTGCTCTTCCAAGAGAGAGCTGACATCTGGCGTCCCTCAGGGTGCCATTCTGTCTCCCAAGCTTTTCAACATTTACATGAAACCACTGAGAGAGATCATCTGGAGACATGGGGTGCAGTGTCATCAGTACATCCAGGACCAGATGAACTCCGTCCAAGGGTATTAAAAGAACAGGCAAATGTAATATCGGAGCCATTGCCAATAATCTTTGAAAACTCCTGAAAAACAAGAGAAATCCCTGCAGACCGGAGGAGGGTGAATATTGTCCCCATCTTCAAAAAGGGAAAAAAAGAGGAACCCAACAATTATCGTCCAGTTAGTCTGACATCTATACCAGGAAAGCTTTTAGAGCAGATAATTAAACAAAGAGTCTGTGAACATCTAGATGGCAATTCCATAATCACAAAAACTCAACATGGGTTTCAGAGAAACAAGTCATGCCAGACAAATCTAATCTCTTTCTTTGATAAAATTACCAGCTTGGCAGATGAAGGGAATGCTGTGGATATCTTGATTTCAGTAAGGCCATTGACAAGGTTTCTCATGACATTCTTGCAAACAAGATTGTAAAATGTGGACGAGACAAGGTAACTGTTACATAGATTTGTAACTGGTTGACTGGCCGAACGCAAAGGGTGCTCAACAATGGCTCCTTTTTATCCTGGAGGGAAGTGACCAGTGAGGTCCCACAGGGCTCTGTCCTGGGGCCAGTGTTATTCAACATCTTTATCAATGAGTTGGATAATAATAATAACAACAACAACAACAACAACAACAACAACAACAACAGAATTGGGAGCATACTTATCAAATTTGTAGATGACACCAAATTAGGAGGAATAGCTAATACTCCAGAGGACAGGATCAAAATTCAAAATGACCTGAATAGACTTGAAAGCTGGGCCAAAGCTAACAAAATGAACTTCAACAGGGAGAAATGTAAGGTACTGCACTTAGGGCAGAAAAATAAAATGCACAGATATAGGATGGGGGACACCTGGCTGAATGAGAGTACATGTGAAAGGGATCTAGGAGTCCAAGTAGCCCACAAGTTGAACATGAGTGAACGGTGCGATGCGGCAGCTAAAAAGGCCAATGCAATTTTAGGCTGCATCAATAAAAGTATAGTGTCTAGATCGAGAGAAGTAATAGTGCCACTCTATTCTGCTTTAGTCAGGCCCCACCTGGAATATTGTGTCCAGTTCTGGGCGCCACAATTCAGAAAGGACATTGAGAAACTGGAGCGTGTCCAAAGGAGGGCGACTAAAATGGTGAAGGGTCTGGAAACCATGTCCTATGAGGAAAGACTTAGGGAGCTGGGGATGTTTAGCCTGGAGAAAAGAAGGTTAAGAGGTGATATGATAGCCCTGTTTAAATATTTGAAGGGATGTTATGTTGAGGAGGGAGCAAGCTTGTTTTCTGCTGTTCCAGAGAACAGAACCCGGAACAATGGATGCAAGCTACAGGAAAAGAGATTCCACCTCAACATTAGGAGGAACTTCCTGACAGTAAGGGCTGTTCGACAATCGAACGCACTCCCTTGGAGGGTGATAGAGTCTCCTTCCTTGGAAGTCTTTAAACAGAGGCTGGATAGCCATCTGTCAGGGATGCTTTGATTTGGATTTCCTGCATGGCAGGGGGTTGGACTAGATGGCCCAGTGGTCTCTTCCAAATCTACGATTCTATGATTCTATGACACCCAAATTTATTTCTCTATGTCCCCGACTACTGCAGTGACTAGGGATGGCATCTCTCCTCTGGATGCCTGTCTTGGATAGGTAATGGGCTGGATGAGGGAAAACAAACTCAGACTGAATCCAGAGAAAACGGAAGTACTCGAGATAGGTACCCCAAGTGCAGGGATGAAGTTTTGTCACCCAGTCCTGGATGGGGTCACACTTCCTCAAAGGATGAGGTTCACAATTTGGGAGTACTCCTGGATCTGTCCTTACAATTGACATCCCAAATAGATGTGACGGCCAAGAGTGTTTGGTATCAGCTTCGGCTGATACGCCAACTGCGTCCCTACCTGGACCAAAAGGACCTTGAAGCAGTAGTACTTGCACTGGTAATCTCTCGGTTAGATTTCTGAAATGTGCTCTACTTGGGGCTACCCTTGTACCAAATTCAGAAGCTTCAATTGGTTCAAAATGCAGCAGCCAGATTGGTCACGGGAACATCTAGGTTTGACCATATATCACCAAGACTGAAATCTCTTCATTGGCTCCCAATTAGCTTCCGGGTGCAATACAAAGTGTTGGTTATTACCTTTAAAGCCCTACATGGCTTGAGTTACTTGCGGGAGCACTTCTCCTTACATTATCCGCTCCGCACTCTTAGAACATCTGGGACATTCTTACTAGAATATTATAATACCAGGTTAATGACAACTTCACATAAGGCATTCACTACCGTGGCCCCAAGATTATGGAATGACCTACCAGAAGAGATCCGTCTCATTACTACCTTACAGGCCTTTAAGAAGGCACTCAAAACGGATCTCTTCGAGTGGGCTTATCCAATGAATTCCATATAAAAAGGTTATGATGACTGCTCTTCCTTGACTCTGATTGTTGGCTAATGGACGAATTGTAATTTTTAGAGAACTAATAGGAATTCTTGGTAAATTCAGTGTTAGTATTTTATTGTTGTATTGATTCATGGGATAGGCGGGAGGTATAAATAAGCTATATTATTATTATTATTATTATTATTATTATTATTATTTCTCAGGGTTTCTTCCCTTGCCCAGAGTAGAGCAGTTCCTACCTGTTTACACTACAGGTCACTCTGTCGTCTAACCTCCCAGAAGTCTTTCCTGCCTAACAGACCCCAAGTGGGAGTCAGTTGCTTTGCTGCCTAGGGTGTAGGTACTGGGCTGGGGTATCTGGGGGTGGAGTCAAAAGGGTACTGCTCACCTTCCTGCCGCACGGGTGGGGAGCTGGGCACTTTCCTTCCCTGCAACGCATTACGCTAAGATGGCTGCAATGAGGTGGGAGATGCTTGACTCCGTTGGTGCCACTGCATCATTCTCATGGGAACGAGGTGATAGCAAAATGAGGTGGACGAGCAAAATAGATGTCACCCCTCTTCTGGGCTGTCACCCAGTGTGGCCACACCTCCTTAGTGACTCCACCGGTGGGAGTCAGGGCCAATCAGGACTCTCCACCTCCTCACATTCCCCTGGCTGGTTAATAGAATCCTGTGGATATCAAAGCTGATCAGGTCTCTCTATTTCTACATCTCCCACTGGCCAGCATGAACCATCTCTTCTGAGTTAACCCTTCCCATAACATACACCCAGAGGCCTTGCAGGATCATTACACTCCCAATCAAAAATTGGGGTTTTTCAAATAGCCATGTTAGAGCACCTGTTTTGTATGCAGGGGCCAGACATCCCAAGATCATTAACTCTAAGATTGCTCTAAGCTCTCCATTCAGCTTTTTGCTCTAAGAGCTAGACTGTTTAAAATTCATAAAGGAAGCAGTATGTAAGATTTTCTCTGTAGATTCATGTGGGAAAAAATGACCATAGTAGAAGGGGATGGAACCTCACTTTGGGCTTTAACATATGAGCCTCGGTATTGCCTCGGTCTTGCTGCAATCACATTATTAAAAGAGAAAAGAAATATACCCATTATTACACACGCTGGGCTTCTGGCTTTGCAAATCAGATGGTTGAACTTGGATTCTATCCAGAAGTTACATGGGTTGCACCTGGCCAGTGGCATTGGTGGCAAAAATCCATGTGATAGGATCTGGATGCAGCCCGAATTAGAATTCAGTTTGGGAGCAGTAAATCACTTTTTAAAACTGTGCGATAAGCTCCTATGCAACAATGTTTATTCATGGGTTTTCCCATCAATGAAAAAATGTCATTTAATAACATTTTAGAGGCACAGCAGCAGTGAATCAGAGATGGCATCCAAAGGCACTATTCTCTTGTTAAAATTGCAGTTTAAGACCCATGTGTGAGAAGGTCCTTTGTTATTGTTTTTGTTGTTATTGTTAACTGGCCTTGAGTTGATCTCGACTCATGGCAACCCTGTGGATGAGACATCTATCCTCTACTGTTCTGCTTAATTCCTGCAAATTCACACCCTTGACTTGCTTAATAGAGATCATCCACCTAGCATGTGGTCTTCCTCTCTTTTTACTCCCTTCACCTTTCCTAGCATCATTGTTTTTTTCCAACGAGATGTGTCTTCTCATGATGTGAACCAAAGTATGACATCCTCAATTTAGTCATCTTGGCTTCTAGGGAGATTTCTGGCTTTATCTGTTCTAGGGCACATTTTTTTATGTTTCTGGCTATCCACCATATCCCCATACTCTTCTCCAGCACCACACCTCAAATGATTTTTTTCCATATATATATGAACAGGTAGTGTCCATCTCTTGCATTCATGCATGGTAATATGAAATACAATGGCTTGTACAATTCGAACTTTTGTGCTCAGTTGTATATCTTTGCTCTTTAGGATCTTTTCTAATTTTTCCATAGCTGCCCTCCCCATTTTTAATCTGATTTCCTGACTTCAGTCCTCTTTCTGATCAATGTTTGATCCCATGTACAAGAACTCTTTTACTATTTGTATTTCCTCATTGTCTTCGTTGAACTTGTGATCCTCTGTGGTCATTATTTTTGTTTTCTTTATGTTCAACTGTAAGCCTGCCTTTGCACTTTCTTCCTTGATCTTCCTTAGTAGTTGTTCGAGGTCTGTGATGTTTTCTTCTACTAATTATGGTATCATCTGCATATCTTAGATTGTTGATATTCCTTCCTCCTATTTTCACTCCTCTTTCTTCTGTGTCCAGTCCTACGTTCCATCTAATATGTTCTGCATATAAGTTGAACAGGTAGGGTGAAAGCATACAGCCTTGTCTGACTTTGCCAATTGTAACTATTGTGTTTTTCTGTGTTCCGTTTTAATAATAGCCTCTTGTTCTAAGTACAGATTCCTCACGAGGACTATCAGATAAAGCAGTACTTCAGTGTCTTTAGGGATGTTCCATAAGCTTTCATGATCTATGCCGTCAAAGGCTTTGCTGTAGTCTATAAAACACATGCCAATTTTCTTTTGGGGTTCCTTGGTGTACTCCATTAGTTATCATATGTTTGCAGTGTGGTCCCTGGTGCCTCTTCTTTCTTGAACTCTGCTTGAACCCTGCTTATTATTGTTATTGTTACATGTTTGCAATTTGACTCACACTTATGGAGAACTTATCATAGGGTTTTCTTGGCAAGATTTGTTCAGAGGGGGTTTGTCATTGCCTTCCTTCCTCAAAGACTGAGAGGGTATGACTTGCTGAAGGTCATACAGTGGGTTTGTATGACTGAACTGGGATTTGAACCCTAGTTTCCTGGAGTCTCAGACCAAAACTCAAACTGCTACACCATGCTCACTCTGTATTCACTTACTTGAATATAATTCACTGAATTATTGAATTCAGTGGGTTTTACTTCTACATAGTCATGGGGATTTAGCTAGCTAAATCTTCTGGCTCCATACTAACAACTCCAGCCATAACAAATCCTCAAAAATATATGACCCTCTGAAACTGAGTGGGTGGAAAACAAAATAAGGGATGGGGGAAAGAAATCAAGTGAAAAAGAAACAGGGGGTGAGATTGAGAGGGGAAAAATCACTTAATTATTCATGTGCCCAAACCTATGTGAATAATAAACCCATAAAAACCTACAAAGTTCCTTATTGAAGCTCACACCAAATAATAATATAAAAACAGAACAAAGATCCATAAAATTAGAGAAAAATTGAAAAGATTTTCTTTCATACTCCAGACCTGCCAGAAAGACTTCAGCAACTTCCATATCAGTCAGTAGATGTGTATATGTGGTAGGGAGTCATCAACCTTCAGGCCTAAACGGTCTGACATTCTTAAGCAATCCTGATTGCCTGAGGGCCTTTTACTGAGCAAAAGGTTCCCTCCTGTTCACACCATTCCATTCCTCCATTTCAGGACAGGGCTCAGTTTTTTCCTTCATCATTCAGTGGCTTCTGATCCTGGACAGCAGATGTTTCTCTATCTCTCTCCCTCCTCCCAAATATTGAGATGCTGCAGCAAGCAGTCTAGTCTACCTATTAACAGACTTATGTGATGCATTTCTTCCAATTCTTTGTCTCCCGAGGCTTTCTTGTCATCCTGTCTCCCTGAACCTGGCAAGGAGAGAGCCCTTCCAACAATTGTAGCAACCTAAAATCAATTATCCCACTAATGCATATTTTTAATTTCAACATGAGTCAATAAGTCTAATGAGCTTGGCCACAGTAAAAGAAAATCTTAACCAATTAACATTTTGGTGCGTTAACTAACTAGTTAGTTCCAAGCTCTGTCATACACAACCAAACAAAATCCACCAAGCATACCAAGAATATTGAGAAAACATATGGATGGAGAAGTATCTTAGGATGTCAGTGAGTGAGCCATGATTCTCCTGATCTCAAGATATCTGGGGGGGTGGGGGGATAGTTAGATGGTAGGCCCTGATGCTGATGGGAAGAGACACCATGTTTTATAAATGTCTGAGCCTGGATGATCCCTTTTCTTTATGTTCCAAGAATTCTTCTCTCCTCCTTCCCTGGAGTGGTCACTATTTCCCTTAGCTTCTGTTCCTCTTCAGCAATAGACTAAGCTTTGTTTTTCCCAAGTTCATCCTTCACTCTATGGTTACTGTTGATAAAGTATTTGCTGATTAAATAGTTCTATTCAGCACACTTAATTAGTTTTTTCTTTGATCTTTCCTTTCTTCTCACTTAATTTTGTATTTTCTCTTTTAGAACTAAATCTAGCTGCTTGGAAATCCTTCCGTCCTTCCTTCCTTTTTAAGTATGGCTTTGCTTCCTCTAATACAGATGAGTCTATCTTCAAGGGAAGAGGAGGGGGCAATGATGAGTGAAGGTCTTCTGTCAAGAAGTAGAGAGATCAATAATAATAATAATTTATTTATTTATATTTCCTGCCTCTCCCTGCGGATTGAGATGGGATTATAACAGACAATATAGTGGGTACTGCAGGTATACAGTCAGCCCTTCTTATACACTGATTATTTATCCATGGATCCAAGCATCCACGGTTTGAAAATGTTCAAAAAAAGTATAAATTTCAAATATCAAAGCTTGATTTTCTATTTTTTATATGGGACAGCATTTTGCTATGTCATTATATTTAATGGGACTTGAGCATACATGGATTTTATTATCCACGGGGGATCTTGGAACCAAATCCCAGCGTATAACAAGGGTCCACTGTATGTGTTTGTGTATTTGATGGGAAGGCTCAGGCTGTAATTGGTACATTTTGCTGCTAAAGCTTCTTCATATATTCCAGTTCTTGGACAGCGACACATAGAACTAAACCATATACATTATGAACTCTTGGTAATACATGCTGCAGTTTTCTCTTTCTCTCTCTGTCTTATCTCAGCTTTTCATTATTAGTGGATATTGAATGCTACTAAAAATAAATAATCCTAAAGTTTTAAAAGACAGTCACTACATAATGTTGAACAGAACAAACAAAAAGGAAGATTTGCATGATGAATAATCCAGTAAATAATATATGCTGAATAACAGTGTATGGCTCTGGAGTCTAGAAGGATATTGCTTAGAGAAATTTTTGTTTAAAACATTTATTGGAGACATATATTACAGTATATCATTTTCTGGCTGGGAGCCATGCAATATGTGTCTTTACAAAAAAAATTACCTTGTAATATGAGACCCTCTAAGGCATAATTATATAATAAAAGTTCTTATTGGGAAAACTGGAAGTAGGCCAAGCCTTGTCCAAATATAGTGAATGTCAGTGCCAAATTTATTATCCTTAGCTATTAACAGGAGAAGGCAGGTTTTGTTTACCAAGCCTAATTCTCTCCTAATTACAGCCACTATAAAATAATTACTATCCATGGGATAACAACACAAGACAGAGTGACTAACAGAAGAAACTGCAGGGGTTAGAAAACAGAGTGCAATTCTGTGTCATTTTGAACAGATTGTGTACTGCCATGAACAAATTAACGGACTTCATTAAGGAATTATGTTTTAAGAGTGGCTTTGCGGTGAAGCAGTAAAGCAATTAATGCATCTGATTTGGTCCTCTCGATCTGAGTTCCAGTGCAGTCTGAGATAGTGACTTAATTTTTGTTTTGATATATCAAGTTTAATAGGTTGCAAACCACAGTATGGAGCAAGATGCTTAATGAAAAATCTACTGGAAGGATTCTATTATGGACAAATGATGTCTGTTTGGCTTTATCGTGTGTTTTTGAGCGAGTTCCTTTGCCAAATGTACTTCATTAAGATAACAAGTAAAAAAAAAGCATATATATATATATATATATATATATATATATATATATATATAAGCAATGACTTCATGAATAACCCCCACATAGTTTTTCTCCTAATTTGTATTTAACAGCTTGAGAGTGTGTGCGTGTCTAAAAAGAGGGGGAAATTCGATGCTGATATTTTGAGCAACCAAACCATTAAAGCTTGCAATATTGTTTCAATATTTCATAGCCGCTTTGCTCGCAAACAGAAAAAGAATATTATCCTGTTGAAGCATGCTGCTTCATTAAAGTTACAGTGTGGTCCCCTCCCCATCTTTGTATCCCCCACCTATTCTGTCTCTTCACCACAAGCCCAGAGGTGCAGAGCAGACCCAGCTGTATGCACAATTACAACATATGTATCAAAATCAACCCGTATATAACGCATTCACAGTGGAAAAAGGTTAGGGGTCAAGTTTTCCTCTCTCTGTGGTGGGCCACTTCACCCTAAAAAAGGATAAACTCCCTTATTTTGGTGACTTCATGGAAACTAGCAAACTCAACACACTTGGGGAGTCTGTTTTACAGACCACTTTTAATAGGCCTCCAGATGGCCACATGAAAGCAAAAGGATTATTATAGCAACCCCCAGCTGTGCCATTCTAGATAAAGGTATATAAGAGTTCTCTTTACAACACCCCCCCCCCTTTTAAAGGATTTATAACTTGATCATAAAAATTCTCCCTGCACTGTAAGTGAGCAGATAAGTTAGCCTCAAAATCATCTTTTAGATGCATTTATTTTACAAATTGCCTATCTTTTCTTGGTCATGGATTTATGAGCAGTGCATGTGCGGTACTTGTTGAAGTATTTCTTTTGTGTCACTTGTTTATAAAATAGTAGCTGTAGAATCTGCTTTCAGGTTCTTTGGGCTAAATTGGCCCCCAGCAGGTGCAAATTAACATATCTCCATCCACGTTAAAGTTGGTTTTTCTAAACTGTATCTGTCATAGAAATATTATGTAGCATGTTTATTTAAAATGCAAGGGCCAGAACAAATAACTAAAGGCAAGTGTAGTTCATGGATGTGGATGGCTAATATTTTTTAATGCTGATATAAAAATTATACTGAAAATAGTAATTCTAACAAGATTATTGAGACATATCTGAATTAAAGGAATACTGTAGTCAATTTACCATGGAAAATAAAGTAACCTGTATAGTAATCTCCTCCTTCAGTTTACATGGGATTTGTGGCTCTAGAATATGCAAACTAAAATTAAAGGGCTGGATTGCTCATGTTTTTTTTCTCCAAACTGTCATTTATATTTATATAAATATGTCTATACCTACCAGGAGAGTCTGATCCCTCTCTGCTGCTCCATGTATATTAACAACATCAAAAACAAAAAGAAATCCTGGAGAAATCAATTAATTCTGTTAATTATTTTCTAGAGTTTTCCTAAGGTTCCACTCTCAGTGTGGATGTAAAATCAAGACATCTTTGGTATGGTAATGATGTGTGTGAATATTTTTGAAGGCAGGAATAAATTATACCAGAGGAGCCAATTGCTAAACTCAAACCACAGACCTCTTCTGTTAGAGAAATGATACAAGAATAGTGCTAGGAGAGAAAGCTGAATTTGTTGGTTATTTAATAAATCTCTGTGCATGGGAAAGATGTCCAATAAGTCTACACATTTTGCATTCTGCTTTGGGGTATGTATTCTGTCACCTACAGCACAACACCCTTAGTAGCAGCTGATCATATAATGGTTATATGTGTGACACCCCCAACCACTGGATGGTGCTGCTCCTTGTCCTTGGTGTTTAGTCCTACTTCTGTATCCTGCTATTCTTATTTGTTTAGTTTATTTTGCTGTATTTTTGTCTTGGAGTAGTACTGGCTTGGCCATGAAACCCACTGGGTGACCTTGGGCAATTCTCATGCTCCCTGCCTTAGGAGGATTCAGTGGTAAACCTCCTCTGAGAAACCCCCATGATAGATTGACTTAGGGTCTCTGTAAATCGGAAATGACTTGAATGCATATAACAACAACAAAGTCCTGGTAAAGAGCAGGTGTGTGATGCTGTTGGTTCAGCCTACAGATTGAGAATGAAGTCTCTTCTTCTGAACAAATATTTAGAATTGCTTCTTTACATTAAGTAAATGTACGGATACATAAGCAATGATATTATGCCAGGTCTGTACCTCCTTTCCCACTAGGGAAGAGAGAGAGAGAGAGAGAGAGAGAGAGAAGGGATTGTCTAGTATAGGGTCCAGAGATGGTGCACAATTGTACATTTGTGTAATCTGTGCTCCTGTAATGTGAGTTCAAAGAATACAATGTGCCTTATATTGGATGAAGATGAATGGAACTCTGTCTCTAATCCAAGCAAATATCACTTCATGGATAAGCATGTCCAATGAAGCGTCGGACAGGTGTATGTTTGTCTTCCATAGTCATTCTTCCATTTTGTTTACTCTTGGGTTTTACCATGGCTAGCAAAAGCATACAAAGAAGCAGCAAGAATCAGGACATTAGATGAGTGGAAGATTAAGTCAGTGCCAGCCAGGCCTTTCTGGGAAGTACAGTAATGATTGTTGAGTGAGGGAAGAAAAATGTGCATTATATGAATAGAGCAAAGTAGTGCAGATCCAGACACCAGAAGAGGGATAGCAACTTCAACAAATACAGTGACCTTCCCTCAAACTTTGTGGGCTGCACTTGTCTATCCCCCCCCCCAAATCCCACCCTCCCCCATGCTGAAAAAATAGTGTAAAAGCAGCCTAGCTATTTCCTCTCCCCCTTCCCAGCCTTTTTTGTTTCTTAAATGATCTTTCTTAGAAAATAGGCTTTCTCTGGAAATAACCAGAGTTTCAGAAGGATATGACTCACCATTTTATGCCATATTTTGTTCGGGGGGGGGGGGGGGGGCTGGTGGGTCACATGCAATCCAAAGTCCCACCTGTGCTTGAGGCCAAATGTTATATTATTATTTCATGGCAGACCCTAAAAATGGCGTTCACGGTACTGGTTTTAAACCTGGACTCGCAGTTAACACTATTGTTTACTCATAAGTAAGCCCACTAACTTACTTATGTCCCGTTTTCATTTATCTGTTCTGTTTAGGTTGTTCTGCCAAAAATTCAGATTAGCAAATAGTGCTAAAATAAAATAGAATACTAATATAATTAAAACATGAAAATGCAATTAAAACAGATTTTAAAACACACTTTAAAAAACACGTCAATAAAGCTGAAAGCTTCAAAACCCAACCAGCCATAAATATGTTCTAGATAACAAAAGACTATTAGAATTAGAAAGACATGAACTGAGATTTGGGTGGGACACATAACTGTGGTATGGTAAGGTTAAGATGAATGTGTTGTTTTTTTTAAAAAAAATCATGTAATAAGAAGAGTGTTGCTAAAAGTATGGGTTAAATATAAAGATATGTTTGGTACTAAAATACCTGGTTAGGGGGCTCTACATACTGTCCCGATAGAGCAACATCCTGCTACCCCTTTCAGCACCAGATCAGGGCCACAGCTCCGATCTGGCACTTTGCTGGCTCTAAAAGAAATGGCAAAATGCCACTCCTTTTGAACCTGGCAAAATGGCGCCCTTGCCACTGCAGCGGTATGTTTCAGTGCTCCTTTTGGCATTCACCGTATAAACATTGCACCAAAGAATTGTGTGATGCCAGTGTGGGGGTGGCATTGGGGCATGCAACTTCCAAATGTCATGCCCCCACACCGATGCTTCAAGCCAGTCTGTAAAGCCCCTAGGTCTCCAACTTAAAACAGGGCTGGGCAACTGTGGAAGACTTGTTGTGTCCCTTCAAGTCATTTTCGACTTGTGACGACTATTAGGTGATGACATGGGGTTTTCTTTGCAAGATTTATTCAGAGGGAGTTTGCTTTTGCCTTCCTCTGAGGATGTCACATGACCCAGTGAGTGTCCATGGCCAAGTGGGGATTTTAACCCTGGCCTCCAGAGTCCTAGTCCAGTGTTCAAACCACTATACCACTCTGGCTCTTGAGGGTCACACTGGCCCCTCAGGAGATCTTGTAGAGCATTACTCCTACATCATGCTCACTCCTACAAAAAAAAATTTGGTTCCTAAATGCACCCAAACACAATCTAAGGGGCATGGGGGCATTTTCCCGTGCTCTGTGGCCTTCCTGGGCCACTTTAGGCCTAGGAGAAGCCTTTTTTTAACAACAGGAAGTGAGCAGAAGATATTTCTTGTTCATTTCCTGTTTCACAAAAGCCCTCTCCTGGGCTTAAATTGGGCCAGGAGACCTGGAAACATGATGAAAATGCTTGTCACACCCCCTAGCAGGCATTTTTCAAAAAAATTGAAATATATATATTGTTGATCTCTAGGGGCCAGGGGGTCTCCAAATGTGATCAAAGTGCCCCTCACATCCATTTAGAGGTCATTTTGCAATCTGGAGCAAAAAAATGTTTCTTTTAAAAATGGCCAAAAAACTAACCTCTTGGGAGCTATCTGTGGCCCATAGGCTGTACTTTCCCCACCCTTGGCTTAAAAGATGGGTTGGAAGTAGTATCCAGAGATGTAGCTACTGAAATGAAGCTACATACCTAGGGTTGCCATAAGTCAGGACCTCCAAACCGGGACAAATGTAGGACAAATGTAGGACAACATTTTCAAATGTAGGGCACTTTTATAAAAATAGAGGACATGAAAAATTGCTGGTTTCTTTTAAAAAAAATATAGGATTAAATAGAAAGGGAGGTTAAATAAGGGGGTTTGAGAAAGGGGGCTATAGAAGGAGGGCTAGACGGGGTACCTAGAGGGGATTAGGGTTAGATAAAGAGGAGTAAGATAGAGAGGGGTTAGAGGGGGGCTTAAAAGAGACTTAAATAAGGAACCTAAATAGAGGGGGGTTAGATGGGCTTAAATTCTTTTGTTTTGTTTTTGTTTTTCATGCTTTATTTATTATTTTCCATATTACCACATATTGATACATTTCATACTTACTTATATATGGGCTTAAATTCTAAAGCACCAGAGTTGTTCTCTCTGCAGGGCTCTCAGACTACATACACACTGCAGAAATAATCCAGTCTGACAGTACTTTAACTGTCCTGGATCAATGCTATGGAATTCTGGGAAATGTAGTTTGTTGTGGCTCCAGAGCAGAGCTCTGCTTGTTCAGTGCCAGGAGCTGATTTGCCTGTGTAGTTTGGCTGTTAATTTCACAAACCGCTCGGATTCCCAGTGATTGGGTGGTATATAAATAAATCCTATTACTATTATTATTATTATTATTATTATTAAATAAGGTGGTTAGAGCAGTGGTTCCCAAACTGTGTCCTTTAAGAGATTTTGGACTTCAACTCCCAGAAGCCTCAGACATGTTACTCAATAGTCTGAGATTCTGGGAGCTGAAGTCCAAAATTCCTTCAAGAGCACAGTTTGGGGATCACTGGGTTAGAGAGAGGGGGAAGTAGATAGAGAGGGGTTGGAGGGGAGTTTAGATGGAGAGAAGGAGGTACATAGAAGGGGGTTAGAGAGGGCTCAGTTAAAGTGGGGTAAC
>NC_056522.1:213350735-213355272 GCF_019175285.1 Sceloporus undulatus
AAGAATCCATAGTAGTGGAATCATATATGAGGATTATTAAATAAGGTGGTTAGCAGAGCAGGTGGTGTCCCAAACTTGGCCTAAGAGTTTTGGGGACTCAACTCCCCGAAGCCCAGACAGTGGTACACATAGTCTGAGATTCCGGGAGCTGAATCCAAAATTCCTCAAGAGCACAGTTGGGGGGATCACTGGGTTAGAGAAGGGGAGAGTAGATAGAGAGGGTTGGGGGGGGATTTAGATGGAGAGAAGGAGGTACATAGAAGGGGGTTAGAGAGGGCTCAGTTAAGTGGGGTACAGGGGAGAGGGGAGTCCAGAGAGAGGGTTAGGAGAGAGGGGTGTGTGTTTGGGGGACCTAGGGGGGGGCTTTCCAATGTCAGCTGGGGGTGATCCTGGGGGGACCCGGGGCCCAGGAGGGCCTGGAGAGGTGCCCCTCTTTGCCTCTCCCGGGTGCCAGCCCCTTCACCCTCTTCTGAGCCTAAATGCCGAGGCGCTTCCTCCTCTTCCTCTCCTCGGCGGCTGGTCCCTGAGGCGCCCTCCCCCTTTAATGAGACATGCCCCTGGCGCTTCAGAGCCAGAGCCCCTTCCTTGCAAGAGCAGGAGGAGGAGGAGGGCTGGGGGGCAGGGGTTCCAGGAAAGGGTCCTTTCGTTCCCCAAGCCGGGCTGCCCCAGAGGCCAGGGCCCTTTCCTCCCCTCTCCCAGCGGCCTGCCTGGATGGGCGGGGGCCACTGCTGCTGCCGACCTGCCTGGCTCTGCTCCTCCTCCTCGCGCCTTGTTGCCCTGCCTGACTAAGCTTGCTCCTTGGGAGGGCTGGCCAATAGGGGCAAGGCAGAGCAGCAGAGCCCTCCCCTGCCAGCTCCAGCCCATCACAATATAGGGATGCAGCAGGGCCAGGAGCCGGGCAGCCACCCAAGGGCGTGACGTGACCGGGAACGCCCCCTAGAAATCGGGGGAGTCATGCCTCCCACCGGGTTATGGCAAGCCTATACATACCAGACATACAGGATTCTATCTGTGTGTTTGTGTATGTGTATATGTGTACATGCATGTCTGTGCACATATTGCATAAGGAGCCCTGGTGGTGCAGTGGGTAAATGCCAGTACTGCAGCAACAATGTTGTGAGTTTGATTCCAGGGCTCCAAGATTGACTCAACCTTCCATCCTTTCGTAGGTCAGTAAAGTGGTAGAGAATGCTGACTTCACTATTAAGTGGTATAGAAATGTAAATGCTATTGCTATTTATATTGCTGTTGTGTGTCCAGACTGAAACAACAGCTGTCAGGTTCTTCGGAGTCCTGCTTCTGACTTCAGCTGGCAAAACAAGAGTACTGTGCATCAAGCATCTTTTTTTTCTCTCATCTCCAAATCTGCTTTGCTTCCAAATTTGTTTGAGAAATATTTGTTAGTCTCGTATGCAAACTAGGTAAAACCCATTTTGGGAATTCTATATGCATTTCATAAGGGGGTGGGAGGGTGTTATGGAGTGGAGTGAACCAAATTAAAAGCCTTTACAGAGAAGTGTAACATAAACATTGTAAAAACATGCAATGTGTTTATAAAGCTCAGGCAAATGGATCGAGTTTTTCCTCCCTCTCTCTTGCCCTAATGGGCCTCTTGTTAGTCACGGAGTTGATCAGTAATGCATTTGAATGCAATCTTTGCCTTCAAATGCTGCCGAATATTCAAGCGTGGGATACTATAGCAAATTTGCTGCAATGCCTAGGCACCAAAGGGTGAGTTAAGGATGGACTGTCAGCATTAAGGTCATGACCTGCAATGGAAGTAATGTACAGATCTAGAGCACTAATGAGGGATACAATAACTTCCACAATAATGATGCACAATACAGAGGGGGGAAAATCCCATGTATTCTTGGCTAGTTCTGCAGATGTGAATGGGAACAAGAATTTATTTACCCTAACTGGCCTGCGCTATAACTTGTTTACATGTAGTGATATGAATGCCATTTTGTTTTATGCAAGTACTAAAGCAATATGGTGATGATGCATCTTGTTCTTCATTTAAAGCAGAATTGGGCAACAGTGGAGGGTCTGGGATGACACCTCATTTCCCACCTACTCCTTGGACCCTTGCTGGCTGATATTTCAGGCATTTAAAGGGTTTGGGGGAGGGAAGAACATTGATGTGGGAAATTACACTGTAAAGGCCTCTTGAGGATGGACCTCCATTTCTATAAATTTTTTTTAAAAAAATCTGGGAGTCCAAGAGTCTGGGAGAAACCTGGTAGCCAAATAGAAGGCCTTCAGAGGCAACATATGGCTTGTGAGCGGTGCAATTCCTATTCCTGATTAAGAAAGTGGCATTTGTATGTTTAAGCTAGTAGGATATTATACTGGTAGTTATGTGGAGATGGCACTGCAGAACATAAGAATAACCTGGCTGGATTCAGGACCATCTTTAGACATTTTTCTAACTCAGGTAATGCAGTAAATGGCACCCTATTGTTGATATTTTGGGTGATGAACCTTGCCTGTGATTCCAGTCCGGTGCCAAATGGATGAAGATGCCGGTTATCTCTCCAACACAGGAACACAGCGAAACTCCAAAACAGGCTTTCAGCTTGCTGGAACAATGCCTGGAAAAACAGCTGCTGAATCAAAGAATCACTCTTCAGTAGTTCACTCCTTAGAGGGCTTTATTACTTTGTTTCAAATAAACACGAGCTAGTCACTACTATACAAAAACTCTTACTGTCACACCACACTATCTCCAAACTCCCATCAGAACAGCGTTTTCCTTATATACAGTATTACCATGAGGCGACCACTAAGTCCAGCCTCTTCATATACAAGTTGGCATGCACCACAAACACCAATCCACCTTGAGACTGAAGACATAGCATATTTACATTTAGTTATGCTCAGTTGACCTTGAACATCCGGCTGCTGCTCTGGACTCCAGCTGTAGCCAATTTAGGCTTCTGCAGCCATTGCCACATATGAACATTTTCACCTTCAATATACTAACACCTATACTTAGCCAATTTGGGGTGTGTATAGAAACCCACTCCCTGTTCATCAGCCCAGTTCATCAGTTCAGACCAATTCTGATCAGATCTTGGCCCAGTTTGATCCAGATCAATATAAAACTTGTGGACCTTGAATCTGAACTAAAATTTGGAAATTTGGATCACCTGACCTCCTACTGATTTGCAGTTTAAAAACAAAACGACTACTTTGGACATGAGGGACTGAATACACGGGATTCACCCTGCTCAATTTCAAACAGGTAGCTTCAGGAGAGAGAACCGATGTGGAATAGCGGTTTGAGTGTTGGACTACAACTCTGGGGATCCGGGTTTGATTCCCCACTTGGCCATGAAACCTACTTGTGTTCTTGGGCAAGTCACATTCTCTCAGCCTCAGAGGATAGCAATGGCAAACCTCCCCTAAAAAAACTTGCCAAGAAAACCTCATGATATGGTCACCATAAGTTTAAAAAAAATGACTTGAAGGCACACAACAACAACAGCAACAGCAGCTTCGGGGAGGCTTTTGTAAGGGGAGGACTAGGTGTTTATAAAACTCCAGCCAGTAACATCTGTTAAACTGTTAAACTAAGAAGAATTAATGACACAACACACTTGATGATATGTTTTTGCTTTATTCTATCAGCACTCCAACTGGTAGCATCTAAAGTTTAAGTGGGCAGATGCTGAGCTTCACTTGTTTTTTCTAGGTATGCAAAGGGATCTTGTAGCACCTTTGAGACTAATCGAAAGAGGGAGGTTGGTAGCAGGAGCTTTCATAAACTTGAGTCTCCTTCCTCAGATGCATGGGGACCCAATGCATCTGAGGACGTAGGCTCAAGTCAGTGAAAGCTCATGCAACCAACTTCTCTCTTTCAGTTAATCTCAAAGGTGCTACAAGATCTCTTTGCATACTGATTTCCCAAATTAATATGGTTATGCCTTTGAGTTTTGCTAGGCACAAAGAGGAAATAGTCTTCTTCCCTCTGGCCCTACTAGGGGTACAAATCCATATACACTTGTTTCACAGGAGGGAAACATTAACAGCAAATGAGGAGCAGGAGGAGAATGAGTCTGTTAATGATGTATTTAATTAGAATATTTAAGGGAAATAGATGAAGGGTTTTTTCAACCAAAAATGTGACCTGTCAAGTGGGTAGTAAAATAATGGTGCATGTTTTGCAGAAGAGAAATGTGAATTGTTGTAGTGAGCTGCACACTAAAAAGGCAAAAAGATTAACTTTAACTTTAACTTTTAAAACAACAGACATCTCATCTCAACTAACAAAACTAATATACCCACTGAGAACCATTTACTTTCTGCCTATAGTTATTTAGTATATCTGATCCCAACTGCTGTGAAATGACACAGTGATGATGAAGACCTAAAGAGAGGGAACATAATTTTGCAAGAAATAGTCAAATACCTAGCCTAACAACAAAATAAGGATAATGATTTAGTAGGTGAGCATCCAAAAGCATCCTTTTAGCATCCAAAGCCAACAGTAGGAAGCATCCAAAGCCAACATATTTCTTAGCATCTCATTTTA
>NC_056522.1:213355282-213358333 GCF_019175285.1 Sceloporus undulatus
AATAATAATAATAATAATAATAATAATAATAATAATAATAATAATAATAATTTTTATTTATATCCCGCCTCTCCCTGGGGATCGAGGCAGATTGCAAAGAGAAACAAACATAATATTAAAATACATTATACATTTAAAATTCAGCACAATCCCTTAACCCCCCCCCCCCAACAACTGGTAGCTGAGACGCAGGTGGTTCCACTTTTAAGATGGGCTTTGCAACTGCAAAGGGGTGGAGGCCATTTCCCTCCCCTCCACACACTTGTCACATTGGCATGCCTGAAGCAACTGGAAGTGATGGATGGTTTTCAGCTTTTGATTGTATCGGCGAGCTTGGAGATAGGGGGAAGTGCTGCATTTTGCAACTTGGAGACATTCTGTAGGGTATGGGGCAAAAATGGGGGGGGGGCCTCTGGTGGGTTTTAGGGGGAGTCAAAGGCTGCATAGTGGGTTCCCATAATCACCTGCTTTCCACACGTTCCTCAGCCCTGTTTTAGGGACTCGGGAATCATAGATATATCTATCTTCTAACTTCTCTAATTTCTAACTTCTTAACTTCTCTAATGTTAAACACCTTTACTGTCCCATATGCCAGTGAATTCAGTATTGTATAAGACAGTTGCATTTACCAATGCATAATTTTACAGCAGTGGTCCCCAAATTGTGCCCTTTAAGAGATTTTGGACTTCAGTTCCCAGAAGCCTCAGCCATATTGGCCAATAATCTGGGTTTCTGAGAACTGGAGTCCAAAATCCTTTAAAGAGCACAGTTTGGGGACCACTGCTCTACAGGTATGTCAGGTTACAACTCCTGTCATCATCAGCCAACACAGATAGCTGATCATGATGGGAGTCATAACTGACATGACTGGAGAACATTATAGCTTTAACTGTGATTATATTTCTTTCAATGTGACAAGATTGCTTTTCTTAGGTTATTAGAGGGTGCTGGAAGTCATAGAGAAGCAATGGGAGTGATTCCGTACTCATTTGTTCAGATCTATATCCCTTTGTCTTTAACTAAAATGTATTAACAAAAGTTTAATTTTACTTCCAAGTTTATGAGAAAGCTGGTCCTCTGAAGGTGGTGTCCTTCTCTGTTTTATTCTGTAAGTTAATGTACTAATTCACCACAGATAATAAATGGAAAATCCCAAGGGCTATTGAACACTCCTTACATTTTCCTGGTCAGTCAGCAAAAAACTGAGTAGCACAGGTGTTTGTATAATTGTGATACATTGGGGAGAAGTGCTTATCTGGGTCCAACTGTTGGGTATGAAAATTGTAGAGAGCAATACCTACAAGCCATTTTATTGGTACCCATTTTGGGTGTATTCACAATTCTTGGTAGTTACTTACATTGTCATGTACTGACAGGGTATGTTTGGGGTATCAACTTAAATGAAAATACCAAGTTTGGTTGAAATTGGTCCATAAATTCTCCAAGGAAAAGAATTCAGAAATGCAAAGTTCTGGAGGTAGAAAATAATGATGATGATGATGATGATGATGATGATGATGATGATGATGATAATAATAATAATTTTATTTATATTTCCCCGCCTCTCCCTGCGGATTGTGCCGGGTTACATATATTATAATGGATCTATTCTATGGCTTTCCTTTTGATCCCCTTATCTAAGATTAAAATGAAAGTTAAAATGAAGAACATACAAACTTTGGTGGCTCTGTGATCAAACTTGTGGATTTATAGAGCATAACAGACAGATATACAGTCACTAAATTATAGAACAGATTTTGAATAACTTTGAATATATCTCTAATGTTTGTTCCATGCCTATGTTGGGCACCAAGGCAAAGATTTAGGTATAAAGCCAGTGGTGTCACCAGGGAACTGTGGGGAGCATGGACTGCACCAGGTGATACTTTTGGGGGTGGTAACACCACTGCTCCTCAAACATCTGCATTTTGCCTATTTGCCAGTATGTCTTCAAAATGCTGAAGAGATGGTATGAGTTGGGTGAGAGGGGAAAGGAAAGGTCCCAGTTTAAAAAAAACAACCCTAAAATTGGAAATTTCAAAATTAAAAATTTTAATTTTATTTTTTTTAAAAGAAATGTCTTTTAAAATGTCACATTTTACCAAATTTTCACTTTAAACATATGAAACTATGTATAGGTAAACCCATTTATTCTGTTCATATGATATTGTAATTTAAAGGGAGTGTGTCCCTGTTGGTTCTCCTGGACTTCTCAGCGGCTTTTGATACTATCGATCATGCTATCCTTCTGGACCATCCTTCTGGTTCCATTCCTTCCTGGAGGGGTGAACCCAGAAAGTGGTGCTGGGGGAATCCTGTTCGACCCCTGGCCATTGGCCTGTGGAGTCCCTCAGGGTTCTGTGTTGTCCCCTATGCTGTTTAACATATACATGAAACTGCTGTGAGAGGTTGTCTGGAGTTTTGGGTGCAGTCTCATCAATATGCAGATGGCACTCAACTCTACTACTCCTTCCCACCTCAATCCAAGGAGACTGTCTTGGTCCTAAACCAATGTCTGTCTTAAGAAATGGTCTGGATGAGGGCAAACAAGTTGAAACTTAATCTAGACAAGACAGAGGTGCTCCTGGTTTGTCGGAAGGCAGATCAGGGAATAGGGATCTAGTCTGTGTTAGATGGGGTCACACTGCCCTGAAGACACAGGTTCGCAGTTTGGGGGTACTCTTGGACTCAGCTGTGAACCTGGAGGCCCAGGTCTCTGCTGTAACCAGGAGGGTTTTTTCACATTTAAACCTCGTGCACCAGCTGTGCCCATTCCTTGAGATGCTAGAGAGGGCCTTTTTGGTGGCTGTCCTTAGGCTCTGGAACTCCCTGCCCAGGGAGATCAGAATGGCTCCTTCCTTGATGGCCTTCTGCTGGCAGGTGAAGACCTACCTGTTCTCACAGGCATTTAAGGAACTGCTATAAGGACAGGCTGGGATGTTGGACCACTTTAAAAATTTGATACAGTTTTTTTCTCTGTATATAGGCGGGATATAGACCGCCCATTTGGGGCGGTCTGGCCCCGCCCCTTTCCCCGGAGTATCGGGGCTT
>NC_056522.1:213358358-213385962 GCF_019175285.1 Sceloporus undulatus
AGAGAGAGGAAGGCAGTTGGTCCCGAGTAGGGGGGGGCCAAGAGGGTTGCACAATTGTAAACACTTGATGTGGAATCGGGCGCCGGGAGGAAGTTGGCAAAGAAGACAACAATGTGCCGGATATTGGGAGGAAGAGAAGGGCACGCTGGCTCTGAATCCAAGCAAACACTGGGGCAGGGATAAGCGGTCCAATAGCGGGGCGGGACATGGTATGTGGTTTGTCTTCCTAGTCCAGTCGTTCCAGGGTTTGGTACCCCGGCGGGGGGGTTACCAGGGGCAGGCAGAAGCATACAAGAAGCGAGCGAAGAGCAGGACGTAGATGGTGAGATTAAGCCATGGCCAACCAGGCCTTTCTGGGATTCAGGAATAAGGTTGTGGGTGTGGGGGAGTTGAAGGGGGGGGAGGAAAAAGTGCGAGGTTTAGAAGAGTAGCAAGTAGTGTCAGAGGGGCCAAAACACCAGAAAGGATATAGCCAACGTCACAACAAATACGTGACCGGCCGCTCAAAGACGTTGTGGCTGGCACGTGTCTAGGGGGGCCGGCACCCGCGAACCGGAAACCCACCCCCCCCATGCTGACAGAACTAGTGAAAAGCCGCCCGACTAGTTCCTCTCCCCCTTCCCCACCCTTTTTTTTGTTTCCTTTAATATCTGTCGTAGAAAATAGGCTTCTCGAGTGGAATACCATAGTGTCAGAAGGGATATGACTCACCATTTTATGCCATATTTTGGTCGGAGGGGGGGATGGTTGGTTGGTGCCCACAGGCAAGTCCAAAGTCGCGACCTGGTGGGCAGTAGGGCCAAATGTTAGGGTAGGGTGTATGTATGGTTGCATGGCGACCCGAAAAAATGTGCGTGGCAACGGTACTGGGTTTTGGAGAAAACCGGGGGGGACTCGCACGGAAACACTCTTGTGTTAACTCTAAGTAAGCCCACTGAACTTACAAACTTATGTCCACGTATTGGGATCATTTAGTCGGTTTCTGGTGAGGTTGTGGGATGGCTGCACGAAAAATTCAGATGTGTGGGGTGCGAGAAAAATGAGCTAATAGGGTAAAAAAGAAAATGAATACAATAGATTACAAGACGGGGGGGATGGAACAATGCAATTAAAAAAGAAAACAGATTTTAAACACACTTGGAAAAAGGGCGGGACAAAGCACGTCAGGAGGGTCAAGCGGAAGGGCTTGAACGGGGCCAACCCAACAACCCATAAGTAGGTTTCTAGATAACAACGAGGAGCTCTGTAAGAAATTAGAAAGCAGACTATATTTTGTGTGTGGTCTGCCCGAGAACCTAAGCTGTGTGGTTATAGTGTTAAGGGCTAAATGAATTTTTGTTTTTTTTTACAAAATAATTACTCGAAAAAGTTTGCGTACACGTCTGGGTGTCCCTCATCACCGCTCGTGTTTGGTCCTCCCCTCCACGGGGTTAAGGGGCCTCAAGGCCTCCCTGTGGCCGCCAATAGCAGCACCATCCTGCTACACCACCTCCCCGAGCTACCCACCGGGCGCCGGTCACATCCCAGATCAGGGCCACCAACAAACGCCGCGTCTGGCCCTTTGCGTGTGGGCTCGAAAAGAAGGGCAAAGCCACTGGGGCGGCTTTTGACTGGCTAAAATGGTGCCTGCCAATGCAAGGGGTCTGTTTCGAGTGGCTCCTTTTGGCGATGCACCGGATAAAACAGTGCCCCAAAGGGAAGTGGTATGCCAGGGTGGGGGTGGCAATTGGTGGCGGCAACTTCCAAATGTCAGGCCCCCACACGGATGCTTCAAGCCAGTCTGTAAAGCCTCCTAGGGTGCTCAGCGGTGTAAAACGCGTATGGCTGGGGGAGCAACTGTGGAAGACTTGTTGTGTCCAGCTTCAAGGCATTTTCGGACTTGTGACGACGTATAGTGATACAAGTAGGAAAAGGGGAGGGGTGGATTGTTTTCGTTGCAAAGAATAATTATTCAGAGGGAGTTTGCCGTTTGCCTTCCTCTGAGGAGGTCACATGACCCAGTGAGTGTCCATGCCAATTGGGGATTTTGAAGCCCTGGCCTCACAAGTCCTAGTCCAGTGTTTCAATTCAAACAACTATGACCACTCTGGTGCTCGTGGTGAGGGGCCACACTGCCCATCAGGGTGCTATCTTGTAGGCATTACGCTAGCAGGGGGTCATGCTCACTCCTACAAAGAAAAAATTGTGTTCCTACATAATGCACCCATGACCCGAACACAATCATGGTGCATGGGGCATTTCCCCGTGCTCGGTGCGGTTGCCTTCCTGGCCCAGGTTTAGGCCTAAGGAGAACCTATTTTTTTAACACATGAATAAGCAGAGATATTTCTTGTTCATTTCCTTTTCACAAAAGCAAAGCCCTCATCCTTGGCGTAATTGGGGACCAGTAGACCTGGAACATGAGAAAATGCTTGTCACGGGGGAACGAGCGCAGCAGGTCAACGAGCCAGGCCCCCTAGCAACAAGGCTTTTGGTCAAAAAAATTGAAATATATATAATGCTGATCTCTAGGGGACGATGGGGGTCTACAATGTGATCAAGTGCCCTCACATCCATTTAGGAGGTCAGTTTGCAATCTGGATCAAGAAAAAATGTTTCTGAAAATGGCCAAAAAACTAACCTCGTGGGAGCTCTGTGGCCACATAGCTGGAGCTTTCCCGCACCTTGCTTAAAAGATTGGGTTGGTAAGTAGTATCACAGAGATGTAGCTACTGAAAGAAGCTACATACCCTAGGGGGCCATAAGTCAGGACTCCAAACAGGGACAAATGGTAGGACAAGGTACAACATTTTCAAATGTAGGTCACTTTTAATAAAATAAGGGGTTCAGGAAAAATTGCTGGGTTCTTTTCCCTTCTGTTAAAAAATATGGATTAAATATAAAGGGAGGTGAAATGGAAGGTTGTTTGGAGAACTGGGGCTACATAAGGAGGCTAGAACGGGTACCGTACGAGGGATTAGGGTTTAGATAAGAGGAGAAGATAGAGAGGGGGTTAGAAGGTGGGCTAAAAGAGACTTCAATAAGGCACCTAAATAGAGGGATGAGAAGAGTTTAGATGGGCTTAAATTCCTTTTTTTTTTTTTGTGGAGGGAATGTTTGTTTTTTCATAGCTTCATTTAATTCTTTTCCATATTGACCACATATTGATACATTTCATACTGACTTACTCTGGCTTAAATTCCTAACAGACCCCAGAGTTGTTCGCTCTGCAGCTTCGCAGAACTACATACAACACACTGCAGAAATACAGCCGGTCCTGACAGGACTTTAACTGTCCTTGATCAAGGCTAGGGAATTCTGGGAAATGTTAGTTTGTTGTGGGTCGCCAGAGCAAAGAGGCTCTGCTTGTTCAGTGACAGGAGCTGATTTGCAACAAAATAATGGTAGTTTGGCTTGTTAATCATTCAACAAACCGCGCGATTCCCAGGGATCTGGGGGGTATATAAAATAAATCCTATTATTAGTATATATATTGATGGATTCATTAAATACAGTGGGTTAGAGCAGCAGGTGGTGTCCCAAACGGTTTGGCCTTGGTAAAGGATGTTTTGGGGACTGTCAAACTCCCCGAAGCCTGCAGACATGGGTACTCAGATAGTTGAGATTCCTGGGAGCGTAAGTCCAAAATTCCTGTCAAGAGCACAGTTTAGGGGGGATCACTGGTGTTAGAGAGAGGGGGAGAGTAGATAGAGAGGGGTTGGAGGGGAGGATTTAGATGGATGAATGAAGGTGAGGTACAATAGAAGGGGGTTATAGAGAGGGCTTCAGTTAAAGTGGGGTGACAGGGGGAGAGGGGAGTCCAGAGAGAGGGTTAGGAGAGAGGGGTGTGTGGTTTGGGGGAGCCTAGGGAGGGGGCTTTCCAATGTCCGAAGTGGGGGTGATCTTGGGGGAGACCCCGGGGGCCCAGGAGGGGGCCGTGGAAGGTGCCCCTCCTGATTGCCTACTCCCGGGTGCCAGCCCCTTGCACTCCTCTTCTGAGCCTAAATGCCGAGGCGCTTCCTCCTTCTTCCGTCTCCGATCGGCTGGTCCCGTGAGGCGCCCCTCCCCTTTAATGAGACAGCTGCGCCTTGGCGCTTCAGAGCCCCCTTCCTTCAAAGAGCAGAGAGGAGGGAGGAGGGCTGGGGGGGCAGGGGGGTTCCAGAGAAGGGAGTCCTTTTCGTTTCCCAAGCCTGGGGCTGCCCCAGAGTCAATGGTGCCCCTTTTCCTCCCCTCTCCACAGCGTGCCTGCCATGGATGGGGCGGTGGGCCACTGCTGCGTGCCGCATGCAACTGTGGCTCTGCTCCTCCTCCTCGCAGCACTTGTTGGCCTGCCTGACTAAGCTTTGCTCACTTGGGAGGGCTGGCCAATGAGGGCACAGGACAGAGCAGCAGAGCACTCCCCTGACCATGCTCAGACGCAGCCCATCACAGATATGATGTGATTGCAAGCAGGGCCAGGAGCCGGGCAGCCCCACCAAGAGGCGTGGACGTGACCGGGAACGCCAGCCCCCTAGGAAATCGTGTGAGGTCATGCCTCCGCCTCCACCGGGTTATGGCAAGCTGATACATACCAGACATACAGGATTCTATCTGTGTGTTTGTGTATGTGTAGTATGTGTACAGTGCTGTCTGGTGCACATATTGCAATAAGAGAGCCCTGGTGGTGTCATGTGGGTAAATGCAAGTACTGCAGCAACAATGTTTGGGTGAGTTTTGTAGATTCCAGGGCTGCCAATGATTGACTCAACCGTTCCATCCTTGATCGTAGGTTCAGTTAAAGTGGTAGAGAATGCCTGAACTATTTCACATATTGACAGTGGTATAGAAATGTAAATGCTATTTGCGTATTTATATTGCTGTTAGTGTGTGCCAGACTAGAAACAACAGACTGGTCAGGTTCTTGTCGGAGTCCTGCGTTCTGAACTTCAGCTGGCAAAAACAAGAGTACGGTGCATCAAGCATCGTTTTGTTTCTCTCATCTTGCCAAATCTGCTTTTGCTTCCAAATTTGTTTGAGAAAAATATTTGATTAGTCATCGTGGATGCAAACTAGGTATAAACCCAGTTTTATGGGAATTCTATATGCATTTCCATAAGGGGGATGGGAGGGGTGTTATGGAAAGTGTGAGTGAACCAATTAAAAGCCTTTACAGAGAATGTGTAACATAACAATGGTAAGAAACATCAGGGAGATGTGTTATTGTATAAAGATCAGGGCGGCGGAATGAAGGATCGAGTTTGTTTGCCGCCTCCACGTCTCTCTTGCCACTAATGGCCGGCTCGTTGGTTAGTGGGCACGGAGTTGGATCAGTAATAGGCATTTGAAGGTAAGATTTTGCCTTCAAATGCTGCCCGAGTCAAATTCAAGCGTTGGATGCACTAATGGGGGGGGGGGGGAGCAAATGTTGTCTGAAATGCCTAGGCACCAAAGGGTGGAGGGTTAAGGATTTAGGGCAAGGTGGTACAGCATTAAGGTCATGACCTGACAATGGAAGTGAAATGTAACAGATCGTAGGAGCAACTAATGAGGGATAGCAATAACTGTCCACAATAATGATGCACAATACAGAGTGGGGTAAAATCCCACATGTAGATTCTTTGGCATAGTTATCAATGTGATACTGTGAATGGGAACAAGAATTGATTATTTAACCTATCTGCCTAACTGGGCATGCGCTATGAACTGTTGTTTACAATGTAGTGATATGAATGCCATTTTGTTTTTATAGCAAAGTACGTAAAGCAATATGGTGAGGTTATGCATCTTGTGGTCTTGCATTTTAAAGCAAATTGTTGGCAACAGTGGAGGTTAACTTGTGGATGAGGAGGCATGACACCTCAATTTCCCCACCTACTCCTTGGACCCGGTTGCTGGCTGATATGTTCAGGCATTGTAAGAGGGTTGTGGGGGATGGTAAGAACCTTTAGTGATGTGGGAAAGTTAACAACATGTAAACGGCATCTTTGCAGGAATGGACCTCCATTTGCTATAATTTTTTGTTTTAAAAAATCTGTTGGATCGGCAAGAGTCGGGGAGAAACCGTGGTAGCCATAATAAAGTGCCTTGCAGAGGCAACATATGGCTTGTAGATCGGTGCATTCGCTATATCCTGAGTTAAGAAATGTGGCATTTTGTTATGTTTAAGCTAGTAGAGAGATTATAACTGGGTAGTTATGTGGAGGTTGGCACATGGCAGAACATAAGGAATAACCTGAGCTGTGGATGTTTCAGGAACCATCGTTTAGACATTTTTTGCTAACTCAGGTAAATGCAGTAATGGCACCCTATTGTTGATCATTTTGGGTGATGAACGTTGCCTTGTGAATTCCAGTTCCGGTGCCAAATGGGATGAAAGATGGCCGGGTTATCTCTCATCAAACACATCAGGAACAACACAGCGAAACTCCAACAAAGGCTTTCAGCTTGCTGTGAACGAAATGCCCTGGGAAAAACAGCTAGGCTGAAGTCAAAGAATCACTCTTTCAGTAGTTTCACCTCCTTAGAGGGCTGTTATTACTTTGTTTCAAAATAAAGGCACGAGCAGTAGTCACTACTAGTACAAAACTCTACTTACTGATCACTAACCACACTATCTCCAAACTCCCATCAGAACAGCGTGTTTCATGTAGATATACAGTATGTACCAATGAGGCGACCACTAAGTCACCAGCCTCTCAATAATACAAGTTGGGCATGCACCAGAAAAAAAAAAAAAACAGAACACCAATCCACCGTTGTAGACGTGAAGACAGATGCAGTATTTACATATTAGTGCATTTAGTTATGCTCAGTTTGACATTGAACATCCGGCTGGCTGCTCTGGGACTCTCCACTGTGCCAATTTATGGCTGTCTGCAGCCATTGCCAACATATGAACATTTTCCAACCTTTCAATATACTAACATATAACACAATAGGACTTAGCCAATTTGGGGATGTGTATAAGAGAACCCACTCACCTGTGCAATCAGCCCAAGTTCATCAGTTCAGATCCAGAATTTCCTGATCCAGATATCCCAATTCGCCCAGTTTATGAGATCCGAAGGTCAATATAGAACTCTGTGGACCTTGAATCTGAAACGTAAAATGTTGAGAAATTTGTGGATCACCTGTACACTCCTACTGATTTGCAAGTTTAAAAACACAACGACTATGACTTTGGACATTGATGGGACGTGAAATACACGGGATCACCCTGCTCAATTTCAAACAGGGTAGCTTCAGGAGGGAGAGAAACCGATGTGGAAATAGCGGTGTGTGAGTGTTGGACTACAACGCTGGGGAAATCCGGGTTTTGATGTCCCACACTTGGCACATGAAAACCGTACTTGTGTTCTTGGGCAAGGTCACAGTTCGTCTCACCTCGAGAGGATTAGCAATGGGCAAAACCTCCCCTAAAAAAACTTGGCCAAGAAAAACCCTCATGGATATGGTCACCATAAGGTTATAAGAAAAAATGACTTGTAAGGCACACAACACACACAAGGGCGAACAGCAGCTTCGGGGAGGCTTTTGTAAGGGTGAGGTACTATGTGTTTAGTAAAACTCCAGCCAGGTACATCTGTTAAAACTGTGTAAACGTAAGTAAGAATTAATTGACACAACACACTTGATGATAGTGTTTTTTGCTTTATGTCTATGCAAGCTGCCACGGTGGTATCATCTAAAGGTTTAAGTGGGCATGACTTATGCGGGTTCAAACTTAGTGTTTTTTTCTAAGGTAATGGCAAAGGGATCTTGTAGCACCTTTGAGACTAATCGAAAGAGGGAGGTTGGTAGCAGGAGCTTTCATAAAGCTTGAGTCTCCTTCCTGTCAGATGAGCATGGGGGGACCCAAGGATCATCTGAGGACGTAGGCTCAAGTCAGTGAAAGCTCATGCAACCAACTTCTCTCGTTTCAGTTAATCTCAAAGGTGCGATCAAGATATCGTTGTGCATGACTGATGATCCTCAAATTAATATGGTGTTTAGGTTCCTTTTGAGTTTTGCTAAGGGCACAAAGAGGTAAATAGGTCCTGTCTTCCCTCTGGCCCTACTAGGGGTACAAATCCATATACACTTGTTTGCAGCAGGAGGGACACATTAACAGCAAATAGTGAGCAGGAGGAGAATGAGTCTGGTTAATGAGTGTAATTTCAATTAGAATATTTAAGGGAAATGGATAATTGAAGGGTTTTTTTTCAATTCAGCAAAAAATGTTGACCTGTCAGTGGTGTAGTAAAATAATGGTGTGCATGTTTTTGCAGAAGAAGAAATGTGAGATTGTTTTGAGTGAGCTGGCACACTAGAGCACCTATAAGAAGGCAACAAAGATGTAACTGTTACACTTTAACTTTTAAAACAACAGACAATCTGCATCTCAACTAACAAAACTGAATATACCCACTGAGAACCAGTATTACTTTCCTGCTATAGTTATGTTAGTATAGTATCTGATCCAAACTGCTGTGGTCTACACAAAAGAGAAATGACACAGTTGAGGATGAAGACCTAAAGAGGAGGGAGACAGTAATTTTTGCAAGAAATGAGTCAAATACCTAGCCTAACAAGCAAAATAGAGAGATAATGATTGTAGTAAGGTGAGGCAGTCCAAAAGCATCCTTTTATAGCATCCAAAGCCACACAGTAGGGAAGCAGTCCAAAGCCAACATAATTTCATTAGCATCTGCATTTTAAATATATAAGTACAATCTCTAATAAGTAATAATAGTATAATATAATAAGAAATAATATAATTTTTATTTATATCCCGCCGCTGCTCATCCTGGGGATCGAGGCAGATTGCAAGAGAAACAGAACATAATGAATATTACAATACATTAATACATTTTAAAATTCAGCACAAGCCCTTACCGCCACCCCACCCCAACAACTGGTAGCTGAGAAGCATGGTGGTTGCCACTTTGTTTAAGATGGGCTTTGCAACTTGCAAAGGGGTGGATGGCCATTTCTTCACTCCCCTCCAACAACGTGTCAAATTGGCATGGCCTGAATGCAACTGGAAGGTGATGGGATGGTTTTCACTGTTTTGATGTGTATCGGAGAGCTTGGAGATAGGGGGAAAAGGTGCTGTCATTTTGCACGACGTGTTGAGACATTTCTGTAGGGTATGGGGCAAAATGGGGGGTGGCCCTCTCTGGTGGGTTTTTAGGGGGAGTTCAAAGGCTGCAATAGTGGGTTTCCATAATCACCTGCTTTCCACACGGTTTCCTCAGCCATGTTTTTTTAGAGGACCTCTGGGAATCATAGATATATCTACTGGTATCTTCTAAACGATCTCTAAATTTCTAACTTCTTAACTTCTCTAATGTTATAACAGCCTTTACTGTCCCATAATGCCAGTGATTCAGTATTGTAATAAGACAGTTTGCAAATTTTACCAAGTGCATAATTGTGTTTTTTTAGCAGCAGTGGTCCCCCAAATTGTGCCCTTTAAGAATGAGTTTGGGACTTCAGTTGCCCAGAAGCCTGCAGCCATATGGGGCCATAGATACTTGGGGTGATTGAGCTGAGAATGGAAAGTGCCAAAATGCCGTTTAAAGAGCACAGTTGTTGGGGACACTGCTGCTACAGGTATGGTTCAGTGTGACAACTCTGGTCATCATCAGCCAACACAGATAGCTGATCATGATGGAGGATCCCATAACTGGACATGACTGGAGAACATTATGAGCGTTGGAAACAGTGGGATTAAATATTTCTTTCAATTGGACAAGATGTTGCTTTTATTCTTAGGTTTATTAGGAGGGTGCTGGGAAGTCATAGAGAAAGCAATGGGAGTGAATGTCCGGACTCATGTGTTTTCAGATCTATATCAGCCCTGTTGTCTTTAACTAGAGATGTATTAACAAAAGTGATTAAATTGTAGCTTCCAAGTTTAGGTGAGAAAGCTGGTCCTGCATGAAGGTGGTGTGCCTTACTCTGTTTTATGTCTGTAAGTTAATGGTACTAATTCACACAGATAAGTAAGATGGAAATCCCAAGGGCTTTGAACACTCCTTAAATTTTCCTGGTCAGTCAGCAAAAAACTGAGTAGCAAAGGTGTTTTGTATAATTGTTATGAACATGGGGGGAGAAGTGCTTATCATGGGTCCAACTGTTTTGGGTTGAAAATTGTAGAGAGCAATACCTACAAGCCATTTGTAGTTGGTACCCATTGTTGGGTGTATTCACAATTCGTTGGTAGTTTTACTTACATTGTCATGTACTGACAAGGGTAGAGGTTTTGTGGGTATCAACTTAAATGAAAATACCAAGTTGTGGATTGAAAATTGGTGCCATAAATTCTCCTTAAGGAAAAGAATTCAGAAATGCAAAGTTCTGGAGGTAGAAAAGATTATATAGGATGATGATGAGATGATGATGATGATGATGGATGATAATTGATGATGATATAAATAATAATATTGTTGATTTATATTTCCATGCCCCGCCTCTCCCTGCGGAGTGTGCCGGGTTACAGTGATATTAATGAATGGATTTTTCCTATTTCTATGGCTTTTCCTTTTGATCACTTATCTAAGAATTAAAAATGAAAGTTAAAATGAAGAACAAGTACAAACTGTGGGTGGCTCTGGTGATCAAACTGTGTTAGGATTTATAGTAGCATAACAGACAGAGATTACAGTCACTAAATTATAGAGAACAGATTTTGATAACTTTGAATATATGAGCTGCTAATGTTGTGTTCCATGCCATATGGTTGGTCAACCAAGGCCCAAAAGATTTAGGTATAAAGCAGTGGGTGTCTACCAGGGAACTGTGGGGAGCATGGACCTGCACCAGGTGAGCTTATTTGGGGGTGGTGACACACTGCCTCCTCAGAACTAGCTGCATTTTAGCCTATTTGCGCAGTATGGTCGTTCAAAATGCTGAAGAGATGGTATGAGTTGTTGGGTGAGAGGGGTTAAAAGGAAAAGGTCCCAGTTTTAAAAAAAACAACCCTAAAAGTGGAAATTTCAAAATTAAAAATTTTTAATTTGTATTTTTTTAAAAGAAATGTTCTTTTATAAATGTCACATTTTAACCAAATTTTCACTTTAAACATATGAAACTATGTATAGGGTAAACACAGGTTTATTCTGTTCATATGGATGATTGGTATAGTAAAGGGAGTGTGGTCCCTGTTTTGGGTTCTCCGGCTGGACTTCTCAGCGGCTGTTCGATACTATCGATCATGCGTATCCTTCCTTGCTGGACCAGCTCGTCTGGGATGGGGCTTGAAGGTACACTGTTTTTACAGTGGTTCCATTCCTGTCCTGGAGGGGTGAAACCCAGAAGAGTGGTGCTGGGGGGGAATCCTGTTCGACCCGTGGCCATTGGCCTGTGGAGTCTCCTCAGGGTTCTGTTGTTGTCCCCGATGCTGTTGTAACATAGTACATGAAACTGCTGTGAGAGGTTGTCTGGAGTTTTTGGGTGCAGTCGCATCAAGATTGGCAGGAGATGGCACTCAACGTCTACTATCCTTCCCACATCAATCCAAGGGAGACTGTCCCTTGGTCCTAACAATGGTCGGTGTCTTAAGAAGATGGTCTGGATGAGTGACAAACAAGTTGAAACGTGAATCTATGACAAGACAGAGGTGCTCCTAGGTTTTGTCGGAAGGCAAGAGTCAAGTGGAATAGGGATCGTAGTCTGTTGTTAGATGGGGTCAACACTGCACTGAAGACACAAGGATTCGCAGTTTTGGGGGGGTACTTCTTGGAGCTCAGCTGTGAACTGGAGGCCCAGGTTCTCTGCTGTACACCAGGAAGGGGTGTTTTTTCACAAAATTTAACACCTGCATGTACATGAGGAGAGAAAGGCTGGGGAAGAGAGGAGTAAAACAGAGAGCTGGAGGAGAATTGGAGGCGCTTGAGGAGAGAATGGAGAGAGGAGAACGTAGCGAAAAGAGAAGGCTAGAGAGTAGACTGAAGAAGCTCTGGATGGACAATCGGTGGAAACGAAGAAAGAGCCAGAGAGCAAAGGGCTGCTAAGCTTAAAGAGACAGATAGACTTTTGATAATTATAATCGCTATAGAACTTTAAAAATCGCTACGAGCTGCTTCTCTCCTTCCCCCATCAACGTATCTTTTGTGAACGCCAGAGTAAAAATTGTCAAAAGTAGATAGAGGGGAGGGTTGGCTGAATAATAGGTCGATAAATTGAGAAAGGGGAGGAAAAGGAAATAATGAGTGAGAGAAGAACGGAACATGAGGGCATTTAAAAATGGCGACTGCCTCGCCAACAAGCCAAAGTTGAAAGCAGGTACAGTGAAGAGGAGCAATTAGTTGGGTAAAAGGACTTCTTGCTAAAAGATGAAAGAAAGGGAGAAGTAGAGAGGTTGGCAAATGTGAAATAAAATAATGTGTAACATTTAACACATTTCTTACTTCCAAGGAAAGCGACAATTGTAACTCAGTGTGAACAACCAAATTTGTATGAGATTACTAAATAACAATGTGGTTGCAAAGAATAGCACCAATTGTTGGTTGGAAGCTATAAGTATAGATTGAAACGAAAAAAGAGGGGGAAGCCTAAGACAAAGAAGGGATAAATATTAGAGATGGGAAGAGGGAAATATTAGGGTGGGGGAAAAAGGGGAGAAAGCCAAATCAAGATAGAATTAAAGAATATATATACATAAAATAAAATAAACAATAATAGATATAAGAAATCGGTTTTTCTTTCTAAATAAAAAAAAAAAAAATGAGGGTGCAAAACGAAACATACACATCAATTGGAAGGAACTACCAGGGTTGGGATATAATAAGATACAGGCAAAGCATAAAAAATTGGATAACTATATTGTAGTGGTATTAGTTGTTAGAATTTCTCCTTTGATTCTTAAGATTGTTTTCGTTTTCTCCTGCATATATTACATAACAAAAGATGATATAGAATTCTCATGACTCTATGATTCTACTCTATATAAAGGATTAAAATCTGATAATTTAAAACCGTCAGAAGATTCATATAGAAAGATTAGGGTATTGTTATTGAATTGGGGGGGTAACTCATTATAGATATATCTTGAGGCTGCCTCGATTTGAATCGCCATTTGTCGAAGCGGTTTCTCTCATCTTTTTGCATTCTCCTCAGTTTGTCGGTATTTTAGGTATTTGTGTATTATTTTTTGTTTATAATCACTGATATAGCACTGCACATAACTGCTGAGAGATTGTGACTTGTGTGACTTTGTTTCCTACAGATAGCAGATCAAAGGATCTGATAGAAGTGTAATACCTTAATATGTAAATTGGTCATTAGAAAGTAGGCTAAATTCGGATGGAACTTAAAAGTACCTCAAGTATGTTAAAAAAAATGGGGGGGGGGTAAAGGAGGGGGGGAGAGAATAAGAATTGAAGGAGGAGAAAAAAAGAGAAGGAAAGAAAGGCGAGAGGGAAGGGGAGAAGAAGAATGAAAGAGGAAGGGGACAAGAGAAACAAAAGAAGGAAAGATGAGGGGTGTTATCATAAGCATAGCAGTGAGATAAAGGTCTTCATTGAGAGTTAGCTAATTCTAACCACTCCTCTCTAAGTATTTTTTACTTGATTCCTAAACTTTGATAATGAAATGATGGTGGGCAGTGGTCACCGGAGGGAAGTTGGCAGCACAGAACACAAGCGGCAATATAGCGGCCCCAGAGTGAGAACCTCTCAGTTGGAGGGCACTCTCAAAAACATCAGATCAGAAGGGATTTCTGCTCGAGAAATGAGAAAGCCCTCCCAGCAAGAGACAAACCCAAGAAATTCTTAAATCTAGAGATGAAATGAAACAAGAATTCGCAAGTTGGAACTAGGTGAGATAAAAGTGGAGATTGGACGAGATAGAATGGAGATGTTTAACCGTACAAGTCTCGGGAAACGTAGGGAAAGCTGGGAAGGTGGGATGTTAAAAAAGGTGGAGACCAAAGACAGAAGCGCCTGTTTAAAAGAACAGAAAGAAGACCAAGAACAAAGTATTGAGACGTCCAGGTCAAACAAGGAGAAGTTGCATAATAAAGACGGTGAGGAGACTACCGAGATAACATTAAGCGAAGAACCTATACAGCATGATTTATCTTCCAATCTTAGAGCCCGATGTCATAGAAGATCGGTAGTGTACAGTTTGTCCATGGGAAGGCTGGAACAGGGTGTATAGGATGTAATTCGAAGATCGAGCTAAGAATCAAAAAGTTTGCCGAGAGGACGGTGGTAGTGGATTTCTAACTTTGTATTTAGGAAGACAAACAAGGACCTAGTAACTCCAGCAGAGTTATAAAACGTAGATGTGATAATTGAGGGTAAGAAAATCACGATCTTAAGAGACATTCCTGGGTGTGATAATAGTGTGGAAAAAGAAGCGACCGTTGAACTAACTGGGTGGTCTTTCTAACGGAACGGGCTAAGAAAGTGCAAGTGAGAAAGTGCGCGGGCGTGTTAGATTGGGATTGAGGTGAAGGGGGTTCGCTTTTACCGGTGAGAGGTCAACGAGCGGTGGTGAGATGGGTTGAGACTGCAGGGGCATGGAGGTGGGGGGGTGGGCGGGGGAGAGGAGGGGGGGGGAGGAGAGGGAGAGTCAGGGAAGTTCCGCTTCTTGGGGTGAGGTATGCAGAGAGATGGGGGAGGAGGGGGGAGGGGAGGGGGGGGGGGGGGTGGGGGGGGGGGGAGAAGGGTGGTGAAACAATAAAAACAAGGAAAAAGTAATATGAGCGGTAGGAGGAGACAGAGTTGAACTTAAGCAAGTGCCAAGAAGGGTAGAAAGTTTATTAAAATAAATAGGCCTGGCGTATCACTGTCTAGTCGGTCTTTGTTTATGATGTCTGGGGGTGGGTTTTTGTTGTTTAGAATGGACGAAGGAGAAAAAAAGAAGCAAACTTAGGGTGGCTTTGCTGGATGATAGTTAAGACGATTTGTGTGTGGGACTTGCCTCTCCCTCTTTCTGCTTTAGTCTGCGTGTTGGGGGAGTACCGGAATTTTGGGTCTATGCCGTGTTCGTGGAGATCTGAAGGTGAGAGTTAAAGGGGTGGGTGGTTGGCTTTTTTTTTACCTAGTAGAGGTGTTTGGGAAGGGAGAGTGGTGTCGTGTATGTCGCAACACAAAGAGATAAATAGTAAAGAATGAAGGAATATTATCCATGGAACGTTAAACAGGGTTAAATGTGCACCACAAAAAAGAAAAGAGATTGTTTTGGTATATTAGAAAAGAATTGATGGGTCGGAGGGTGAGTCGATGTGTGCTTGTCAGGGGAGGCACATATAAAGAATAAGGACTAGTAAACGTCATTGAATTACATAAGAAGGGAGAAAATTGGGGAAAGAATATTAGTCATCCTCACTATACAATAGGAGGGCAATAGGAAGTTGAAGAATGTAATGTATGGTTGAGAGAAAAACCAGAGTTAGAAATCAAAACAAAGCTTTCTCTAGTGAAAAAAGTGGACACATACGCTAGGTGGGGGGGGGGGGGTAGAGGAACCGCACTGGGAATGGAGAAACATATGCTAGTGGTTGGTGATATCTGAATGACCTGGGCGAAAATAAAACAGAGGGGTGATTATTCGTGGGCAAAAATATTAAAGGCAAAATAGTTGGGGGGTGTAACAGATGGCGAGCTATGGCGGGGGGAGGGGATATGAATCCTGTGATCAGGCAGACTTTAATGGTAATCGACCCAGATTAGATAGGAAATCCACCAAAAAAATAAAGACAAGGTAAGTACCTAAGTCCTTTTTTGCTTAATGGAAGACCTATCTTTGACAGAGGTTTGGAGAATTAACATAATGAGAAGAATCATAATCTTTTTTTCAGAAAGACCACAAAGCTCTGTCAAGAATTGATTTCTTTCTATTATCTAAACCTGGAAATGAATAGAAAACATGACAGTTCAAATAGAGAAATCTCAGACATAATCCGATAACTCTGACGTTTAAAAGGGTATACAAAAGAAACTATGTGTGCAACGAAGAGATGTGTTTCGAGATAAAGAAATATGTAGAAAGGGAAACAAGATGACCCAATTTTTATTTAAGAAATATATGACAACGAATGATGTGAATGGCAACGGTTTGGGTATGCAGGGAAAGCTTTACTTTTAGAGGCTTCTTACACAACAACTATTACTTCCAAAGACAAAGAAAACAGTCAATGAATTTCAGGAGATACAATGTGAAAAAAATAAAGCGAGAAGCTTAGTTCCGAACGAAAAACCTAAGAATTCAATCCTCCAAAGCAATGGGGAACTAGAATCACAAACAGAATTAGATAAACAACTAAAGGCAATGAAACAGAAATCCTTCGAACATGCAAACAGACAGGCAAGTGCTTGCGTACAATTAAGAAATAATGGAAGAAAAAGTAATCCATAAGATCAAAGAAGGGATAAAAAACACACGACAAAGGATATTATAAAAGATTTGAACGCTTCTATTCAAGACAAAATGACAACAATCGCGGAGGAACCAGGGAATTACTGGACAATCTCTGTACACTAGACTACAGAAGAACAACGAGTCCAGCTAAATCAACCAATCCAAGGAAGAAATTTGGGGAGAGCATTGACCAAATGCAAATGAGGAAAGCCCCGGGCACGACGGATTAACAGCTCTCTTTTATAAAACATTTAGAGACGATTGGGAATTCCGCTGCAGTTAGTATGAATGAGGCTCTTTTGGGAGATTTACCGGAAATCAGGATGAGAAGCCGAGATTACTCAATCCCAAAAGAAGGAAAAGATGTGCTGAGATCCTTTAAATTATCGACCAATTTCTTGCTCAACAACGATATAAAATTTTACTGCAATCTTAGCAAATGGACGGAAAAAATGTTTGGAGATAATAAGGTGAAGAACAAAGAGGGTTTTTGCCGAATCGATATATGAAGAGAAAACAAGATTGTATTGGATATTTGTGAATACTATGAGCGCATTGCGAAAAAAACTGGGCCTCTGTTTTCTAGATCCGGAATGGCGTTCGATTCTGTAATTGGTCTGTTTTATTGATGTTTGTGAAGGACAATGGTGAGAAAATTTGCTAAATTGGATGCATAAAATTTACAAAACCAAAAAGCCCAAATAAGAATTAAAGAGGCAAATCCAAATTCATTAAAATCAAAGAGGAAACAAGGCAAGGTGCCCTCCCCCCTGTTATTTTATTAACTTATGGAGCTACTTATTAAAGATATCAAATTAGATCAAAAATAAGGGTACCTCAATTAAGAAACATGTTTTATAAAATCGAACCTTGTCGATGGATACAATAATTAGGTATTAGATGACCCGTTAGAATCAATAGAGGAGTTTTGAAGAATTGGAAAGTTGGTCTTATAACAGGGTGTAAGATTAACAAAACAAATCATGATTTTGACCAAAAACATTAGAGGGGGAAAGAGAAGAATTGTTGGAAAAGATTTCAGGTATAAATTGGAAAAATAAGACATATTGTGGACTACAAGTCAAAAAAAAACGCTAAAGACCTATTTGAAAAATTATAAGAGCTTATGGAATAAAGTTAAAAAATATGCTTGAACTGGATAAGACAAACTATCCAATAACAGGGAGAATAGCAGCAGCATAAAAATGGCTGTCTTACTACTTATTCTCTTTCCTATTTCAGATGAGTCCCAATTATAAACAACAGACAAGATATTTAAAGAATGGGACAAAGAGCTTCTCTCATTTATATGGAGAGCAGAAAAGCCTAGAATTAATTTAAAATGCTACAAGTGTGCGTGAGAGGGGGGGGCTTAATGTACCTAATTTAGATTATATTATGAGGGGCGGCTTGCTGATGTGGATAAGAATGAATGGTGACAATTAGAGAATGAGAACCTGTTAGAACGAGGGGAGATGGTCTGAGTTATGTTGTTGCAGCAGACTTGGCATATGAAAAAGATAAATAAACAGGGCCTTTGGTAACCATTGTATTGGAAAGCTCTGATAAGAGTGTGGAAACAACATAGGAGAAGAATAATACTCAAAAAAGCAGGTTGGATATCCCCACAGGAGGCATTTTATAGAAAAGAAATGTGAGAGAAACGAATGGTATAAATACTCAGAATATTTGGAGAAAAAGAATGGCAAGATATTATTAAAAACAAGAGAAATTTAAATGCCAAGGATGGAATCTAAAACTGGGTTCATGTTAGGGCAAATCTTGAAAGGTTCAATGAGATAACAAAGAACCGAGGGATTAGACTAAGAGAAGGAACATCAGAACTAGGGAACCTTGTTAGATAGAGATAAAAGATAATTGGGAAATATATGAAATTTTGCTAAAATATGAAAGGAAGATGAGGTAGTTTAAGAACAAATGATCAATGGGCAAGAAATATGGTGTATGAGATTTCAACTTGGCGCAGTGAAGAAAAATTGGAAAATAACAATAAGTTCACGGCTCTCAGAGTATTCGGGAAAACTTTACAAAATGTTTTTTCAGTGGTATGTAACACCAAGTAACTTGCAAAAATATTAGATCAAAATCCAGCTTAGGCTGGAAATGCAAAAGGGAATTAGACATTTACCACTGCGCTGGAGGCGGACGCAAGCGAGGCAAACATTTCTGGAGATATGATAATGGGAGATTGTAACTATTCTCAGAAAAAAATAAAACTTAGACCGGATTTTACTTATTAGGAAGATTTGGAAACCCAATTGAGAGAGAAGATGAAAAAATTGTATATTATATGAAACATAGCCCGCATCTGTTAGTGCACAGAAATGGAAATGGGAGGAGAATCCAACCTGGAGAAGGCAATGAAATTGATATGATGGGATGGAGATGGACAATCTAACACAAGCATAAGAAATAAATCTAATAACCATTTCAGAAGACTGGGTAAGATAAAGAATTATCTAGAAGTAAAATGGGAGAATAGTCAATGATGGGTTTGTAACAGTGATGTAGGAATCGGATCCACAAGCAAGATCATGAGTAAGAAAGTCAAATCCAAACAAAAATATACAACAAACTGGCAGATAGGAAGTCAGAATGAAGGAAAAGAGTGAAGAGATATGAGGTGTAGGGTGTTTTTTTTTTTTAGGTATGTATGTATGAAGTATAGTAAAAAATGGGGAATAAGTCGAAGACTTAGTGGAGGAAACGAGTTTTAGTTAGAAATTGGAGGAAAGTGAGAAGCAGGGGAATGAGGGAAGGAAGTCAGAAAGGGGAAAGGAAAAGAGGATTAGGAAGTTAAGTAAGTGGAGAATGGTTAGCGTAGGTATGTAGCGTAAAGGAGGTTAGTAAGAAAGAAGGGTAGGGTAGAGTAAGTAATAGAAGAGGGACGGAGAGAGATAATGAATAAGAGGATATCAAGTAGTAGTAGAGGTTGGATGTTAAGATGGATGGAAATGAGAGTAGTACGAGAAGACTGAAGGATATATTTATGTTTTTCAGATGTGGAGTTTTATGTTAAAAGGTAATTTTTTTTTTTTTCTTTTCTTTTTAATAGTTGTATGTAGAATATTAGATATAGTTAGTAGAGTTCGTAAACATGTAGGTAAGATATGTATGTGTAATGTATATATGTATGATGTTTGGTAATAAAATTTATTTAAAAAAAAAAATAATAAAAAAAAAACCACTCTCGGGCACCAGCTGTGTCCCATTTGAGATGCTAGAGAGGGCCTTTTTGTTGGCTGCCCGTAGCTCGAACTCCCTGCCAGGAATAATGGCTCTTCTTCCTGATGGCCTTCTGGGCTGGGCAGGTGAAGACCGACCTACCTGTTCTCACAGGCATTTAAGGAACTGCTATGAGACAGGCTGGGATGTTGGGACCACTTTAAAAATTTGATACAGTTTTTTTCTCTGTTGAGTAGCGGATATAGACCGCCCATTTGGGGCGGTCTGGCCCCGCCCCTTTCCCCGGAGTATGGGGCTTCAGGGCGACACCGGTTTTTCGGGCTGGCGGGAAGCAGCAAAAAGGTGTCCCTGGGGCTTCAAGCCCCAAGGACACCCCCGGGTCGGGAGCGAAGAGAAGGGCCGCTGTCCCCTTTCCGTTTAGTCCCCTGGGCGCAGCCGTCTGAAGGCTGCACCCAGCGGACTAAACCCGGAAGGAGCCCGAATGGAGCTCCTTCCTGCTCCGTGTCACAGGGCGCACTAAGCGCCTGGCGTGGAGCTACTACGTCATGGACGCGCCCGCCGCCATCTAGAGGCGGCGCAGCCATGACGTACTCACGGCGGCGGCCGTGCAGAGGGGGGCCGCCGACGTTTAGTGCGTGTTCGCCAGCACTAGGGTTAGGGCGGTTCGGAGTTCGCCACGCACTAGGGTTAGGGCGGTGCGGAAGCACCGCCCTTTCGTAACCCTAGTGCGTGGCGAACACGCACTAAACTGCCGGTGTGTAACCGGCCATAGTTTTATCTTTTTAAAATATGTTTTATTCTTTTAATAACTATCTGTTTTAATACCATAATAATTTAATTCCTTTTTAATGTACCTTTTTAAAAAATGTGTTTGTACTGTTTTTAATGCCGTGAAGCTGCTCTGAGTCCCAGTCCTGGGAAAAGAGTGGTATACAAGTAAATATAATAATACAGTGGACACTTGTTATACGCTGGATTTTGGTTCCAAGATCCCCCGTGGATAACAAAATCCATGGATGCTCAAGTCCCATTAAATATAATGATATAGCAAAATGGTGTCCATTTGATATTTGAAATTTATACTTTTTTGGAACGTTTTCAAACTGTGGATGCTTGAATCCGTGTATAAAAAATCCATGTATAAGAAGGGCCAACTGTAATATAATAATAATAAAGGTATCATTTTAATTTTGCTAGTTGTTTATGTGACTATTACCATTACATTCAGTGATATATGGGAATTACAATTTATGAATAAATTAGTACAAAAACATTACTGTCCATTCTATATGAGTGTGGGGTATGGGAGGAGGCCAGTGCCCCTGGTGACACCATGAGTTACCATAGCAGGTGACACCAAACTTAGTGACATAACTGCATACGACTTAGGTTCAGGTTATTTGGAATATCATATTCTCCCATATCAACCTGCCTGTGTTTTGAGATCTTCTTGGGTGGCCCTTTTCTCCATGCTATCAGACACACAGGCGCATGTGGTAGGAAAATGCATAGGAGTCTTTTCTGTGACCACTCTCAGGCTCTGGAACTCCCTTCCCAGAGAGACTAGCAGCCTCTTTACTATCTTTCCACAAGCAGGTAACCTCTTTTTATTCTAGCAGAAGAAGGAGATTTTTTTTTTCCTAAGGGGAAATAGGCCCTATAGTGTTTTCTTGGGGAGATTTATTCAGAGAAGATTTAGCTATTGATGTCCTGTAAGAATGAGATGGTGCGACTTCCTCAGTGTCACTCAGTGGGTTTCCATAACTGAGTGAGGATTTGAACTGTGGTCATTATCCAACCCCATACTAGTTTTTGGTCACTAAAAGCAAAGACTTAAACTAAAGGTGATCTGCCCCAGTGTTGTGGCAGAAGTGGTTAATATAAGTGGTTAACTACAAATGTAAAGTTAAAGTTTTTGCCTTAACAACTTTAAAGTTGTTATGAGAATGGGATGAGCTTTAAATGGCATCCCCAAATGTGGTGCCACAGTGAATGAAAATTTTCTGGGGATATGTAAGATAATCTTTTTTTTTTCCTTGTATACAAATCAATCTATTATGATCATTTGCATGTGGAAAATCCTCTATCGATTTGTAAGTTTTATTTGTTGGCTACTTTTACACTTTTTGTAATCCCCATGTTGCAAATCCCAAGCTTGGGTAAATACCCTTGCTTCCCTATAAAAAACCTCAAGTCCCTGAAACTGTTGTTTGATACAGTTGTTTGGTTTGATATAAATGGTTGTCTATGGATATGCCAGGCGTAGGATGTTTGTGAATTAAGAGACTTCAAAGCTTTAGATGAAACTGAGCATAAATGAGGGCTAACTTCCTGTGCTTTTAAAATGCTACAGTATATCATTCTTATTATTTCCTGGCATGGCCACATACTGTATGCTATTAAAGGGGGGGGGGAATGATTTATTATAAAATAGTTCTAAGTAAAGAAATGCCCACTGAGGATACAATAATTGTTTTCATTTTCCTTCCCCAAGTGCCGGTGGAATAATAAAATGCTAATAGATGCAAATTATGCATGATCTTTAATGCATACTAAAGAGAAACAATTTTAAAAAGAAAGTACTTTCTGTTAGCAATTTCATATAGCCAGTACATTATTTTGATTCAGCTTCCATAGCACCACTGCAACGCTCACCATCATGTTTCTGTATGTGTCTGTTTTTAACTGACCAGCAATTGACAGGCTGCAACAGTGGTACATTCCTGAAGGGATTTTGAGGAGATGGGGAAGGAAAGGAGAAAAAAACCCCACCAAACAAATATTTGACTCCAAATAAATTCCACCAGGAAACCTTGGCAAGAGAAAACAAACATTGCCCCAATAGAAGAGCCACTCTGACTTGAAGAACAGAAAATTGAAATACATGAAAAATCAATGAGGTAATAATTAAATTGTGGAGCCCACAGTATAGTAGCCAGTGCTCAGCAGGCGTTTGCAAATGCATACTGGGAGCTGGGGGTAATCAGCAGTTAAAGGAGAGCAGAGAATGGCTGTCGGTTCGGAAGCTAATTTCTTGATCTGTCTCTTTAAAAAACACATCTGCTTTGAACGCACACAGACACACATATGCGATCCAGAGAGACATTTATAGGAGGTTAAAGATACAAATTAAAGTCCAGGAGACTATACATTCCTGATTACCCAGCATTCTTAAATCAGTCTTTTCCCCAGTCTCACACCTGGGCCTCAGCTGCAGTGTAGCTGTCATTTACGCTATCCATGGCACAGGATTGATGACAGTCATTCGCTGATGAAGCTGTATACATCATTTCTGTCCAGGCTGCACTGGCCAGATGGACCCTGACCATCCATCGCCTGTCAGGGACGCATCTGTTCACACTGCTGCTAGGGGTACTAACAAGTCATTGGCTTTCCAAAAAGGACAGTGTCAGCTGCATAGGGCAGAACATAAGAACTCTTCTTAGGATCCCTCCTCCCTTCCTTCTTAACAAAGATAGTTGAATATAAGAGCTCTTTAACATGTTACAGCACCATAGCAGGAATCTGGAATTAGCACAGAAGGCAGTGAGCTTGTATCTTGCCTCTTTTGTGTATCCTCTGGTTTCTAACAAGGTAAATGGAGAAACAGTTATACTCTATCACGTTTACTCATATTCTAGGTAGATGGATGGATAGACAGATAGTAAGATAGACAGACAGATATCTCTATACTGCTTTCATCCCTAAAATCCCAGAACAGTTAATCATTCTGTATATTAAACTGCACAAAATAGAATTAAAAAACAAATTACAAAATCCTAAAACAATAAACTAGATCATTAAAATATTTCACCTGTTCATATGAAATTGTCACATACCAATGATCGAACCTCCATCCCATCCCAGAGATAGATAGATAGATAGATAGATAGATAGATAGATAGATAGATATGCTACAAGAAAGGAAAAGGCTATTATAATCTGCATAGGCTGTTGTGTTTTATGAACGCTTGTTCAGACATACTCCCTGTTCTTATATTCATTCCCCTCTACCCTAATTATGGTACTAATAAGTTTTAAAAATACATTGGAACTTTGTAGCCAGTGTAAAGACAGTTAATTGTAGTGCACATACAGTCCTCCTGTGGGGAAGAGATGCACAACACACTGAATAGAAAGGGAAATGATTGAGCATTTTGGATATTTTCCAAGACTAAGACAAGATCCTTTGCATTTCTGCCTTCTGCAGCCATGTAAGTGACTACTGAGGGCATCAGGCTTTCATGAACATCTTCCGAAAGGGATGCATATGGGACGAGGAAATCATTTCACATAAGCACAGGGCTTGTTGATGCATTTATCATGTGCAGAGGACATGTTTAGAGGAGCAAGATCTTCCGCTCCCCTCTCTACACACTGTACCTGTGTGTGTACCTTTTTATCGTGTGATGGAATTTTATATTCAGAGACTGGGGCCTGTTACAGACAGCCAAAATAAAGCTGCTTCGAGTCACAGTGGAGGTATGGTGTTTCAATGATGCATGCATCCTAAGAGTCCAGAAATCGCACCAAAGCCACGCTCCAGCCTGGAGCATGGCTTTGGTGTGACTCTACTCATGAGTAAAATGGAGTGTGGCAAAGGGTGTGTTTGGCCAGGTGTCACCCTCTTCTGTGCACAGTCCACACACACACCCACCCTCCTAATGGGACTACTGCCTCTGATGAAGATCTAAAAATTGAGGGAAGGGCATGCGAGGGCTCAGTGGTTCCACGGTTTCAAGCCGAATAAAGGTTATGGGTCAAAACTAGTTGAATTGTGCTTGGAAACAAGCAAGGAGCTACTGAAGATATTTTAAACCTGAGGAGGCATATACTGAAAATCTAGATTTAGTCAGTGCTGTGGGCTACTGTGCATAGAATCAGCTAATATTTTCAAGATATTCAAGGTCAGCTGTATGTACAAGACACTGCAGTAAATAATCAGCTCTGGTCATTTCAAGGATGTGATAAGAAACACTCTCAAACTGGATGCAAAGGTAACAGGAATGAACAATAAGGCAACAATAGTTACCCAATTTATTTTTTAGAAAACTTGCAGGGGTAGCTGTGTTGGCCATTTAACAAATTCAAACAAAGATCCATCAGTGATACCTGCAAAAGATATCCTCCCTATCGTAACATCTTTACTAAGGACTGAAACAACATGCAGGTATCTGACTAACATCTCCAATTGTTTTTCCCCTCCTGTTTGGTTGGTAACATCTTGCCTGATGAAGAAGCCCATGGAGCTGTGAAAGCTTGCAACAAGTATATTGTGCATTTTGGTTGGACAATAAAGGTATCACTGATTAATGTTTTTTAATTAGGGATATAAGATAAAATTTTAATTAGATGCCTCGAGTAAACAGAGAGCCAATAGTGGTTTGAGTGTTGGACTATGACTCTGGAGATCAGGATTCAATTTCCTGTTCAGCCATGAAACTCACTGGGTGACCTTGGACAAGCCACATGCTCTCAGCCTCAGGGAAAGGCAATAGCAAACCTATCATGGGGCTTTCTTGGCAAGATTTGTCCAGAAGAGGTTTGCCATTGTCTTCCCCTGAGGCTGAGAGAGTGTGAATTGCCCAAGGACACCCCTACTGAGTTTCATGGCTGAGCTGGTAAATGAACCCTGGTCTCATATTAAACATATTATAACACTGGATATTTTTAACCAGTATAACATATCTGCTTTCTGGTTCCCAGTCTGCACACATCACAATGCAAAACTCCATCCACCATTCATATGGATAGTCCTTTTCCTTAGGCAACATCTTCCTCCTGCCTTTGTCTTCAATGGCCATAGATAAAACTGAAGTTGCCATCTTATCACCCACACATTTTTCATTTCCATGGCTATTCATGCGGCCCTTCCTGGGTATGTTCAGTTGCAGCATCTGAGGAAGTAGACCAAGTCTATGCAAGCTTATGCTACAACTTCTTTCACTTTGTTAGTCTTAAAGGTGCTACAGGTTCCCTTTGTATATTGATATTTCAGATGAACACATCTGAAGAGTTCACTCTTCCTGCTGCATGTCATTTTACTCATGAGTAGACCAGCATGTGGCAGCAAGGTGAGGGGGTGTGCCCTTTTAGCCCCACTCTCCAGAAGCCCTGCCTCCCACACTGGGTGACACTCCGGACAGGAATGCCACTGATCAGAGGCTCTTTTCAGTTTGACACCACTTTAACGTCTGTAGCTCCATCCTATGGACTCCTGGGATTTGTAAGTTCATCAGTTCTTTAGCCAGCTCTGCCAGAGAGTGCAAAAGTACACATCGCAAGATTCTGTAGGACAGAGCCATAGCAGTTAGTGCACAGATCGACCCTATGTTGAGCTGAGTATGCAGGTATGGATGATGGAATAATGTGTTATTTTGTCCTGAGAAGCAGTGGTGGACCAAAGGGGGCAGGGTGGGAGTTGTGCAAAACATGTAATGCTGAGTTTAGAAAAGGAAGAGGCGCTGGGGATCATATTGCAAACATACATTGGATAATGGAGCACATAAAATAATTTCAAAAGAAAATCAGTCTGTACTTTATAGATCATAGCAAGGCCTTTGATTGTGTGGCTGATGAAAAACTATTAATTGTTCTTAGAGAAATGGATGTCCCACCACATTTTTAGCCCTGGTGTGTAGCTTAGGATGAAAGACCACTATCAAGTCAGAATACAGAAAAACAGAACATTTTGTTATTGGCAAAGGGTTCAAGAAAGGCTGCATTTTATCATTCTATTTAATTTACACACTAAATATACCATACATAAAGTCGGATTTGACTTGGAGGAAGGAGACAAAAAAAATGAAGGAAGGAAGGAAGATCAAGATATGCAAATGACACTATACTACAGTACTAGCAAAAATAGCAAAGACTTGGAATGGCTATTGAAGAAAGGCAAAGAAAAAAGTATAAAGGCAGGCTTACAGTTTATTTCTTTATTTTTACTGGCATAATTGTACAGAGTGCCCATGTTATATGCAGGCACGCTTTATGCCGGAAGCCATGCCAAGAGAAATGGTGCTGTGGGCCGGATAGAGTCACTGCGAGCACGAGCCACCGCAAGCACGAGCCCCATTGTCTTTAATGGGGCTTGAGCTTACGTGGTATTTCCCTTATGTGTGGGGGGCTGTTCTGGAATGGATCCCCCACGTAAGGGAAGGAACTACTGTACACTGGATCCTTAGTATCCACTGGGGTTTGATTCTAGGACCCCCATGGATACCAAAATCTGTGGTTGTTGAAGTCATGATATATATAGAATGGCATAGAAAAATCACTTATATAAAATGGCAAAATCAAGGTTTGCTTTTTGGATTTTTTTAAAAAAACATATGTCTTAAAATTGTGGATGGTTGAATCCATGGATGCAGAATTCGTGGATACATGGGGTGAGGGACAATTGTATATACAAAATTGAGTAAAAGAGAATTTTCACTATCTCCATTTCTGCTCCTGCTCCTCCTCCTGCTCCTCCTGCTCCTCCTCTTCTTCTTAGTTGCCATTTCATGATTGTTAATAAGTTTGTTGGAGAGAGGAAGTAGGAGTGTTAAAAATGATCTTCATTGGATGTCAAATATACTAGACATGAAACTGCTGAGAAGGGAACGTAGACACTGTGGCCAAAAAAAAAGAACCAAAAGCAGTGAACCAGGAAGTATTAAAACTAGGTAGAAATGAGACACTCAGGCCAGGGCCAAAGAAACAGAATTTAAGTGCCGATGCACCCTGGGAGTGAGAGGAGGTAGCAGACTAGATAGAAGAAGAAGAAAAAGAGAAAAAGAAGCTGAAGAATGAAAACACATCAGAAGGCATGCCAAATCAGATACGAGCACAGACCTGTAAGCAGTGATGGAAGGCTGTTCAGTTCCCTGACAACAGTGGCAGGAAATGCATATGAGAAATGACTGCTTTAATCTGGGAGATCCAGGCACATATTGGGCAGCTGTTGGGAGATCATCACCACTCTAAGCTCAGAATGCTCAAGGGACTACCCCGCTAGGACAAAGTATGTACCGATCAGTACAAGTTACAATATTTGGCATTAAGGTTTGTAGCAGTCTCTCCACTTGAGGGAGAGAGAGGCAGT
>NC_056522.1:213385972-213472346 GCF_019175285.1 Sceloporus undulatus
CTAGCTCCAACTGTCTGCCTGGAAGAAGAACACAAGCCCTCCCTTCAGCCACCATCTTGAGGGAGAGAGAGGCAGGCTAGCTCCAACTGTCTGCCTGGAAGAAGAACACAAGCCCTCCCTTCAGCCACCATCTTGAGGGAGAGAGAGGCAGGCTAGCTCCAACTGTCTGCCTGCAAGAAGACAAGCCCTCCCTCCGGTCCATCTGCCGTGGTCCAGGGCTCCGAGGAAGAGAAGAAATGCTGGACCTGATCCCCTCTCCCCCTCACCATTCCATTCTCCTTTTGTGTCATGTCTTTTAGATTGTAAGCCTGCGGGCAGGGAACCGTCTATTATCCCCTCTGTTGTAAACCACTCGGATTCCCAGGGATTGGGTGGTATATAAATAAATCCTATTATTATTATTATTAATTGGGAGCCTTTGGACATGGAACTGCTGCTGGCTAGTCCCATGAGCACAAGAAGGTAGGTGGGTGGATGTCAGGGACTTTTTGCCAGTGCTGCCTTTATTGTTGGAATACTCTTCCCATTTGACTAGGGCAGTGGCTCCAAAATGGCAGGGTGGGAAACCCAGGGGGGCATGAGAATTGCTCAAGGGGACACGAGCGTCTGATTCCTCTTCCTCCTCTTCCTCCTCCTCCTCCTTTGTATGTACCCTTTCAAGAAGCTCAGGATGGCATATGTGTTTTTCTGCTCTTCTTTTCTCCACACAACAATATGTTGAGGTGTAAGTCTTATTCACAAGGACACAAAGTGCACCCAGCCCCTTCAACCCAGCTTCCTTGTATTTATGAGGATTAGCAGAGGAGAAACTGTAATTGCTTGGCAGTATCGATGGTCAGATGGAGACCCCATCGGAGTCTCTGGTTCTAGCCTAACATTCAGACCACTCCATTGGGTCTTTGGTTGTACAGGAGACCCTTGGCATCTGTTGCGTCTTGGTTCCAGGAGCCTCTGTGGATAGCGGAATCTGTGGATCATCATCCCATTAAATACAACAGCATTATAAAATGGTGTCCCTTATATAAAATGGCAAAAATCAAGGATTGCTTGCTGGAATTTAAATGTATATGTATTTGAATATTTTTAAGATGTGGATGGTTGAGAATTTGTGGGTAAAGAATTTGTGAATATAGAGGGCCAACTGCATCTTTTATGGCTGCTATATGGATTACTGATAATGGGATCATCCACTTGAGCTGAATGGAAGGAAGTTCAGGGAAGGAAGAAGAGGAAGCACTTCTTGTCCCAGTGCATATTTAAACTATGACTTTTGCTATCACAAGATGTGGTGAGGATCACTGAGTGAAGATGGCTTTAAAACTAAAATGAATGCACAGAAGATGAGGTGCTGAATGGATGTGCTACATCAAAAACCATATATTGGTAAGGTAAATGGAACGGTTTGCATTCTCTAAAGCTCTGTTTAGAAAGCTAGCATGGTATTGTGGTATGGGCATTGGACTACATCTCTGGAGACCAGGGTTCGTATCCCCACTCAGCCATGGAAACTCACTGGATGACCTTATGCAAGTCGCATGCTCACAACCTCAGAGGAAGCCAATGGAGGCAACAAATTTTGCCAAGAAATCCCTGTGATTGGATTGCCTGAGGGTCGCCATAAGTTGAAAATGACTTAAAAGCATTCAACAACAAAGCTCTATTTACATCAAAATTTTGAAGTAATGAATTTCCCTTTTCCAATAATGACAATGTTACATTTCAAAAGTGATGCATCAAATGGGAACAGTGTTACTTTACTGGTGAAATGAGTAACATTTTTAGTTAGTTTCTAAGGTGATTTTAATGGCATTTGGGAGGCATTTTGACAAGAATGTTACAAGTTTTCGTTCTCTTATCAGTCCTAAGAATTTTACCCCCAAAAAACAACATAAGGGGTTGAACAGAATGCCCCTTTCAGTGCCAGATCAGGACCATGGAAACTACATGCTCCTTTTTGCGCCACAGAAAGGGCTCCTTAGCCGCTGGCTCTTCAGCTTTTCAGCACTCCTTTGGCACTGCATCATGTGGATTTGGTGCCAGAGGAGTGACATGATGTCCCCCACTGTGTGGTGGGGTGCACAGTGTCAGGCCAACATGGGGGTGGAATTGAGGTGTGTGTCGTGTGGATGCCACAGCCCCACTCCGCACTGATGCCAGTCTTTATTTCTGGTCTGTCGAGGCTGTATGTTAATAATATACTCAACAAGCTACATTTTAAACTTTATAATGAGTAATGACAATAAAATACTTTATATACACCATAATAATGAAAACAAAATGCTCTTTAAAAAGTAAGGTTCCAAGCTCTGAAATAAATACCAAGCAGCACTTTTTCTTCTGTTCCTCGCTTGCTTTCACCTCCTCTTTATTACTATTTGCAGCAACTATTAGTTCATATTAATATGTCCCTATGATATAATATTTAAATAAGATGATGGTTTGTTCTGTATGTGCTTAGAAAATAAGTGGTGTGATTCAAAGTTTCCATGATACTGCTGACTGGAGGCAGGATGCAGAAGTGGCAGTTTTAGGCACAGAGACCTACAAACCTACTGACCTCAAATGGAATTAGATAGACAACTAGTGGTAATAAATCACATTTCACAGAGGGCTCCCACAACAAACCACAGGCTGTCACAGTCCTAAGGATACTGATTAGCTTGTATCTGTGCAAGTCTGATGCAGCAGTATCAATTTGTTGGAATTTATAGGACTGGGGTTTTAAAGAAGTAGAAATGGGTCACTCTCGGTTCTTTGTTTTTCTGAATGATGTGCTAGAAAAACAAGGTATAGACTCAACTGCAGGGTACTTGGCCTGGGAAAAGCAAAGAACACAGTAATGAAAGAATGCTTTGGCCATGTGCTGATCAAGTGGTTTGGAGGAAGCTTGTAACTTTCACTCTCTCCTTTTCTCCCCATTGAAGTTTGTGGCTACTTTATTTTGATTAATATGGGGGTAATGTTGCACTTCAGAACAAAGTAGGTTAGTGAAATGGGACAGGCATGACAAAATGGAAGTCAACCAGAGGCCAGCTAAGATTAGATGAGTCTTGAGAGACGTTCCCACATTTTCTGCTAAAAGTACATTCTTCCACAGCATAAAATACAGTTGGCCAGCTTGAATTAATTAATTAGGAGTCGTCACTGTTTTGTTTTTTTTAAATCTCCAGGGTCTGGTTAATGGTGTCATCACTTGACAGGAAATATATAGGCTTGCTAATACCACACAGACGCTACTGGTGATTTAGGCTAATAACTTGAACTAGGGAGGACTAAACGCATGGAACTGACCAGATCAAGCACTTAAGTGATCATTCAAGGCTTTGTTTTTGCTTCAATGCTACTTTCTAAAAGGCAGATCTGGTTGCTAGTTAGTTCAACTAAGAAAAACATGAAACATTACACTTTCACAGCACCAAGCTATGGAAAACCGTAATACTCCTTCTTTCCAAGTGTAGGGCCATATAGGTGTTCTTCCAGGATGCTGCTAAATACATGTGACAAGTAGAGTTGCCAGAGTCCATTATTATAAGGGATGTCACTTATATGAAGGTTGGAAATCTTTTCCTTTTGTATAGACTGAAGAAGATTCCTCTGAAATCCCATATTTTGAGGTGTTGGTCCTTCATACAGACAGAAATGTGTGCACAACGTAATTCATGCACATGGAGAACATTTTAATTTTACCCAGAAACATGTGGCTAAGTTAACTGAAATCAGTATTTTTATTTGGAATTTAGATAGAACATGCACTTGTTAATAGCTGCTTCTGGATTGTCAACCATGCATTTTATGAATTTTAACTGCCCTTTATTGCTGTTTTGAAAACCTGACAACATTACCAAAAAGTGAGCGCAGAGAATTTGAAAATGTTGTGAGGCCTTCTACAGAATTTTATTATCTTTATAGGTTCACAAGTGGCCTCTGTGGAAGAAAGTGCCTCCCAACAGCACCAGTTGCCAGCAGTTCTGAACAGGAATAGGGACCTGTGTTCTGGTAAAATGATGTCTGGATTTCTGCAAATGCTTTCTTCATGGGGTAGCCTTTGGAAACTGTTATAGAATCATAGAATCGTAGAATCGTAGAGTTGGAAGAGACTGCAAGGGCCATCCAGTCCAACCCCTTGCCATGCAGGAAATCACAATCAAAGCATCCCTGACAGATGGCCATCCAGACACTTCATTTGGTGCAAAATACTGCTTCTGGACTTCTGATTAGGACCAAGCATCTGAATTGTATTTTATTTTATTTTATTGAATTGACACCCTGTCTTTCTCCCAAGAAATTCAAGGCAGCTGTTGCCAGTTTTAAATCCAGCCTATTGCCAGGTACAATTTGAATGGCTCATTCTGATATTTATGGTAATATATGGTTTAAAATCAGTATATCTCAACATCTGTTTTCTTCCCCATGAACTTACTTGATAGTACGGAGACTTCAGGTTGTCTGATGTTTTCAGGTGAAGTAGTGATGAAAATAGTATTTTCAGTTATACATTTTCTGTGATTTTTTGTTTTAAGTGGGTTTCCCCATAGTCATAAAAACCCAATGGGAAGAATAAAAGAGCAGTGAGATTTTTGTACATTCTTTTCCTAATTTCTCAACACCCCAAAATATTCCACAAGAATTATTCTGCAGAGAAATACACTTTTTGTGCAAAAAATTCTGCACATGTTTTCTCTGCATAAAATGTGTTTCCTGCACAGAAAACATGGGAGATTTTTTGAGCTAGATAACCCATTTAATTCTCCACTGAATACTCATTCTGGAAAATCTGGGGATTGCCTACTGGGAGAATATTGTGAAGAAATATTCATTTTCTCACACACTGAGGAGAAAACTTTAGTAATTATTCTTCCTTGCAGGCAAGGATGAAATAGTGAAGGAATTGAATTCTTTGGCTCATGCAAGAAAGTACCTGTTCAGTGTTCATAGTCCATCTCTAGACTGCTTTCCCAGGAAAGTTCACCTGGTGCCATCTAATAATAATAATGATGATAATGATAATGATAATGATAATACATTTATATCCCGGCTCTCCTTGCAGATCAAGGCAGGTAAGAACAGAATAAAATACAATCATAAAAACCAAGACAATTCCCCAAATCCCCCAACCCTCTAACTCACCCTTTTTACAAATAATACTAAAACCTTACAATAATAAAAATAAATAAATAATATGAAGGCAAATTAAATTTGGGCAGGTGGGACAGTTCTGATTTTTTTTTTTTTTTTTTGAAGGGAGGTCAGTCTGGGAATGCCCGCTGAAAAAGATCCTTCTTGATCACCTTTTTAAAGGCACAAAGAGATGTAATAAGATGGATCTCCTCCGGCAGGTCATTCCAAATTTTTGGAGCAGCAGTTGAAAAGGTCCTTCGGGAAGTTGCAACCAACCTGGTCTTCTTTGGCTGCAATAGATTCTTTCCAGAGGACCTGAGTGTGCAGGAAGAATTATATAGAAGGAGACGTTCGCGCAAGTAAGCTGGACCCAAGCCATGTAGGGCTTTAAAGGTAATAACTAATACCTTGTACTGTGCCCTGAAGCTAATAGGCAGCCAGTGTAAGGATTTTAGAACAGGTGTTATTTGGTCGCATCTAGATTTTCCCACGACCAATCTGGCTGCCATATTTTGAACCAATTGAAGCTTCTGAACTTGGCACAAGGGTAGGCCCATGTAGAGCACATTGCAGAAATCGAGATGAGAGGTTACCAGTGAATGTACTGCCATTTCTAGGTCCCCTAGCTGCAAGTAGGGTTGAAGCTGGCGTATCTTGGATATTGGTGCCTAAGGAAGACCTTAGTATGTGTCTAGACACTTTTGATGATATTTTAATAGAGTGGGTGGAGGCCTGTAGGTCAATTTTGCACCTGCAAGACTCACTGGAAAATGTACCAGAACCTTGCACAATGGGGAAACTAGAAGAAAAACAAAACAAGAAGAGGAATGGGTGGAAGTTTTCTTTGAAAATGATTATTTAATATGAAAAAGTTGTGGGTGGATGTACAACCTGTCCAAAACATGTAGTGTCACTCCTTGTAGGCATGACAATTCACCTTCTAAAAATCCCTCCCCCAGTTTTTGTTAGAGTTCTTTGGGATGGGTGTCCACGGTATAGACCCATTGCAATCAAAATCTAACTGCTGTAATAGTTTGGGTCTAGTTTTGCAGGAAAATCCATTGCTGCTTATCTGCTGTTGGAACATTGCCTGGTTTTGTTTTCCAAAACGTGGTTCATAGAATCATAGAGTTGGAAGAGACCACAAGGGTCATCCAGTCCCACCCCCTGCCATGCAGGAACTCACAACCAAAGTACTCCCAACAGATGGCCATCCAGCCTCTCTTTAAAGATCTCCAAAGATGGAGACTCCACCACTCCCTAAGGGAGTGTGTTCCACTGTCGAATAGCCCTTACTGTCAGGAAGTTCCTCCTAATGCTGAGATGGAATCTCTGCTCCTGGAGCTTGCATCCATTGTCCCAAGTCCTGTTCTATGGAGCAGCAGAAAACAAGGTTGCTTCTTCCTAAATATGACATCATTTCAAATATTTAAACAAGGCTATCATATCACCTCTTAACCTTCTCTGTGCCAGGCTAAACATCCCCAGCTCCTAAATCTCTCTTCATAGGGCATGGTTTCCAGACCCTTCACCATTACCCAAAACTGTGCTTCCTGATGCTCAGGAAACTCCACCCTCTGATTCCATCAGCAAAAGACTAGGAACCTTATCACACCAACAAAAAAACCCAACTCCTCCCCAACAGGATACAGTCACCTTTCGCATTGCTACTGGGAATTCTCGCATGTAACTTGCCACCGATGCTGCCAGGCGACTGAAACCCGCATGCAGCCTGGGTCCAAGCTGCACTCACCTGTCTGCTTTTCAAAAATGGGAAGCTCCCATTTTTCAAAAAGTAGCTGGCTGAGTGAGGCTGGGACCCAGACTGCATGCAGGTTTCCATCACCTGGCAGCATCGGTGGCAAATTACATGTGATAATACCCAGTAGTAACCCAAAAGGTGACTGTATTCCATTGGGGAGCAGTCAGGCTTTTTGTTGGTGCAATAAGGTCCCAGCACTTACATCTTATGTCAACACTGGTGAAACAGTCTATCCTCCACTACAACATTGTAGCCCATGAACCCCAGGACAAATTTTGGGGCACATTCATTTGTAAACATCATCACTTATTTCCTGGGGCAGCTACCTCAATCTACCTAATGGCTGAGCTAACCCTGTGGAAATCTGAGACAACCCAGTTGCTTGGTGCTTTGCAGTGATATTTTGCTGCACATACTTGAAGTTTTAGATTTTTGGCATAAAACAATAGCTTTACAGTGATATTAAACTGACCCACTAGTAGTGTCTTCAGATGGATAAAAAAAATCTCAAAAAGAGATGTTCCCATTGTTTTTGTACCTGCACATTCATGGGTTTGCATCAAGTCTCTGTCTTGAAAAAAGTACAGGTTTCTTTACTTTTTCCTCTACTTCCTCTTCCCCTTCCCACTGATCTTGTGTTATATCCATCCTTATGCAACATTTCAGAAGTTGATTTTCACCAGTATCCACTGAGCTTTTATATTATTATTCAGATTATAGTGCTACATTCGAAGTGGTACATTTTACACTAGTTTGGCATTAGGATTATTTTCTTTTAGTGCTAACATTCTTCTTTCATGTACTTGATTTCTATTGAATATCTGTCCTGGAAAGAATAGCTGTGTTTACTTGTTGGTGACCAGCTTTACTATGTGTGTGTGTGTATGTGCCCCCAAGCTCCCTGTCGACTTATGGTGACCCCGTGAATTTCATAAGATCTTACTAGGCAAGCAATACTCAGAGGAGGTTTTGCCAGTTCCTTCCTCTGAAATACAGTTTACAGAATCTGGTATTCATTGGCAGCCTCCCATCCAGAGCTGACTAAGGTTAGCTTCCAAGGTCAGACAGGATCTTGTGCCATTACACAAGTACAAATGCATTTCATTTCCAAAAGTGCTCGGTTAATTTAAAGTGACCTAGGAAATAGGAAGAAGATTCTTTCCTACTGCTAGGAAGTCCAGGAAATACTTCAAGGGAAATGTCATGGTTTGTACAAGAACAAAATCTGGAGACTTCTAGAGACCCCCCCCCCCATCTGAAGGTGCTCTAAGATTTTAAAACGCTGTGGATCACACAAGGCTTGAAAAGAGGAATTAGAGCAGGAGAGTAGCATCTGTGACTGTACAATATCACACGACACTGCATCTGTCCAGTAACTGTCTGTGGCCCATCCGTTGCTGGACCACTCCTTTTCATTAAGAGGCAAAACCCATCAATGTCTCCTGATCGGGCTGGTTTTTCACTGTTGATCCACGTGTGAAACATTCCTCCTGAAGCAGTTTCAAAATGCAAGCAGTCACCTGGTGCAAATGGACATGATTCTGCTCCTCTCCCCCTCCCCCTCACTACTCCCTAGCAGACTGTTTTTCTTTTTTTAAAAAAAATTACTTGTCTTTTTCTTTCTTTTTTTCTTAACTGAATGGATTGCCATGATTATGCAATTGTGCTAAAAATAAAAATGAATAAAAATAAATACAGAACAAAATGCATGCTGGGAAGGGGTTATGGCAGGGAGTTTGAGTTATGAGGCCAGTGTGAGGAAGACAAAAGCAGCTCCATCACACTTTTGAAGAGCTGTGGAGTAATGACTCCCAACCCAGTCTGTTTGTGTTTCCTAAACTAATGTGAGTGTGGCACGTTATGAGCCTGGTGTGATAAAGTCCAAAGATTGCACTGGGGTATAGGGGATCTGGAGATACTCAGTTGTTTATATTCCTGTGCTCAGTCACCTGCGTTCCTCTTCTGATAACTCAATTGCCATTTCTTTGATTTATCCTAAAGAAGAATGAAATTACTCTTTTGTTTCAGAGATGATATTACTGAAGCATAGAAAGACCATGGTAGCACAGAACAACACACTCAGAAGCTTATTTTTAGTAGTTTAATTCAGCTTAGGTTTTCCTGGTCCACTGAGGATGCATCTACACTGTAGAAATAATGCAGTTTGACACCACTTTAAGTTGTAGCACCATCTTATGGAATCCTGTGATTTATGGTTTTTCAAGGTCTTTAGCCTTCTCTGGTAAAGAGTGCTGGTGTTTCACACAACTACAAATCCTAGGTTTCTGTCAAATGGAGCCATGGCAGTTAAAGTGGTGTCAAACTACACAGTGTAGATCTATCTAATGAGAAGTATAAATTGTTCCCTATAACATGGCAATGGTTATGTCCAACCTGGACATTATTGAAGATGTTGAGCTGACTTACACCATCCAGTTTAGATCTGAGAGATAGACACTATATTCAGTTAATAGATGAATGTAGTCTTGTTGCCAACATTTGGACTTATTGTAACAGGATCAGAACTAGAAAAAAAGAGTGTCTTTTGTGTGAAACATGCATGTGATTTACAGAACAGTTTTAATGGAAAGGAGTAAATCTCACTGAGGCTAATGAGATTTACATCTTAAAAATGTGTTTAGTTAGATTAAAAGAGCTTGTGTGGTGTAGTGTGTGGTTTGAGTGTTGACTAGGACCCCGAGAGAACAGGGTTGAATCTGTGCTCAGCCATGGAAACCCACAGGCTGACCTTTGGCAAGTCACACGTTCTTTCAGCCTCTGAAGAAATTGTGTCAAGAAAACCCTAGGATAGAGTTGCCATTAGTCCATGTCATCTTGAAGGTACATAAAACAACAGTAAGATAACAGCCTATGAGCCAGATTTAATTGTTAGTCCCAACTATCATTGAACCACTGAGTCAACAGAACCCATGTACTTTTTGTAAGGTTCCCATTAATTCAATGTGTCTGCTCAGTTTGGAGCTCACAATTGGATTTAGGGCTTAGGAGTATGATTACATATTTAATGTAGAAGCAATCAGTGTTTTTTTCCCTGCTTAATTTTTTTCATTTTTCTGCTTTAATTTAATTCACAAAACCTGATCAGAAGCATGATTGTGGGTTTTGCTTATTTTTAAACATCCCTTCCCCCAGGAAAAAACAAGTATAATGTTGGATTTCCTTCTCCTGCTTCCCTAAGTGTAATATCAGACAGCACAGCAATAGTTTCACCGTGTGTGTGTGTGTGTGTGTGTGTGTGTGTGTGTGTGTTATGCATAAACATTAGCCACAGAAAAACTGCATTGCAGAGATGTTTTTAATAATATAGTGCCTGCATTGGTGTCCATCTCTTTAGTGAGAAGAACAAAAGTATCGAGCTAGGAAAGAATAACAGGAGAACACTCGGCTGTCTCCAGAAATTGATGTAAAACTTTGGAACCCCATGTCTTCAGTTTCCTTAGGTTTTTTTGCCAACAAACCCATGACCGGAGACATCCAAACAAAACAGACCTTACTGGCAGGTAATAGAAAAGGTAATCTAGCTTTAAAAGTTTGAGCAGTGCAGCCTTTGTTCCAGACCAGGAAACTGAATTGTCTCCTTACCTCCACTGCAAAATGTTGAATTCTCATTGGTCAGGGTGACATGTTTTTTGGTCAGTGCTTGGATCTGCTTTACTCTGGACAGATAGGTAGTGAGAGAAATAAGTGATCTTGATCATACCAGACTCCCAAAATCCACAGTTGATGGCTTTTTGCCCCTGAACTAAATGTTGTAGTAAGAGTAAATTTCTGGTGCAGATTTAGCAAATGATATAAGCTACTTCATATATGAAGATATGAAGAGAAATTTAAACTGCATTTCAAAGAGAAGGAGACTAGTTCCATGCTGGAACAAGTTCCATGCTGGAACCAGCTTGGAACACATTCCAGTATGTTTAATATTTGCAATTGCTTATTATTTAGATAGGGATCAGAAATATTTACTCTTTGCACCTCAAGTGGAGTTTGCTAGAATTTTGGAAAAGATCCGGTGTGCTAAAAGCCAGAGCCATATAGTTAAGTAAGTTGTCACGGTAACTAATGGTGTTTCCAGAAAAGGGAGAATCTCTAAAATCACACGATAATGACCCTAATAGACCTTAGCAGGTGCCTTCAATGCAATTCTAGAACTCTTGGTTCATGTACACATGGTATGATGCTGTGGTGCTTATGCAGTCAATGAGGAAACCAAAATAGCACTGAGCCTGATGTACCATGCCTGCATTTTTCCACATTTTCTTCCGCTGATTCCATCTTATCCTGTTGGGTCTACTTTTGACAATATTGTTTTTTTAAAATATATTTAGAATAGTAGCCAATGTTCATTTTCAAGAGGGTAAATAATTTATAGGAATGCCTCTACCACTGCCCCCTACTTCTATAATGATGACACCCAAATATACTTCTCTGTGTCTCTGATTGATGCAGTGACCAGGGATGGCATCTCTCCTCTAAATGCCTGCTTGGAGTCGGTAATGGGCTGGATGAGGGAAAACAAACTCAGCCTGAATCCAGAGAAAACGGAAGTACTGGTGATAGGTTCATCGGGTCCGGGTAGTGGAATTTGTTCACCTGTCTTGAATGGGGTCACGCTCCCCCTGAAGGATTCAGTTCGCAGTCTGGGGGTGCTTCTGGACTCGTTGCTCCAACTGACATCTCAACTGGATGCGATGGTCAGAAGCGCTTGTTATCAGCTTCGGCTGATATGCCAGCTGCGACCCTACCTGGATCGAAGGGACCTTGAAACTGTAGTACACGCTATGGTAACCTCTCGATTGGATTTCTGTAATGCGCTCTACATGGGGCAACCCTTGTACCAAACCTGGAAGCTGCAGATAGTGCAAAACATGGCAGCAAGATTAGTCGCTGGTGTTTCCAGGTCAGACCATATAACACCTATTTTGAAAGATCTCCATTGGCTGCCTATTTGCTTCCGGGCACAATACAAGGTGTTGGTTATTACCTATAAAGCCCTAAATGGCTTGGGCCCAGGGTACTTGGAGGACCGCCTCTCCCCATATAATCCGCCCTGCACACTCAGGTCTGCAGGGAAAAACTTGCTGGAGGTCTCAACTGCGCGTTATGTGAGGACCTCGCAACGGGCCTTTTCAATCTCAGCCCCGAGAATATGGAATAATCTCCCTGATCTTTGGACTGGTTTAAGAAGAATCTCAAGACCTTCTTCTTTTCCCAAGCTTTCCCCCCATGAGATGTGACTTTGGTTTTTCCCCTCTATTTGGTAACGACTCTGGCTATGTTTTTCTGGATTCCCCTACTCAGCTACTCGAGTATTAGTTTTATATCTTGTTTTATCTGTTTTATTGATTATTGTAATTTTATCTGGATTTGTACGCCACTTTTATCTGAATTGGAAAAGCGGGATAGAAATAAACTTTTATTACTTTATTATTATTATAAAACTTTTCCAGTTGAAGGAAATCGTAATTTTATAGGGTACATTTTTTGCACTTACACCTAATAGCCATAAAATAAAAGCAATTGCTTGGCTTTCTTCTTTGTTTATGAGAAATCAAAAGACAGCTGGAGATCTAGTGTGTGCCCTTCTGCTCTATTTATTTCCAACTCCAGATAGTCAAAATAGCATGAGGAACCTGTGCTGTGCCCACATTACACATACAATGAGGATGCATGTGAAACTCAAACTTTAGCCCAATGTGACAGAGAAAGTAGAAGTATGGCACCACTGAACATTTTTGTAATGAACCCAGCAAACACAGACCTTTCCCCTCCAGGATACACCTTGTCAACTCCAGTAATGATGATTCCTTAACTCAGCAGGAAAAGATGTGGTCAACAATTTTTTGCATGGTAGGTAAAAATGAAATGATGGACAAAGCCAGGGGCCATCAATTTGTTTGGCACTGCAAGATCAAGGAGTTTAGCACACTGTACTTTACTTTGCATAGTACAGGAGAAGTCCAGATCAAGTACAAGATGCCTCCTGCCTGGGCATAGAGACATGTGATAAAATCTGTTTTAAAAGGTTTCAGACCATGCCTGGCTTGGGGGAAAGGGCAGTGAGATACATTCCTTACTTTGTAGACATGGGGGGGGGGGGTTTGAGGGGGGCAACAAGAGCTGGACAAGAACCAAAGATGAGTCAATACTATTTACTGTTGTGTACTTCTCTCCTGCACATAGAAATGATAAGCATGCAGTCTTTCAGAGATATAGTTTGTACTAAAGTTTGGATATAGACTTGGTTGACATTATTGGATTGCTCTGAATAGCACAAAGATCTGTCATTTTATCCTTGTTGTAATCCCTCCACTAATGCAGATCACTACTATTCCACACATTAACATTTTCTGTAGTGGTTGTGGCCAGTTCATTAGTTAGTAGGCAGCCTTCTGGCAATGACCCTTTCTTTTGGACAAGCCAGGCTGGTCCTCAGATGGGAGGCATACAGTCCAATACTGAGCCATTACTTAAAGCCCTAACAGCTTGGTAGAATCTGTCAGTTGATTATTGTCCTCTGACATATCCTTTAATAAATCCACATCATGCAAAATTCAAGAAGGTTTAAAAAAAAAGAAAAGAAAAAGTTTGTATATTGCATAGATCACACATTTATTTCCAGCCTTCTTCTGGGAGCTTGGGTTCACATACAAAGGAATGTTCAACTTCAGCCTTACAACAATCTTGTGAAGAGCATTTGGAAAAGGTTGGGTTCAGCTCAAGTGAGCTTCATGGCTGAACCTGGATTTGAATATAGATCTTCATACCTAGCTGTTTAGCCACTGATACTCTTTGCTGTACCCACAGTGAGTTATGTATCAGTCCTGCTCCACCTAAGCCAGGCTTCTGAAATGGAGAGAGCTTAGGATAACCAGGAATGGATTTCTGTACAAGAGGACAGTGAGTGTATTTCACTTTTGGTACTGGATAATCCTGCCTCTTGTCTGACTGTTAGATCCTGGGGTTTTAGTAAAACAAAACAAAACAATGTAGATCAGACAAGACTGAAATCTGCAGGCTACTAGAACTGCAGGCTTTGTGGAAAAAAGTGGGTTTTGAGGAACAGTAAGAGAGATTGAATTTTATTGGTGGCCTAGGATTGTTCTTCATATCTGTCCCCTTTGTCACATTCTGTTGTCTGTTTGTTTGAGCTGGTTCACATTATACAAAAATGATGAGTACTGTATTAAGTAACAGTTGTCTCTTTTCTTCAATGGCAATGTATGAAGCAGGAATTGCACATCTTACCTGGAATCAACTCTGGAACTCAGAAGTCTTCTCTTCATTAAGAACTGCAAGCTCTTAATTCAATTCATGATGCCTTGCTGAAGCAGGGAAACAAGAGGTGGAGCTTAAAAGTCACTATGTGAGAGCATAAAACCTGGACAGGTTTGAATCTGAGCCATTGGGTTTCTATTTGTGGGGCTGTGGGGAAAATGAGAATTTTATAATATATGTTGCCTTCCATTTTTTCTTTTGTCTGTTTCCTTTAAAATGTGATGATGCTTTCTACTGTATTATAGATACAGGCTTCTTTTGATATTCTTGCAAAACGTCTGCACTGGATCATAGTACATAGCATGCCCTCAGGACTGTAAATGAGCTCTTCTCAAATGCAATGTAATTTTGTCATGGCCTTGTTCATAGAGAGGCCACATGAATGCCATCTGAGTGGCGCTGAAAAGATGCCTGGTGAAAGAAAGGCTCCATTGGTCCACTTGAGAGTGTCACCACACTATTGACATTTCTGTTTTTGAGACCGGTTTTAGCTGTTTTCAAGTTGTTATGATGATTAAGAAATTGCAAACCAAAGGTCCAGGGGGCATTTCTTAACCCAGCAAACAGGGCCACCTATTTGACACCAGCATCCCTTCTTGAAACTACCAGGAAAAAACACAAACCCCCACACAACCCTGTCAGGAAGCTTGACAGATCTCTTGACACTCCTTGTAGCTCTCTAAATGAATGGGGGCGGGGAGCCTGAAATTTGAAATAGCTCTTGCCTTTTATGCAAGTAATTAGAACTTCTGGGGCTTAGGGAAAACCTCAGTGATGTGTTGCTCAGTGGAAAAAAATGATAGTTCCACATACTTCAAATTGAAGTGAATTTGAAGCCAATTTAATTAAAGACTATAGAACCTCTTCAAGAAGTCTAGCACTTACACATGCTATTTTTGCTTTGCTCTTTATACTACTCTCATTATGACTCTGACTGGTCTCAGGCTAACAGTAATGAACTAGATTGGCTTTAGATTACTTTATAACTAACTGTAATAGCTAATGATTGTTTACTTTGGAAGAATTCAGCAGCACAATAGCAACATTAATTCAGCAAGGCCAGGATCCTCAAGGCATTTGTTTCAGAGTAATCCTTTTAGGTACACTGGGTGAGATCCAGATGTAGTTGGAAGAGATCCATTGCATTAAGGAGATTTCAGTTAGTTGTCTGTAACTACAGTCCAACTGATTTTAAAGGGTCTACTCTATGCATAACTGAATCTGATCCAACTGAGCAGATGGGGGGGGGAGGTTTGCAGCCAGTGTCATGCTCCTATATGGCATAAGTTCATGTAGGGCTGCCTCATATGCCTGCCTTCATAGGGAAAGGGATTCTGGAGGCACAGAAAATTAAAATCAGTTCTTTCATACCTGCCTCTGCAGTTCCATCACTTGATTTTTCTACATTTGTTGACTGTTCACTTGAAGACTGACAGCTGAAATGTATGGACTGACTCCACTGAAAAATCTTGCAACGTGAACAGCTCTCATTTCAACACTGCTTTAGAATTCCACCCTGTCTGTAACACCAGCATTTGTCTCTGCTACTTAGCATGCTTTTAAAACTCCTTCACTATTAAGCCTGTTCCTTCTGTTTGTATTAACATCTTGGCATCATGGTTGGCCTTTGCAGCTAACAACAGTGCTTTTGCAGATGTTTCTGTGACAGTTGTGTTTGGCTTCCCTTTCTTCCTATTAAGAGTGACGATGTGTTCCCCGCAAATGTAGCAATGAAAGGGAGTCACCCACAAGGCACGTACCATTTGTCTATGCAACTCTTTTGTTGTCATTTCTTCTTGCCTTAACTGTCGGAGGCACCCGGTTTAAGTAGAGTTCTGCAAGACATCGTCAAGACATAATACTGATAGAGCTGTCTGTGATATTCATAGCTGTTAGTTTCAAACCCAGATGCTAGAAGAGTATAATGTTCATTGCTTTTTCCAAGGAGTCTTTTTTCCCCTTGATCTTCAGTAACTTCTGCATTTCCTCACTGAGGGTACTACGGTAGTTTTGGGGGACAGTCCTGAGACTGCCTTAGTGTATTACAACAGACAATGAAAATGCCTTTGAATCTTACTGATCTTAGCCTTTATCAGATAGGTCACATCATTGTAAATGGCTGGAATCTGTTGGGCAGTTGCAAATGTGTAGTGTAGAGTTATGCATTTCTGACTGTTTAGTATTCACGATCCCTAGCTTAGGAGCTATGTAGGGACTGCAAAAGTTCCTGAAATCTCACTTACTATTCCCCAGTCCATCAGAAACCAGCAGGCTGCTTTCCGATCAAGCACTCCCCAGCATAAGGGGCAATTGCAACAGAGACCCAACTTCTACCAATCTCATGAGTGATCGCTCACAGGGAGGGGGGATGTCAGTCAGTTGCTTCCCAAGTAACAGGGCAACTGATCTTCATCAACTACAGTGGCTGCTTCCCGGTAAGTGGGATTTGGTGGAGTTGGGATGGGATTCACTACATAAAACTGTAATGCTAGTGTTTATGCATACATAAATGCCCAACAGGATTCTGGCCAAAAATATTGTTCAAGTTCAAGTTCAACTTTATTACGGTCATAGACCAGCACAGGTAAAAATGGGATACAAAATAAAAGAAGGCAAAAACAAGGTAAAAACACAGGTTAAAATCAGTATTTAAAGTATCTTTTTAAAATCCAGTGTGGCAAGATTGGTACTAACCTACTTCGGAGGTCATTGCCTAGTCAAGGAAATTTGTTGTTGTTGTTGTTGTTGTTGTTGTTGTTCTGTGACTTCATGTCATTTAAGGTGAACCTATCACTTGGCAAGTTTCTTCAGAGGGGGGTTATCATTGCCATCCTCCGAGGCTGAGAGAGTGTGATTTGCCCATGGTCACCCAGTGAGTTTACATGGCCAAGCCAGGATTCAACCCCTGGGTTCCAGAGTTATAGTTCAATGCTCAAACCACTAAAAATTGAAAAGACATAGCTTTTTAAAAATCGCATCTTACAAAGGTGAATGGTAGAATTAAATGCTAGCAATAGAATTAAAGCAGTTAAAAGAATGACAATTGAACAGAAAACAACAAATATCCAGTTCAGTCCATTTGGTAAGGCCTTTTCCCCTTAAGCAGTCATTGCTCAAAGGACTGCCTAAAAGCAGCCCCGATTGACCTCAAAGGGGTGGGATATAAATTATTATTATTATTATTATTATTATTATTATTATTATTATTATTATTATTTATCCAAATCAAGTTTTGCATCTGATACTTGCAAACGGAAAATAAAAGCTGGAATGCTGTTGATTTGTCCTGGCTATGGTAACCCACTGAATCAATTGCTGAACTCTCACTTAACACACAATTAAATCCCATAGAATCTGTGGTTCTGCTCTAGTTGAGACTCACAATAGGATTTAGGCCCAAACTTTGGCAATTGTGATCAAGGTATGATTTAAAAAGGCACATGATTCATATAAAAGACAGCTCTATAAAGCTCTGTGTAGCAGTGTAGATGTGTGTAATATGGAAAACATGCAAGGTACATAACATAGTGTTCCTAAACCATAGCAACATCTGTTGTGTGGGCTTTTTGTGGAAGAGGCTGATTAATATTGAGCTCAAAATTCAGCACCCTAAATATTTGTTTTTTTAAGTGTAACAGAAGATGACTCAGGCAAATTCACAATCAGAGAGACTCTCTATTAGGTTTTCTCTTCTCATATCAGTACAGTTAATACCTTAGTATATGTTGGGGTTTGGTTTCAGGACCCCATGTGCATAACAAAATCCATGGATGCTCAAGTCCCATTAAATACAATGGCAGAGTAGAATGGTGCCCACTGTATAAAATGGAAAATCTAGGCTTGCTTTTTGCATATATATTCAAGCTGTGGATAGCAGAATCAATGGATAAACAATCCATGGATATGGTGGGCCAACTGTAATTTTGTTTGTTTTTAATCCCTTTTATTATTTGGCTATTTATAGTGCTTAGATACTGGAAGTGCAAACAGTGTGTGCATGTTCTTGAACTACTGTGGTGCAATGGTTAAAATGTGCCACAGTAAATTTGCTAGTATTTAAGGTACTATATGATACTTTGTTATTTGGAGTATTTGGACACATGGACATGGTTGACATTCCCCCCCTTAAACTTCCTTATCTTGTCAAACTCTTTGAACTGTATTGGTGTAATTGCATAGAATAAACAATTGTCTCTCAATAATCAGAAACCTTGCTTTTTGAAGGGAAAAACAGGCATGCAAACTGAGACGAAGGTCATCCTGTCGAGGAGGACACTATGTGGGTTGTGAAAAGATAACATTCTGCTGTATGTTGTGAAGAAAAGGCACATTACACTAGGGATGTATTTCTTCACTAATCTTAAAAGAAGCACAGAGTAATTTTCACATTTTTTTTCCTGCTGCGAGAGAGTATCCAAAAACCATATAACCTTCAAAACGCATTTGCAATTTGGACTTATTCTGTATGAAATTCACCAGTGGCTGTTTTGCACAGAAAACAACATTTTCGATGCAGGAAACATTTTCTGCACAGAATATAATGTTTCTGTGATAAATATTTTCTGCATATAAAATTATATTTTTGTGTAGAAATATTAATTTCTGTGCAGAAAATGCTGTTTCTTTTTCTGTGCAAAATACCTATATTTGAATTTTGCACATCATAAGTCTCAATAGTTATCATTAGTCCAGGATTCTTCTCATCCTCATTTCTCAACACTCAAAAAACATGTTTTTGACCATTTTTAAATTTTTTTAAAAAAATTCTGTCTGTCCCTACCTTACAGCTACAGTCATGGCACTGTCCTGGAGTGTGGTTGCAGAACTATAATTTCTGGCACTGGCCAACTTCTGTCATTTGTGTGGCCACACAAATTGCTAGAAATTATAGTTCTGCACCTAAACCCAAGCCAGATATTTTATGCTACACCTGTGAGAAAAAGACCTCTACTGGTTTGAATGAGCCTCCTGAGAGAGTATGTGTTTCACACCTAATCATAACCTGGGCCACATTCACACTGTACAGTTGTAGTGGTGTGTTATCAATTGAATTGCCATGGCTGCCTCCTTCAGAATCCTGGGGTGTGTAGTTTGGTGAGGTACCAGAAGAGCTCCCTGGCAGGGAATTCTAAATACCCCACAACTACAAATCCCAGGATTCCATAGGATGTAGCTCTGGCAGTTAAAGTGGTATCAAAATACTATAACTGTGTACTGTGAAATGTGTGCACATCAGATCTCTCTCTCTCTCTGGCTTTGCTTCGCGAACGAAGATTCAGGAAGGACTCATCCCGCGCTTTGTACAAGCGCGTTGGTGACTAAAAAGGCCAATTCGGGATAAACAGGTCCGGTTGCAGAAAGCACAGCAGAAAGTCTCCTTGGGTGATGTTACCAAGTTGCGGTTCTTTCTGCGTTGTCGTTTCTCTTCGAGGCTTGTTCGGCTTGAGCTTTCGAAGAAGGCTGCAGCATCATGGATAGTGCATCTCCATCCCTCCCGATGCGAGGCCAGGGAGGACCATTGTTGGTGATCTATCTGGCCAAGCCTGAGATGTTGTTTCAGGGAGTCCTTGTATCTCTTCTTTGGGGCGCCCCTCTTACGCTGACCCGTGGCGAGTTCACCGTAGAATACTATTTTGGGGAGGTGATGGTCCTTCATCCTAGAAACATGTCCTGCCCAGCGCAGCTGCGTCCTCAATAGCATGGCCTCAATGCTGGTGATCCCTGCTTGCTCGAGGACAGCAACATTTGTCACATAGTCAGTCCAGTGTATATTTAGATAGATAGTGGTGAGAATAAACTGCCACAGAATATAAGGATTGTTGTTGTGAAGTTGAAACAGTGCAAAACAGTTTTAAATTTTCAACAGCAACAACAAAAATGTGCTGAGGTGCACAACATTTGGAAGACACCTTTAAGTCTCTTCCTTTTAAATCAATGAGAATTAAGTGCTTCATTTTGGATGGATCATGTTCTTGGCACTGACCTGTTGTGGATAAATGTGCTTTATTTCCTAATAAATCCAATGCTGTTTTGCCATGTGCTGCCATAAACGAGAGGGGAATGGTCCAATGCTGTGGAACAGGAGCACCTCTGGTACCATGTAGCAGTGTGTGTTTAAATGTTAATTTAATGTCTTCACAAAGTGGTCCTCAAAGGGTGAGGTGGGATCCCCTGGGCTGGCTTTGAGAGTTGCTCAAGAAGGGCATGAGACTTGGAGCCTCTGATCCCTCCTCCTCTTCCCAAACTTTTTAATGTGTGAAATTTACACAGGCATTGAGTTAAATATTGAATTTACTTAAATAAAACTCTCCTAATTTGAATAATGTTCATTTCATTTCTATGCCACCTTTCTCCCAGAAAGGTACCCAAGAGTGCTCACAAATAAAACCATTTTAAACATTTACAACAGAACTTTACAGTGCTCGGCCCTGAAAACCCAGTAGGTGACATTGGCCTAGTTACACTCTCTCAGCCTTAGAGGAAGGCAAACCTCTGAAAAAAAAAAATCTTGGCAAGAAAACCCCATGATAGGTTTTAGCATTACTGTAACTTGAAAACAACTTGAAGGCATGCAGCAACAACAGCAATAAAAATTTAAAATTAATAAATAAACAACCCAAAGGATTTACTCAAAATAAAATGAAGTGTATTGTTTGTTTCAGGACTGTTCTAATGTTTGCATACTTGTGTTTGCATTGCAGTTTTTGCAAAGCTTTTATTAATGTTTCAAGTACTTCAGAAATTCTAATGTGTATGCCAGCAGATGCAGTTCCTTGCTAAATGTTGGGAAATTGTGATGGTAGACATATTTAATATGTTTACATGTGTGTGTGTGTGTGTGTGGCTACCATATGTAATAGTATCCATATTTAAATCTAATAATGCTGTGAAGAAAAGTGCTGGTTGCTCATAATACTCGCCTTAATGTGTTGTATGTCATCATCTGATTTTTTCCCCCTTTAATATAGTACAGTACTATGTATAACCTCAGGTAATACACACACACACACACACACACACACACACACTAACTGGAGCAAAATAGCTCCACTACTCGGAATGCTAATTTGTCAGTTCTGGGGATGTTATAAGTGGTTGTAGCTGCACTCTCTTAGCCAGTTCGCTCAGAGAGTTCATTAGGCTCCCTATGAGGTGCAAAAGAGGGAAAGGAAGCTGGTGTGGAGTTATTCATTGTCTTATGACTCAATTCTAATCACTTCAGTCAGTGTGACTGACAGAGAAATGCTTTCCACTGTGATTGAGAGTATTGATTCCTCAGCCCCTTTTGGGGCACACGGGAGAGACACAATCAGAGCCTTCACGTTCAAAAAACCTCTTCATCTGCCTTAATCATCTGATCGATAATCAGCATCAGGACTGGGGATCTTCAACAAAGCTTTTGCCAATGTCTTTATTTTCTTCCTTCTATTTGGCTACAATTCTTGCTGAGTCAAGGTGATCGTGATAGATCAGAAAAGTGAACAGTAAGCGGCATTGTTGACTATCTTGAGAGATTTTTCTCTCCTTTATTTCTTCCTCTCTCTCTCACTCTCCTTTTTTCCTCTTTTTCTCTTTCCTTTTCCTTTTCCTTCATGGACCATTGGTTACCATGCTATCATCTTCATAATACTGCTGGGAAGAAACAGAGACTACTAGTGTGAGTGACATCTTTTCTCTGAGCCACCCAGCTGGAACTGGAAAGAAACAGAAAACAAAACCACCCTCCACAATGGGATAGCTCATGAGTAACCTCTTGGACAATGGCATTTAGGTGAAACTAAATCTGAACGGCATTTGTAGATGAGACAGTAACTAACTGTGAAGTCCTTTGATGTCATGCCTCGCTTGATGGTAGACTCTGTATCTATGAAGTCTACATAAATTGGGGTAGAGGGTTGCTCAGACTTGTAAAACACACACAAAAAAGAAAGTCTGCCTTTCGTTTTACCCATCTGCATTATTTTATGGCCATTCTGTGAGAATCAAAAGAATGGGTTTCTTCACATTCAAAAAAAAAAATGACAGCTTTATGCATATTGCAATTATAAACAATTTCCTTTTAGTTACACAGGAATTGTACATTTTATGTGGCTTGATTTAAGAACAATTCAAAGTGGCAAATTGCAGATGGCTTAAAGGATATATCTTCACTGGGGAGACAAAATGACATTTATCAAAAGCTATCTACATTGCCTAAATGGGAAACGTTTCCAATTAAAATTTCATCCATGTTTAACCAATTTTTCAATTGAATTACCAAAAAAAAAAAAAAAAGGCAGCCAAGAAGAAGCATAAAACACACATAATCTAATGTATCCTCTATGAAGGGAAAGCCTTTCTTCTGCCGATTTCAGAAGAGCCTCATCCAATATAATCACAGCATTCATTCCAATTTTGAGAGCAAAGTTGTCCAGACTTCTTATATGTTATGCGGTGTCAAGCAGCACAGTGCATAGCACTAATTCCTCAAGTGAAAGAGGCAGCGGTTTCCCACAGCAGTTCCTTGATTTAAATTACAGAGCACATTTATTATGCTTCTGTTCCTCTGACTGTGAAATACCATAGTACAGTAGCTTTGTTCTGACCCCTTCTCCAAAGCCCTGCCTCAAAGTGTGACTAATCTAGTGCCGGATGACAGCTAACTTCAACATCAGACAACACGAAAATTGAAGATACTTTTTATCCTCTTGCCAATCTGTGAGTGTCTGAATAAGCCTCGTCAACTTCATTACAAACTCATCATCTCTTGTGTAGATAATGATAGCCTAGGCTGGTGGAGAACTCAGCTTCTTGTTGTTTTTACTGACTCTTTCTGCCTTCGGGCCAAGCATCTGCGGGGATAATGAATGGAGCGATTCTTTTGGCACAAAACAAAAGGCTCTTGGGGTGGGGAAAGGCCCATGGCGTCAGTCTAGGCCCGGGCTCTTACAAACTCAAATTCTTTGTTATGAATTGGTTTTCAGAAAAGAGCTCTGTAGTAAGCAGAGAAAAAGAAGGACACAGAGTAACTTTGTACTATGTGGCTTGGAAGCCCGAAGGCAGTGATCACGGGAATGCGTTTTCAGAAGGCCTTTCTGTATCCTGTTTTAGGTTGCTTTTTGTCTGAATGCCATCACATTGAAAGATGGTGACATAATGTAAATACAACAAGAGATTTTATGTGGGCTTGCACACTTATTAACAATCTGGCTTAAGTAACAAGCCTGAAAGTATTTTGTTCAGTATTCAGGTACAATGATCATTCTCATTCTCTATCCCGGCCCATGAATAGTTATTTTGTTGCTAATCCATCGGATAAGCTGCAAGACCAAACCATATTTGTATAAGGCCTGTGATTCTAATTTAAAAAGGATTTAAAAGAAGATAATTAGGAACTTTTCCAGAATTGTCTACCCCTCCCCTCTCTACTTTTAAATCTACATTCATTAAAAAGAAAGCAATTGTTAGGTACAATTTATATTATGTTTGTTTCTGACAGTACCGGGTTATGTGCAAAGCAAGTCTCTTGCCAACAGATAAGAAAAAATCTCTTTAGAACTCCAAAACCATTTTACCAAGGACTTATAAATAAAACAAACTCCTTGTGTTACATAGAACAAAGGCATCAAAATAATAAAAGGTAACAGCAGCAGCAACAATAACAACTGCAGCAACAATAACATCAGCAATAACAAATTGATATTATTGTACTGCCTGCTTGCAAAGATCTGCTTGCTATACGCAGGGTTGGAGGACTACCGGAAGAAAGAAACAAGAAAAAGGTCTAGCTATATATAGCATTTGACAACGGTTTGAAGGACTGATTAATGTCCATAACAGAATTGACAAGTCCCTTCAAATCCATCAGCAAGTGGTGGGGATTGGGTAGTCCTCACAATGATGGTGGTCTGAAGCTCCTATCCTATATCACATCTTATGTCATATGGGGCCTCCACAATCACATGAGTGGCGTTTCTGGTGATCAGCGGGTCCCCGTAACCATTCTTCTCATTTGTCACATGAGGAAACCCACCCTCAGGAGAAGCAGTAGCACACTGGACACCCTGTTTTTTTGGAGCTCTTGCAAGTATGGCCATGGCAGCCACAGCTCTGGGAACAGGGGACAGGATAAGCATGTCAATGTGGTGTGGACTTGTGCAAACAATGCTGTACCATCGCATTGGCCACTGTGGCCAACCCATGGCCAGTTCCAAAACACAGTGCTCCAGGACTGGGACATACAGCCAGTGCAGCCAGGGAAATGTATCTCCAAGGACTTCTCTGCTGCCTGTATGTCAGTTATGGAAATTGGGGCAAATTCTTAGTTTATGGAGAGAGCTGCCTAGGTTCGTAAAGGCATACTGTCAACTTCTGTTAACAGGATAATGCCCACTTTTGAATTTGCAATCCCGAATCTATTTCGGGTCTTTTTCTCCATGCAATAATCTCCAAGGGCTGTATCCCAGATCCACTGCATAGTATCCTTGACTCAGCTTGCCACCTGTATTGCCACACACACCTGTTTTAATCCAAACTGAAATCCACCTGGGACCCCATTATGTAGCCATATCAGGGGTGGCTAAGTTTATGAAGTTTGGTAATCAGTTTGGTAAGCCATCTGGGACCCCCATTATGTAGCCACATCAGAAACACAGGAAGGTGGTGCTTCTGCAGAATGCATGTGTTTGTTGTATCAGTTTATGTTTGGTCACACACACGCAGCAGCTGTGTGTGAGGGTTATTCCTATAATGTGTGTACATATTTGCATATTTGTTTAAGCAAATAGCTTTTGTTTTCCATTCAGTCTGATTGCCCACTTCTAGAATCCTCTAGAGAAGAAGGGGTGAAATGCTGTGAATATGTGCATACAGACATCAAATAAAACAAAAACAAAAAACAAAAGAGGCAACAATGCCTTTTCTGGATGCCAGAACAAACAAGGAGCTATTCCTCTGTGGTGGAAATAATCAAGTGGCCCAGATGACCACCTGACCAATGTGACTACCACCAGCATGGCTCCATCTTACCTTATCCGTGATTCATCCATATTCCCAATTTGGGGAAATCAAACCACATGTTTTAAAAATCCAGTTCTTCCCCCAAAACAGCACAGTATTAAAAAAAAACAAACTTAAAAGCCCTCATTGAAAAGAAATGTTTGAAAGGAGAGGAATGTGATGTATTCCAATAGGACTTAGATCGAGGTAGGGATGCGTTATTTAGCCTGTGTAGATTCAGCTAGAGCTTGGCACCCTGACTGATCTTTCGACTTCAGATCTTTATCAAGGATTGTGGGCATCTTTAGAATTTTGTAAAATATTGCTCTATGTCAATCAGTTCTTGCCTTGGTCCACTGATTAGTCCCCCTTGTTTGTAGTTGGAATGTTGTTACAACATATGGGCAGGAGTACTTTCTACTTCTCCAGTCCTCACAGTGTAGCCTGCTTGAGGTTATCTGAGTGGAGAGGGGGAAATGAATTGATTTGGTTCATTTGGCAAGGCTTGTTATCACTCCAAGTCTCATGAGGCTAGGCCTGGGTTATCAGGTGTATGGATTTGAAAAATTCAGTGTCTCAATTTCATTGCATTTCTCCAAATTCTGCCTGCATTGTCATCCCATCCTTCCTTCACATCCAGTTATAAGATTTTGTTTTTTTCTTCCTGCATAAACTTCATACACATTTTTGTATTCTTTTTATTTATTCAGTTATTATTACATTTTCATCTCATGTATGTAAGGGTGCATTTCCCCTTATGCACATATTTTTGCATGCATTTTTCCTATTGACAAAAATATGTTTGCATGTATCTCTTTTAACTATATGCATTTTTAGTCATCTGGATATGGTTTTGTAAGCTTTTTAATTTCTATGAAATCAATTTTCTAAGGCAAGATATGCTTTGGCTTGCAGTGAGCCTCAGGATTTGTGAAATCTTGTGTCATGACTTGTGTCATGAATCTTGACTCCAGACAAATTCTTTTCCATCCCTAATTGTGACAGTAGTACAAAACTCATATATTTTTCTGTATCCCCTACCCCTTCTATTAGGACCCACAATTTAATAAGTCTTGCTTTACTACTGAGATATCAGTTTCTGACTTATTTTCCTTCATAGTTCACCCAAAATAGGGAGTTTCATTTTGCTATAGTGCAGAGCTGATGTAGCATGAGACTTGAGACATTGAATAAGAAGTGGCCAATGGGTCTTACTAAAGTCTCCCATCCCATCCCAACTACATGGCATTTGGGAAAGGTGGCATAACTAGGCTGGGCAAAGGGACAATGACTAGAGCGCTGCTGGCAGAGACACCAGCACTTATCTGACAAGACACTCCATCAGACTCTTTTGAAGTCCTATGGAGTGGCAATAAGTGCAGCAAAGAAGTCTTTCTATGCTGTACATATTGCGTCTGCAGAGTCACGTCCAGCAGAGCTGTTCAGGGTGGTCAGGGTGCTGACTCAGCATCCACCCACCCTGAACCCAATTTTAGAACCAACTAAGGCCTGCTGTGATGATTTTAACAACTTTTTTGCAAATAAAATCTCTTGGATAAGGGCTGATCTTGACACTGGCATTATAACAGAAACAACAGGAGAGGCATCCAGAGCTTCCGTGGACTCTATTAAACTGGATCACTTTGAGTTTGTACATACCGATGAAGTGGACACGCTTCTTGGAAGTGTTCGGAAGACGACGTGCTCTCTCGATCCCTGTCCATCTTGGTTGACCGCCCAGGGTGGTGATGCAGTAACATCATTATTACAACTTATAATTAATGCATCTTTCAGAGAGGGTAAATTTCCATCTAATTTGAAACTAGCAATAGTTAAACCTTTACTGAAGAAACCCTCCCTGGACCCCCTGGTGAGAAACAATTATAGACTGGTCTCCTTGCTGCCATTCTTAGACAAGGTGATCGAGAGAGCGGTCACCTTCCAACTCCAAGCAATTTTGGATGAAGCCGATTATCTGGACCCATTTCAAACCGGCTTCAGAGCGGGATATGGAGTTGAGTCTGCCATGGTCGCCTTAGTCGATGATCTCCGTCTGAGCATCGACCGGGGAAGTGTGACCTTGTTGGTACTCTTGGACATCTCAGCGGCTTTCAATACCATTAACCATGGTATCCTTCTGGAACGCCTGAGGGAATTGGGTATCGGGGGCACTGTGCTCCAGTGGTTCCTTTCCTACCTCTCAGGCAGATTCCAGATGGTGCATTTGGGGGACACTTGCTCCTCTAACAGGAAGCTGACATCTGGCGTCCCTCAAGGAGCTATTTTGTCCCCCACTTTGTTTAACATTTACATGAAACTGCTGGGAGAGATCATCCAGAGACATGGGGCACGGTGTTATCAGTACACTGATGACACCCAAATATGCTTCTCTGTGTCTCTGACTGATGCATTGTCTAAGGATGCATCTGTGTCTCCTCTGAATGCCTGTCTGGAGTCGGTAATGGGCTGGATGAGGGAAAACAAACTCAGACTGAATCCAGAGAAAACGGAAGTACTTGTGATAGGTTCCCCAGGCCCGGGAAAGGAAATTTGCCATCCTGTCCTGGACGGGGCCACACTTCCCCTGAAGAACGAAGTTCGCAGTTTAGGAATACTTCTGGACTCATCCCTGCAGTTGACATCTCAAGTAGATGCGACGGCCAGAAGTGCTTGCTATCAACTTCGGTTGATACGCCAACTGTGACCCTACTGGGGCCAAAGGGACCTTGAAACAGTGGTACATGCTCTGGTAACCTCTCGCCTAGATTTCTGTAATGCGCTCTACATGGGACTACCCTTGCATCAAGTCCGGAAGCTTTAGTTAGTACAAAATATGGCAGCCAGATTGGTCACTGGTGCATCTAGGTTTGACCACATAACACCTAAGCTGAAAGCTCTTCACTGGTTGCCTATTCGCTTCCGGGCACAATACAAGGTGTTGGTTATTACCTATAAAGCCCTACATGGCTTGGGCCCGAGTTACTTGAGGGACCACATCTCCCCGTATGATCCGCCCCGCACACTTAGAACATCTGGTAAAAACTTATTGGAAATACCATCTTCCAAATATGTTTCCTCATCCCAAAAGGCCTTTACAATAATGGCCCCGAGGTTGTGGAATAGTCTTCCTGACGAGCTCCATCTCACGACCCCTTGGAAACATTTAAAAAGAGACTTAAAACCGTACTCTTTCATCAAGCTTCCCCCACCCCCGAGGAGTGAAGACCAATATGCCTGTTTGATAGCGATATTCTGCCTTGCCCCTGGATGTTTGATGGACTGATGTTATTGTTGTAATATCTTCTTCGTATTTTATAAGATTATTTTATGTACTTGTTTTTAGTAGTCTGTAACCCCGCTTCGATCCATCGGGAGAGGCGGGGAAACATAAATAAAATTTTATTATTTTATTATTATTATGATGGGCAATATCTGGTGGCTCTTTTGTGTGAGCCCTTTATGTGAGCCCTATTTAGGGAATAACATGGAGACATTTGTTAAAAAAATACTTTTTTTAAAAAAAAGTAGAAATAATCTGAACCATACAGAAGATCTGTTGGTTAATCTCAAAACATAATCTGATTTGCTATGATCTACTTTTGATCTGGTCCTCCTCCCTCATGCAATTTGCAGAGCCTTTCCAATGTTATTCTATTATTGCATATCGCCATTGGCCATATAGCAGGGGTTTGTTGGAGTTTTGGTTCAAAAAATTTGCCTACTCTTACTAACAATAAAATATGTTGTTATCTCATATGACTTTCTCAGAGAAAATCATATTAGTCTGTTTTCAATATCTGAAAGTGTTATTGTATTATTGTTAACAGATGCATTTGAAGAAGTGGCCTGTAGTCCATGAAAACTTATGTTGAAATAAATTAATCTTAAAGGTGCCACAAAACTACTTTTTCCTTTCCTTTTATCACTGCCTTGCTGTCTTAGTTCTTGCAGCAATAGTTCTAGCCCTATCTTTAAGCATTTTAGGCATCAAAAGACTCTATATATATTTCTGAGGAAAGAGAAAGAACAAAGTACTCCTTAGACTTTCTAAAACCAAAATATCTTGGCCTTGAATGAACATTTCATGGCTGTCTACATACAAATAATAAGGTGGGTTCAAACAGGTATTAAACTATATAATACTCTGACCACATTGGGTTGAACTCCTCTTTTTCTTACTGGGTTACTGGGTCTGGTGCTATCATCTTCAAAGTAACCATGAATGCATGTATTGTTTGGGCATGTTACAATAAGTGTTTTGCCTGATCAAACAGGTGCACACGTTACTGAAGGGCTCACACAAAAGAGACCTTAGCTGGCAGTCTGGTACACATTCAATCGGTTGGTTATTCGCTAGTGTTGATGGCTGCTTTATGTACAAGAAAGATCATCTACAGGCAGAGGTCTTTCCCACCACCAACTTACTGAACCTTTTCAGCAGGAATTCTTGGGGTTGAACCAGGGATCGTCTGTGCTTTACTGGTGAACTATATGGTCATTTTCTTTTGAAAATGAAACCAGCATAATAGCATTTGTAGTATTAGTGGTGGTATTTGTATGTTGCTTTCGCACATCAAGCTGCCCAGAGTAGCTCACAACACAAGAAAATGCTAGTACAATAAAAACTCAAATTCATTGCAAAAATACTTAAATATTTCCTTGCTCTGATAGGCTAGAACCTATAATCTTTCCTTTAACTGTGATTTTCTGTGTGTGTTCATTACTGAAAGGTTCTATATTTTCAACGGAAATTCACTGTAGAGGCCATTATTTCAGGCAACTTACATTAATGAATGAGATATACTGTATCTATGTAATCATACACATGAAAATTCAGAAGTACATACCACTGATTTCATTTAATTTTACCTACTGAAGATAAATGGGTATTAGATTATCACATCACAGATACCTAGATGCTTTCAGCTGTTCTTTTCATTCTCTTTTCTCCTGTGCTTTCCATAAAATCTGCCTTCTCTTCCTCATCCCCCTACCCAGTAACCCAGAAACTCAGCATAACACTTCCCCCATCCCAGCAACATATCTTCATGGTCAGCAGAGGATCTTTTCAGTGGTGGCACCCTATCTATGGAATGCCATTCCCAGGGTGGTTCACTTGGAGCATCCATCTTTTCCAGTCTCTGTGAAGACCTTTTTAGTGTACCAGGCATTTTAAAGCCTTTTGTAGGTCTTCTCACTGTTTTATGTTGCTGCTGCTGTTCCTTTGGTTTTTATTATGTGCTGCATTTTCTTTTTCTACCATTTGCTCAATGGTTCCCAAATGTTGGTCCTTTTGATGTTTTGGACCTCACCTCCCAGAATTCCTGACTCGTGGCCAAGCTGTCAGAGACTTTTGGGAGTTGAAGTCCAAAACACTCGGAGAACTAAAGTTCGGGAACCACTGTAACTGCTAGTTTTATCTGAACTTAATTGTGTTTTTATCATTCCTTGTGGTTTGCATTGTCTGTGTTCAATTTGCCTGCATATTACTCAAAACTACAGTTATCACTCCACACATAAACACATTCACTGCTTCCACAGTGTTGATAAAAGTTTCACCTATATGGTTTCTGGCTGCCATTAAACTGTTAGAGGCAGAAGAGCAGTACAATTTTTAAAAGATAGCAACTGTACTGGTCAGCTCTCCTGCCATTTCTATTAGTTGAACTTCTGAAAATATACTCTCCATATACTTTCAAAGCTAGCTTGTGAGAAAAACATTTATCTCAGACAGAATTTTGGCTCATGCCTATTCTGTTCCCTATTTAAACAGAACATGTGAAAACTGGGCATAATATTTTGATATATTTTAAAGTTATTGTTTTAAAAGTCCAACAGCTTCCTTTTCAGCTGGCAGTTAGGACCATGCAACAGCCTAGTGAATCTGGCCCTCATGTCTCCATCTCACCTGTCTCTATCATATTCCCGGATACTTTATCCATAGATTCAACCATCAATGGCTTGAAAATATTCCATATATATATATATATATATATATATATATATATAATGGGACTTGGACATCTATAATTTTGGTATTCACACAGAGTACTGGAACCAGTGGATACCAAGGGTAATAAATTTATTTCTTTTCTTCCCCCCTCCTCCCTCATAACCTGTGTTTACTGTGCATTTCAAGAAACAGTGTTAGCCCATTGTATTGGCTTGCATTCACCAAACATATCAGCCAAGTGCTTTCAATTGTATTGGTATATTAATTTTGCTGTTTAGATTGATTTTCCGACACTACTTTCATAGGGATAATCAGAGAAAGAGGAACAATTTACCAAGATGCCTTCAAGTAATTTTGTGCTATTATGAACAATTTAAGCAGACTACTTCTCACCAATAACTACTGGGTTAATAAAAGAAAGGAAATGAGGCTAAATGAGGTGATGCCTCACTATCTATTTGTTTTTTCCCCTTGTTTTTTTTTAAAGTAGCAGTTTATTAATTATATAGTTAGCTCTTGATGTTTCATAATTAAACAGTGAACTATATTACGATTTGAGATTGATGCACTGGTGTCTACAAACAGAACAGATTAATGTAATGTTTTTCTACCTTCGACCTTGTATCCTTGAGTCTCTTGATTCTGTGTCACCAAACATAGAACTGTAATAGAGTTGAGGTCTAGCTAATAGTGTGCGCTATTGTGACTGTCATGCTCCATCTTTGTAACTTACTGTGCAAGGTCCCCAAAGTAGTCTGTACACACAGAGAAACACGTGCAGGAAAAGTGAAAGTGAAGGAGAAAAGGCCTGAAAATGGAAATTTCTTCATTCCACCCATTTGGAATCAATCTGATCTGCAAGAGCAGGTAATTCTGCTGCGTCCTGGAAAGAAAATCTCTTTAAATGCCACATGGTTAAAAAAGTGAATACTATTCAGGAACCAGTATGCAAAAGAATCTAGTAGTACGTTCGAGACTGTCAAAGGTCTTTTGCATATTGATATTCCATATTAACATGGCTATGTCTTTGAACTGAATTCAGAAACCAGTTGGACTCTTCATCTTCTGCCTCCTCCTCATTGTTGGCATTCATACCACAGTTCCAAAGGCTGTGATGCTTACAACAGCCTTGTAAGACAAGGCAGTATTGTTTCATATTCCTGATGGGATCTGAGTCTGAAAGATGGGGGTTTCCTGAATACCAGCCAGGCTGCATAGGCACTGTAGAAATAACCTAGGTTGACACCATTTTAACTGTCCTGGCAGCATCTCATTCTCAAATCTCAGGCCAGAAACTGAGACTAAGGTTCTTGTGACTGAATGTGGGCCAGAAAAGGGTCAAGAGGTAGGCCAGAAATGTTTCTAGGCCAGCTAATAGTAGAAACAGGCATCAGGGCAAACTAGGTAAATGGGCCCAGAATTTAAGAAAACTCTATTAACCAGGGGCATGAAAAACTCTGGGAGGGGGACCAAAGCATTTCCCCCCAGCCAAGCAGATAAGAAAATGCACCCAGCAGCTCCGGCATGCTCATAGCTTATGTGGGCTCATCTGACATATGAAGAGTTTTCCATGCTCTGCACTACTGCTGGGTCTTGTGAGAGGTGCACAACCTGCCTGCAGGGAGTATTTCCCAACGCCTGTCCCATTGCTAGTAGAGCTTGTACAACAAAGATGTCTTCTCTCCCTGCCTTGGTCCAAATGGCAGAATGGACCCAAGGGCATTTACCCAAAAGCCCCTCCTCAACTTTCCTCTTTGATGCACAAGCATTACATACATACAACAGTATTTTGCCTGAGCCAGAGAGCTCAGATGGGTGAACTATGGTTATGGTTTCTAAGCTTTAAAACCACTTCACATATAAAAATAAAAAAATGTCATCCAGTGTTTCTCATTCTGGGATTTTCTTTCTCACCTAGAATCCAAGGGGTCATTCACACTACAAAATAACCCAATGGGGAAACCTTGGTTGCCTCGGTGCAGTTTGCAGGGGGACACCAAAAGGCCCATTTAAACTGGTGAATTTGGCACCGGATCCCTTAGTGGTCCCTTTTTTTTAAGAACCTCAGTGATCCACATCTCCAACAGTGTGAATACATTACTGGATTGATTAGGAAATGGAGATGCCTCCATTTTGATTCAGAACAGTGGTGAATGGGAACTTCAAATTGGATTTAAATGCTATGGAAAGATTCACTGCCTTAAAATTATGTACAGCATGGTGGTAAATGTACAGCGCTATATAAATAAAACTTAATAATAATAATTGTTATTGTAATGATAAAAATGTTGTGGGAACAGTGAATCAATTTTGAATCGATTTGCAGATATGAATCTCTCTGTGCAAAAAACATAAGTGTGACTGACTCCCAAGGGAGGCATAACGAATCCCTGAGGTTTAGCCAATGCCATGAGACCTGGCAACTCTAACAGGCTTCAATGTTCCCTTTTATCTCAACCCAGCAAAGGAAATTCATGTGTGGTGGTGGGATTTTGCATACACAGTTGATGTAGCTTTTTTGCAAAATATGTCAGATATATTCAGAGCAAATAGATTTTGACATTAGCTCAGCAGTAGGACATTAATACTACATGTGTGTAGAGATGGGTGAAACAGTCAATTGATACATTTCATCTCCAGTTTTGCTGGTATAGAGACTTCCATGTTATTCCACATGAGCTTCAATAAAGACAGTGAACAATTCTCAAGGTAATAGCCAGCGAGGGAGATGGAAAGAAACCATTAACTGTGCATACTTAAAACAGAAACAACACTTCCTGATACGAAATATTCCATGACTGCACAACGGGTGTTTTCCATCTCTGTCCCCCAGCTCTGGAACTCTCTTCCCGGTGAGCTCCACTCAGTTGCCTCCCTTGATCTGTTTAGGAAGAAGTTAAAAACCTTCCTTTTCCAACAGGCTTTCCCCCAGATGCTGTGATATCTGCTCTCTCCCCGTTGCACCAGCACTTTAAGCTAGTTATTGTTGTGGTTTTAATCTTGTGATTTTTTTATCCTGTTTTTAATAATTTTAAATGTATTGCTGTGTATTTTTTATATGGATACTGTTTGTAAATTGTACATTGTATAGTACCTTTGTTGCAACCCGCTTTGATCTGCCAGGAAAAGCGGGCTATAAATAAACAATTTATTATTTATTATTATTATTACTTCTCTTTGATGATTCTCTGCCATGAAGTCACAGAAAAATACAATGTCCAAAATGTCAGGTTAGATTTTTGGACTTATCTTTAGTTTCCATATCTCCAGATTTTGGAACCACCTTGTCTGATGAAGAATTCTGGAGAATTATGTACCATTCTGGTAACATTTTAATGGTACTAATAAAGAAGTTGCCCACCTTGAATTTCAATCTGTTGCCAATTGGTGTCACATTTGGATGTATTCATCTATACTCCCATTCTATCCCATGAATCTTCCCCTTTTTAAAAAAAAGCCACAAGAAGATTTGTATTTCAATATGTTTTTCTGCATATATACAGAGGTTTCCCAGAATTTGCTTTGATTTGATCTGGTATGACCTCAAACACAGGGAATATGAAAGCTTACTTATTAGGAAAGAATTCAAAGATATACTGTAGCTGCATTGGTCTGTACAATCAGTATGTAGAGAGATCTTGTAGCACCTTTGAGGCTAACTAAAAGAAAGAAGTTGGCAACATGAGCTTTTGTAGACTAATGCATCTGAGGAAGTAGACTGAGGTCTACAAAAGCACATACTGCCAACTTCTTTCTTTCAGTTGGTCTCAAAGGTGTTACAAGATCTCTCTACAAACTTATTAGTAAATGACATTTTTGACCCTGACATGAAAGTGATTTTAGGGTGAAAGGAGACCATTCTAAAGCATGCTAGGTTTTGACAAATGTTCAGGGCATTTTAAGCCATTTGTCTGCAAGGCAGAAAATATATGTTCAAACTATCCATCACCATTTCATTTCTAAATGGCTTTGCTCCTGACCCCAATTCCCCCAATAAGAAAAGTAATAAGGGTTGCCAGATCAGGATCATCCCAAGCCCTGAGATCTTAGGCCCAAAGCCTGAAAACTGAAATCATAGAATCTTGGGGCTGGAAAGAATGGCAAAGGCCATCTAATGCAACCCTCTGCCATCCAGAGGGATGGGCTCAAGAGTGTTGTTTGAAGGATGGTGCCATCCTTGTGGTATCATAAAGCATGATAAATTAAGCATCAAACACAGTTACACTGAGTATACCATTCAAATACAAAACAACAACGGGCTGTCTGCACTGGCCAGGATGCTCCAGGGTCAACCAGAGTATCCTGGCCCCACAGCTGTCCCATTTCCCTAGCTGCCTTGGCATCTGTTTCCATGGCATGGTAGCTGGCTGCACGGGTGACTCACTGAGCCAACTGGCATGTCCACTGCTGCTGTGAGTCACTTGCTTCTGAGGTCAAAATGAAGTGTCCGGCATCAGTGGTGGCCATGCCAGGCAGCCCAGCTGGATGCCCATGTAGACAGCTGCCATGCTGCAAAAACAGAGTGCTCCAGACCTTCCTTGAAGATATAGAGAAACAGGTACAGTTGTTTTTGTTTTTTGTTTTACCCAGTTATAAGTCTGTAAGTGATGAGGTGGCTCTACAGTTAAGATACTGAAACTAACAATTAGAAGATTGTTGAGCGCAAAGGTGTAATAGCGCATCATGCTTCTAAAATGCCTCAATGACATTTTAGAAGCGTGACGCGCTATCACACCTTTGTGCTTCAGGAATGTTCCAGGAACCTTTTGTCAATGGTAAGGCTCCATGTGATAAGCTCCCTTGTTATTCACAGGGGTTTGATTCCAGGACCACCACCCCTCCTGTGAATACCAAAATCTGTGGTTGCTCAAATCCCATTACATTACCTACATCCCTTATATAAATGGCAAAATCAAGGTTTGCTTTTTGGATTACACACACACACACACACACACACACACACATTTTCAAACTGTAGATGGTTGAATTCATGGATATAGAGGGTAGATGAGCAGGAAGGGATATAATTTGGCACTTTTTAAAAAGGTTTAATTTTGATCAGCAAAATCTAATCATGAGCTTGGGTCTCACTTCTGGCTGGCGAAACTCTGCTTGTCTAGTGGAAAGCACAACTCTACTGTCAAGAAAGTAAAAGGATTTTATCAGCATTCAAGAGAAAGAGGAGGAGGGAAATGTTCGGAGACTTCTCACTCTGCAGTCTATGTTCAATCAGCCTACAGCTAATGGAAGCCCTCCAGTGCTAAGCAATAAACAAACACAGTTGGGCAAATAGTCCAAAATCAAATCTAGTATATAAGGTGGACAATACATAGTTAGTTCCATTACAGAACACTCCCCTGGGAACCAGTGCGGCTTCTGAGCCCTTCTCATTACACACCAGCACCATCTGTAGCCAGCCTGAACCTTATTGGGGAATTTATAAAGTACACGGCAAAAAAATAGACTAGGAATCAACAGTCAGAGAATCCTATTTCAAGTTTAAATTCTGCTTGTGAAAGATCATTTGGTTTTAGACTCAGCAAACAGTAGGCCCCATCACTCACAATGAACTACGCATGTAACAGGGATTACCGCAGATCCGAGAGACTGAAGGTAATTGCTACTTTCCACCGGGAGACTGTGTACTTGTGCTTGAGAGAGATACAGTACAGGGCCATTATCTGCGAGTCTTCTATTTCCCCCTTCTCACCGTCACCCAAAACCCCAACAACAATTGGAGCCATCTTTTTGTATTTCATTTCTCTCTCCCTATAAATTATGATTATGATAGGATTTTTTTAAAAAAAGGGCACTGTATTTCATTGAGAAAAAATCCCAAACACAACTCTAAGCTAAAGCACAGCTTTGGGAAGTTACCTTATGGAGGAAATTAGTTACTTTTATAGTTCCAAGGCCCAGAAAAACATACCCTCCAACTGTCCAAATTCATGGGGATAGTTGGAATCAATCCTCGTCTCACTATTTAAACTGCATGTACAATGTCCCAGTTTCTCTCTTCTCCTTCTCTTTGTCCTCAGCTTGCTTCAACTGCTGCAAAATGAGTGTTAAAGTCAGTTAATTCACTAAGTAGAGAGAGGAGGAGGGGAAATCTTGCTCTTCCCAGTCAGGTCAGACAAAAGCAAACTGCTGCAGCCTCTCCTAGTGGGTCCTTGCTCATTAATGACTTTTGCCATTGGGAGCACACTCTGAAAACTGCACATGTGCTGGCTTTCATTTGTGAAATGTTGGAAACTCTCAACAGGAGTTTCTCAAAAATAACTAAAATAGATGCCTTTTAGTTTGTATAAGTTTATAAGCAACTGGGCTGCGGCACTAAACGGATCCTTCTCTAGTCCCCTTCATTGTTACCTCAACAAAGCCAGCGTTTGAACCCTGTGATTTTCTGCTTCTGCCATGTAGAGGGACTACACTCTGTAACTAAAAAAGCTAACTAAAGGTTACAATTACACCTCAAAAAGCAATAAAACTATCCCATACATTCATAATGTAATGTTAAGTATACCTTCTTTTTTTGAAAAAGAAATTAATTATAAATAACTTGGTATTTCTGGTTTGTCACCTTCTAAATTCTTGATAAAGAAATGGGGATAAATAGGTGGGTTGGGCCCAAATAGCAGGAAAGTACTTTCTCATGTGCACAGAGGGACTCCTGCCCCAACTGTTTTTGTTGTTGTGTGCTTTCAAATCATTTCCAATTTATGGTGACCCGAAAATGAAACTATCATGGAGTTTTCTGGGGTTGAGAATGTGTGACTTGCTCAAAGTCACACAGTGAGCTTCCAGGGCTGTGCAGGAAAACACAGCCCCGAAGGGGCAGCCTTCAGCAGCCCCTTTTACAGCCAGATTGGCCATTCCAGGGTGTGAAAAAGAGCCACAAAAGGCAGCTCCTTTTTGCATCCTGGAAAGGGTGCCATAGCTGTGGCGCCATGGCTTTACGGTGCTCCTTCGATGCTGCACTGTGCAGACGCAGCACCGGAGGAGCACTGAGATGCTGTGTGCTGTGTGGTGCAGTGCATGGTGTCACATCGCCCTGGGGGCAGAGCTAGGGCATACGTCGTGTAGACACTGTGCCCCAACTACGCCTCCCAGCCGGCCTTTCAGGCTGGTCTGTATAGGGCCTAAGTCAGGTTTTAGTTTAATGCTCAAGCCATTACACTACTCAGTAGCCTCTTTTGCTACCCCCAAAGCTATTGTGTGGAAATGAGAACTCCCTCCACTATAAAATGTAGTAAGGGTGGAATAGTTAGGTATCGACATCATGACATAGTGGTTTAAGTGCTGGGCTACAACTCTGGAGACCAGGGTTCGATTCCCAACTTGTGCCCACTGAAACCCACTGGGTGACCTTGGGCAAGTCACATGTCCTCAGCCTCAGGGGAAGGCAATGGCAAACCTCCTCTGAACAAATTTTGCCAAGAAAGGCCCATGACAGTTACACCTTAGGGGTAGCCATAAGTTGTAAATGGAGGCACACAACAACAACAACAACAACAACAACAACAACAACAACGCTAGGTATGTACAGTCAGGATCATGTGCAAATAGATTGTGAATATCTAGCAGGCTAGTACACATGACACTTGTGCCCCCAACTTTAATGATCACTACATTTAATGAAAGTCTGCATAGGAGTTTAAAGGACTTGCATCTAATTTTCTCCCTGAGAAATGTAGATTTTTGCTTGGTACGAATGCAAAATCCTTGACTGCCTGTTATGGGGAGGCGGGAGGGGAACCGATAGGCTTGTAGCAACAGTGTCCTTTTCTGGAAATAAATAGTAGCAATAATAAAGGCAGTAACATGACAACAGCATCAATTGAACCTTTTCATTTGCTACTAGGATATATTAAGAAGATGGTAAGAAAGGAAAATAAGCAACTGGTGATTAATTTGCTTATAACAAGCTAGAATTGAGTTAGCCACCTAAATGGAAAACAGATTACGAAAGAGTGGTTCATGGGTGAAATAATCTATTAATGGTAGGATTTAGGCATTTAATAAGATTTAAAATTGCGGAAGAAGAACAGCAATGGCTTTATTAGTAGCTGTATTCTGCTTGTGTCTTTTTGGAGCTTGAGATGCAAATGGTGGTGGTGGACTAGTCTAGCAGTGGCACTTTATTTCTAGAGTTGTTCAGCAATGGTAAGGGAAGGCAAATACAATTTGCAGGCTCCAAGAGACCCATTTCTCCAGTGCCTTAAAAAGAACTTCTTGGTAGTAAGAGCTGTTTGATAGTGGAATATGCTGCCTTTGAGAGTGGTGGAGTCTCCTTCTTTGGAGGTTTCAAGCAGAGGCCAGATGGCCATCTGTCAGGAGTGCTTTCATTGTGTATTCCTGCATGGCAGAGGGTTTGGATGGTCTTTGTGGTCTCTTCCAACTCTAGGATTCTGTGATTTTATTGTTCTTTTTTTCCCCTCCTTCACAATCCCTGTGCCTGTGGCCTTTTTCCTCATGTGTAATCACCTATACTGCTGCACCAACCGGATTTCAGCCATTAACTGTCTTTCAGATACGATGCTCTTCAGAAAAAGGATGGTGCTTACATCCTCCTTCTTCCCTTCCTTTGCATGACATAATGCAAAACTTCAGGGTCTTGTTAAACCACAGTTTCCCATTATGTCTGAGGATAAGGAGCCACATTAACACTGAAAGACAGAGACAGAGAGAGAGAGAGATCTTAGAACACCCCACTCATGCCCCTAATCCAATTTGTGCACAAATTATCATAAACACTCTTAGGAGAGTTGGAGGGCATTTTCACCATGTTTTGGGTCCCTTCAGGTTATTTTGGGCTCATGAGATGATTTTGTTTTTCAAATATGAAGTGACCCTACATCCTGTTTGCTTCCTGTTTTTTTTTTTTTAAAGATACTTTGGGGTCTAAAATGTCCAAGGGGACAAAATGTGATGTAAATGTCCCCCATGTCATTTGGAAGGTGCAAGACCATTTCAAATTTTTTAAAAATGTGATTCTACACACACACACACACACACACACACACACAGAGAGAGAGAGAGAGAGAGAGAGAGAGAGCCTGGGAAGCTGTATATGGTCGGTGGGCTGTCTTTTGCTCATCCTTCTAGTAAAGTCGCTAGAACCAGCTAGAACCATGTTTAGATAAAATAGAGATATATTGATTTACTATTGTAGAACATAATCAGTTGTTCTAAATGGAGATTCATGGTCAGATTTGCAAGTTTTATTTAAAAGGAAAGGAAAGAAAACTCATTTACAGTAGGATTTAGTGTGGGTTGCATCACAAAAGAACAATGTTAAAATGCTGTGATATTTTACATTATACTATATGGGATATGCTTTGGAATCTGTGGGTGGCATCCTGTACAGTCTTTACAAGATCATAACCTGGACTCGCAATTTCATAACTTTTGGAATTGATGCTTATTGAACCTTCCTCTTAAGGCCCTTATGACACACACACCCCAAACCTACCTCTTAAACCAAGCAGCACCCAGATAAGGGTTTCCAAGGTGCTATAAGTCATCATATTGGGAAATGAGGACTGCAGTGTTTTCCTGGTTTGGGGGTGCATTGCTTGTGGTGGGGGGGTTTAAGAGGTTGATTTTAGGGGGGGTGCATTAGCAGAAGTAGCTATGTCTGACAAAGCAGGATCTCGGTCCATGTACAACATAATAATCCAGGAAATGCAAGGGCCCTGAACTGAACAGGGAGGGTGCAGTTTGGTGATTTGGATCATACCCTAATGTGGTCAGTGCAGGATCTGGATCTGGAGTGTAGCTCAGGAACTTAAATTGCTGCTAATCCCTTTCATTTCTGTAAGGAAATCAAACCAGTTTCCAGATTCTGTCTTTGAATGAACTTTGCAACTAGCAATTGAAGAAATGTGTGGAGCTCCAAACAGGTGCATTAATTTAAGTGTAAGAAATGTGAGGTGTGAGGGACACCTTCTGTAAGGTGTCTCACACAAGGGCACATGCAATAGGGTTGCCACACTGAAAACTGGAAAGGGCATCTGTACCTTCAGTAGTTGTCAAGAAGAAGGAATTTGAGCAGGTGTTGCTTGTCAAGGAACAAGATAGCAAGAAACACTTGCTGTAACTCTCTCTTCTATGTGTGTGTCTTCTTTCAAGACGCTTGTCAATTTATGGCAACCCCATGAGTTTCATAGGGTTTTCTGAGGCCAGGGATATTCAGGGGTGGTTTTGCCAGTTCCTTCCTCTCAAATATATCCTGCAGCACCTGGATTCATTGGCGGTCTCCCATCCAAGTACTAATCAAGGTTGACCTTGCTTAGCTTCCAGACAGAATCTAGTGCCTCTATGGGGTTTAGACCAACTTCTACACAACCATTAAAGGAACAAGAGCCACCTCTACTTTTCCTTCTAGCAACACTAATATGCACAAAAGAAGAATTCACAGCATTTTTAAATCAAGGAAGAATGAAAAAATGAAGAAACCATATTTTGCCTTCCTAACCTAATAACAAACACATAGCTTTCAAGTCTTGCCAGTTTCTGCCTAGCACCACAGCTGACTGTGTATGCTAACTAGCAAGGGATAAGTAGGGAACAGTGGGGAATGCAATATTGTTAACATTACCTACAAGCTTTCCCTATAAATGTTGTGGCTGAAGGTACCAGAAAATACTAATGAGAATATTATCATGACTGGATTGCTATGAATTGTCCAGTTCCACTCCAATCCATCGAATATAACATGGTGTTTTGTATGAGGTATTGAAAACAAAATGCACTTTTCAAGGCTACTTTAAAACATCTGTTAACTCCCCCAGAAAGCACCAGAGAGCTCCAGGACAATGCAGTCTGCCCTGGAACTCATTTAACTTGATGCTATCTAATTCAGGACCTGTTTGGGTTTGGTTTCAGGACAATCAGCTTTAGAATCTGGACTTTGAATGAACAACTTGCACAGCTTTAATAATAACCAATTTCTTCAATTCCATATAATACAGAATAATATTTTTATAATGAAGTATAATATTCCATATTAAAAATACAGAGCTATTTCATCAAAATAACAATACAGTTCTCCCTCCATATTCATGAGGGTTAGGGGATTGAGACCCCCTGCGAATATAGAAAAATCGCAAATAACTCTGCTCTGCACTCAGAAACCAGTTAAAGGGAATGGTGGGTGGGTGAAGAGATGCAGGATCCCTTGCTCCTTTTCCCCCACCATCCCGTCCCTTTCACTGGCTCCCTGCCCCTTTCCCAGCCTGATCACATCTTTCCCCAGGGGGTGATCAGGCAGGGAAAGGGAAGAGGAGCCTCCATCTGCCCAAGTCTCTTTCCCAGCTGGATCGCTGCCTGGGCTGCTCAATACCATGGGACCAATACAATGCCTATATTTTGCTCTTCCCCCAGTCTGAAATTGTTCCTGCCCCAAGACAAGATTGTTAAACTATTTTTTTAAAACAAAGGGAAAACCAACCCTGGATCTCCCACTGTCACAGCTACTGTGCTCTTCTTTTAAAAAACATTTTGCTCATATGGCCATGTTTTTCATTTTCTTGTTGTGTACAGTAATGTTAACATACATTAGTTGGATTTGTCTTTTATTTTCTTTTGCAGTTTTTTTAAATGGAGGACACTTGGAAGATCCTTGAAAACTGAAGAACAACACATTGAGACAAGACTGTGTACAACTGAAGTGCAATCACCAGAACAAAGCCTACCAGGGTATATTTAAAGCAAAGTGGAGTGTTTTCAAATTAAAGCCCCATCTTCAAAATAAAGGGCAGCTGGTGATGCTGGCCTTATCAGAAATAATTGTTTGCTTATGTTATAGCTTGTAGCTTGTGATAATTTAAGATGGTTCTTCTTTTCATTGGAATTAATCAACAACTACTGTGTTGTGGTGGCAAGCAATTTATTGGCATATGTATTTCAAACTTGATCTGGAGTGAGTTTCAGTAGTGATTCTTGCCAGAAGGGGCTATTGATCAATTCGCCTTCTCTGCCGCATGTTCCAGCACTATCACTCATGCTATGCCCAATGCTGTTTTGGTGAGTCCACCTTTCTCACTTTCAGGGGAGTCAGGAAGACATCAGTAGATGAAAGAAGAACAAGTGAAGACCAATTATCCTATGTCTTCCACTGGAAGCATCCTGTGAGTACATTTACACTTATATTCTGGGATACAACTCTTTTACTGTGAGCAACCCATTTATTGTACAGTGGGCCCTCTACATTTGTTGAGGTTAGGGTGCAGGACTCTGAGAAAGTGGAAGAACTGTAAAACAAATTTAAAAACTCATTTTTTAAACCTAAGAGAGTACCTCTCTAGAAATATCTAGGTCCTCCAGAACAATTCTGTAGTTAACATCCACCAGAAGTTGACCACAGAATCATGCTGGAGGATCTACAAATGCATAAAGAAACGTTTTCTCTAGGAATCTCTAGGTCCTTCAGTGTGACTCTATGGCCAACATCTCGCAGAGTTACACTATTGTGATTCCTAGAGAGAATACATTAATCAAATCCGTGAATAATCAAATCTGCAAAAGTCAAAGCCACAAATGTGGAGGGTGGCTGTACTGCACTTTGCATGTGTGTGCTAATCATTTATACATTTACCAGATAAAAACAAGTATTAGACTTCATGGCAGAAGTTTCCACAGTCTACCATATTTTTACTGGTCCAGCAAAGGTGGAAGGTAGGGAATAATGAGGGCATTGCCCAACCAAATAAGAGTTCTTTTCCCCTGTTGCAATTTTGCTTCATTGCTCACGTTTCTAGCATTGCAGAGAGTAAGACATTGGGATTCATTCACCAGGTAGAATTCTTATTTTTGTTGTGTTCCCATTCCCTTTGTCTGCCTCTTTTGTTTGGATACTAAACACTATTTCTAAATGCTCAACTGAAATTCTAAGTTACTATTAGAAATTTGAAAACTGAAGGAAACTTGCATGGGGATACAGAATTCTTATGGGGGCCATTCTCTCAGCCACCCTCCCCATAGCAACACCCCTGGGCCAGGAAGAAAGAAAGAAGATGCCTAACTTCTTTTCTTCTTTTCTCCTCCCCACACTTGTTTCAGCTTAAGACATAGCTTTGAACCTTGTTCATGGCTTTCCCGGATTTTGCTGTTAACTGCCAAGTCCCTGTCAGATTGAAATTGAAACAGCAGAGAAAAGATTTCCAACAGATTTCCTTTTCCTGCAGCCTACCCCCACCCGTCTTTCACCTCTAATGACATTACCATTATCTGTCCTCTCCCACTGAACCACCTCAAAATTTTAAAAATCTGAGTTTCAAGTGTTTTTATTAAATTAACTCCAACACTTTAAAAAAAAAAAGGAAGAGCTTTTATAGAGATAAACAGCTTATTGGATCCTTGTAGCATTTAGTAGATTTGTGGATTCATTCACTGGAAGGAGATGTGACTTTGAAATTCAGGAGTTTTTAAACAGCAAATTCCCATTTTAAAGAATGAATGAATGAATGAATGAATGAAAATGCAGATGAAATTACACCTGAGAAGCTCCTGAATGATGTCACTTCAAGCCTCCTGAGGCTCATTTGTGCAATTCACCTTTTGAGCCCTGAATGTGTCATGGTTTCAGTCACTATGATTGATCCTGCAGATGTCCATCTACATTCCAGTAACTTTCCTGCTACTGGGAGGATCCCTTTCACATCATCATCTGCTAGTACTTCTATTGTGATAGTTTGAGAATGGCTGAGGAAATATTGTTATGAATTGCTTGAGTCAGCTTTGTCTTGTGGCCACCCTATGAATGAGAGGTCTTGCAGACTTTGAAAGCTGTAGCTTTCATGATTGTGAAATAAAACCAGAATATTGTTTGTGACATCAGAGGTCAGTAACACTACTCTTGTCCTTCTCTACAGATTTTGGCACAGATCAGTGGTGTTCCCAACCATGGGTGCTGATATACTTCCATATCTCTATTTTTATTTATTACTTTGTATTTTGCTCTTTACAATCATAGAATCACAGAGCTGGAAGAGACCACAAGGGCCATCCAGTCCAACCCCCTGCCATTCAGGAAATCACAATCAAAGCATCCCCGACAGATGGCCATCCAGCCTCTGTTTAAAGACCTCCAAGGAGGGAGAGTCCACTACACTCCGAGGGAGTGTGTTCCACTGTCGAACAGCCCTTATTGTCAGGAAGTTCCTTCTAATGTTGAGGTGGAATCGCTTTTCCTGGAGCTTGCATCCATTGTTCTGGGTCCTGTTCTCTGGAGCAGCAGAAAACAAGCTTGCTCTCTCCTCAATATGACATCCCTTCAAATATTTAAACAGGGCTATCATATCACCTCTTAATCTTCTTTTCTCCAGGCTAAACATCCCCAGCTCCCTAAGTCGTTCCTCATAGGACATGGTTTCCAGACTCTTCATCATTTTAGTTGCCCTGCTTTGGACACGCTCCAGTTTCTCAATGTCCTTTTTGAATTGTGGTGCCCAGAAGTGGACACAATATTCCAGGTGGGGCCTGACCAGAGCAGAATACAGTGGCACTATTACTTCTCTTGATCTAGACACTATACTTTTATTGATGCAGCCTAAACTTGCATTGGCCTTTTTAGCTGCCGCATCACACTGTTCACTCATGTTCAACTTGTGGGCTACTTGGACTCCAAGATCCCTTTCACATGTCGTCTCATTCAGCCAGGTGTCTCCCATCCTATATCTGTGCATTTTATTTTTCTGCCCTAAGTGCAGTACCTTACATTTCTCCCTGTTGAAGTTCATTTTGTTAGCTTTGGCCCAGCTTTCAAGTCTATTTAGGTCATTTTGAATTTTGATCCTGTCCTCTGGAGTATTAGCTATTCCTCCTAATTTGGTGTCATCTGCAAATTTGATAAGTATGATCCCAATTCTGTTAATATGTTATTATTATTATCCAACTCATAGATAAAGATGTTGAATAACTCTGGCCCCAGGACAGAGCCCTTTGAGACCCCACTGGTCACTTCTCTCCAGGATGAAAAGGAGCCATTGTTGAGCACCCTTTGGGTTCGGCCAGTCAACCAGTTACAAATCAATGTAACAGTTACTTTGTCTAACCCACATTTTACAAGCTTGTTTGCAAGAATGTCATGAGAAACCTTATCAAAGGCCTTACTGAAATCAAGATATACTATATCCATAGCATTCCCTTCATCTACCAAGCTGGTAATTTTATCAAAGAAAGAGATCAGATTTGTCTGGCATGACTTGTTTCTCTGAAACCCATGTTGACTTTTTGTGATTATGGCATTGCTTTCTAGGGAACCTTCTAACAAAAAAGATTGTATGTACAGCGCTGTGTAAATTTACAGCGCTTCATAAATAAAGGTTAATAATAATAATAATAATAATAATAGATATTCACAGACTCTCTGTTTAATGATCTGCTGAATCTTTCCTGGTATTGATGTAAGACTAACTGGACGATAATTGTTGGAATCCTCTTTTCCCCCCTTTTTGAAGATGGGAACAACGTTTGCCCTCCTCCAGTCTGCTGGGACTTCTCCTGTTCTCCAGGACCTCTCAAAGATTATTGCCAATGGCTCCGATATTACATTTGCCAGTTCTTTTAATACCCTTGGATGTAGTTCATCTGGTCCTGGAGACTTAAATTCATTTAGATTAACCAGGTATTCCTCTGCTATCTCTTTACTTATTCTGTGCTGAAATTCCCCTATTCTGTCCTCTGCTCCATTATCCTCAGGATGAGCACCCTTTGCCTTTTCTGAGAAGACTGAGACAAAGAAGGTGTTGAGTAATTCTGCCTTTTCTCTGTGCCCTGTTAGCATTTTGCCATCTTCTCCACACAGTGGCCCTACCGTTTCCTTCTTCTTCCTTTTGCTGCGGACATATCCAAAAAAGCCCTTTTTATTGTTCTTAACCTCTCTAGCAAGCCTGAGTTCATTCTGTGCTTTAGCTTTTCTGACTTTACCCCTACACATGCCTGCTATTTCTTTGAATTCCTTTTTCATGATTTCCCCCCTTTTCCATTTCTTATACATGCTACGTTTAAAACTTAGCTCAGTTTAAAGTTCCTCATTCATCCATCCTGGTTTTTTGAGACACCTCCCATTTTTCTTTCTCACTGGAACTGTTTGAAATTGTGCCTTCAATATCTCCCTTTTGAGAAACTCCTATCCATCCTGAACTCCCTTATCTTTTAGTATTTCTGAAAATGGGATCACCCTCAATATTTCTCTAAGTTTACTGAAATCCGCTCTCCTAAAGTCTAGAATGTGTGTCTGACTATGCCTGGCTTCTCCTTTCCACTGTATAACAAACTCCAGGAGAACATGGTCACTTACACCTAATGACCCCTCCACTTGCACCCCATTAACCAAGTCATCCTTGTTGGTTAGGATCAGATCTAAAATAGCAGACCCCCTTGTTGCCTCTTCCGCCTTTTGGACCATGAAATTGTCTTCGAGGCAAGTGAGAAATTTGCTAGACCTTGATGATTTTGCTGAGTTTGACTTCCAGCAAATATCAGGGTAGTTGAAGTCTCCCATCACTACTACATCTCTCCTTTCTGAGTGTGTGGTCATCTGTTCTAGAAAGGCATCATCCAATTCCTCCATCTGACTTGAGGGTCTGTAGTAGACTCCCATCATAACATCCTTGTTGTTTCCCTCCCCTTTAATTTTTATCCAGATGCTCTCCACCTGGCTTCCATGATTGATGTCCTGGATCTCTTCACTGGTGTAATTATCTCTGACATATAGTGCTATTCCTCCTTTCCTGTTTGGCCTATTTCTCTTAAAAAGGTTATATCCCTCTATTTCCACATTCCAATCATGAGACTCATCCCACCAGGTTTCAGTGAGGCCAATTATATCATATTTGCTTTGTTGTACTAGGAGTTCGAGTTCATCTTGCTTATTTCCCATGCTCTGTGCATTAGTGTAGAGACATCTAAGCCCATGTGTTCCCTTTACTTGCTGCCTGTGGAAGTTTCTTTGCCTCTCACTGTTGGGTCCTTGCACTTTTTTTCTTGTTCCCTCTGTGTCAGTTTGACTATTTTTGCCATCCCTTTTGCCTTCCTTAATATTGTCTCCCTCCTCCACGGAACTCAGTTTAAAGCCCTCCTGATCACATTCTTGAGACTGTTGGCAAAAACATTTCTTCCAACTGGCGTGAGATGCAACCCATCCGTTGCAAGAAGTCCCTCCTAATGTAACCGCAGCCCATGATCGAAGAATCCAAATCGTTCTTGGCGGCACCATCTTCAGAGCCAGTTGTTCACATACACTATTTTCCTCTCACTTCCTGGGCCATGCCCTTCAATTGGCAGAAGAGACGAGATGACAACTTGTGCATCCATTCCTTTCAGCTTCCTACCAAGCACCTCGTAATCTCTTTTGATGTTCTGAAGGCTGTGTCTTGCAGTATCATTGGTTTCCACATGGACCAAAAGGAAGGGGTATTGGTCAGCAGGCTTGACCAGTCTTGTCAGCCTCTCTGTCACATCATGGGGAGACAACACACCTCTCAAGACATCTTGTCAGGCCTACAAATCACTGCTTCTGTACCCCTAAGCAAGGAGTTGCCCACTACTACCACACGCCTCCTCTGAGGCTTAGCAGTGACTGTTCCCTCGGGTGGGATTCTCAGGTTTGCCTGCTCTGTCCCTGAAGTCTGTCCATGCTGCTCTTCTTCGTCCTCCTTGATAAGGGAAAGAGCTTCGAATCGATTCTCTAGCTGCAAGCTCCCAGAACAATTCCTTCTTGGCTTACTTCTCTTTGTGACATTCCTCCAGCTGTCTGCCTCCTGTGTATGGCAAGTGACCTCTTCCACCCTAGCATCTTCCTCTGCATGGTACTCATCCAAGATGGTTAGTTCTATTGTGTCCAGGAAATCCTCTTGTTCCCTAATATGCTGAAGTGTAGCTACTCTTGACTCCAGCTGCTGCACTTTCTCCTCCAAGAGTGCTACCAACTTGATCACAGAAGCTCCACCCCTTCAGCAATGAGCACACGGTCTCAAGCACACAGTCTCAAAATGGCTGCCAAGCAGCTCTTCTCCTCTCTCTGGCCGGACTGCTCTGAAAGGCTCTGGAAGTTGGTATATAAAGCTAGTCTGCTAGCTCCGCCCCCTTGTGACTCACAGATGTGACTCACAGAAGCTCCACCCCTTCAGCAATGAGCACACGGTCTCAAGCACACGGTCTCAAAATGGCTGCCAAGCAGCTCCTCTCCTTCTCCTCTCTCTGGCCGGACTGCTCTGAAAGGCTCTGGAAGTTGGTATATAAAGCTAGTCATACAGTAAGAATTACTCTATCTGATAATTTAATAGCATGATATTTGGATTAATAGTTGCAGCGAAAATGACACACAGGCATTACTTTCAGTATGACCCTTGTACAAATGCCATGTTGATAAGTTCTTTCTCCTTTTCATTCTCACAGCCATACATACGTACCCTATACAGTACATATGTAGACAAGCACCTTGGCTTGTCAATGGATTTTACAACACATTAAAAAGTTGAGTTTTAAAAGCTGGGGCACCATTCATTATGTAAAGAAACCAAAGAATTAATACTAGCCATGAACTGCATGACCTCAATTATGCTGAAGTAGATTCAGCACATTTCTGGTGCTAAATTCAACCTGAGCCTTTGTTGTGTTTTGCTCTTAAATACAAAGTGTACTTGAACCATTGCAGGGACATGAAAAACTGCAGGATCATGCCTTTAGGTTACTGATGGGCAACCTTGACCATTGCAGCCATTATACTTTTAAATCAAGGAGCTCTGAATGCTGTTGTTTTAGCTTCACTGAAGCTAAGTGGGTGTGGACCTGATCAGTTACTTGATAGCAGACTCCACTACATGTTTTCTAAAAGAAGATCAGGATGACAGAATCATTATCATCATTAGTGACAAATAATGCCAAGGTTTCAAGTATTCCACTTTTAAAGCCCAGTTCTGCGAGATAACTGTGTGCATATGTGTATGTTTTATTCAGCCTGCTCATACTGAGAAGTATATATAGTTCAGCCCCGATGGCCATTTGAGTCTGACAAATCTCTCTGATCATGACTCATCAAACTGCAAATTGTGCATTAAAGGCAAGGCTGCCAATGGGATCTTCTGGGTTCAAGGCGCCATTTATATTCAATCTCCATTTGCAGTGTGATCCCTGGCCACATGACAGCCTTTCTCAGATAAATGCCCTCCTTTCCTCCCAGTAGGTTCCCTTGTACACCTTTGCCTTCCTGATTAGAGGACAGCAGTTGTGTCTGTGACATGAGGGAGGTGTGAACAAGGGGCAGAGATCCCTATTCATGCCATCGAAAATAAGTGCTGCGTCAGTGCTCTTGATCCATCTAGGGACTGCATGTAAACAACATGGCACAACTCTAGAAAACTGCCACCATAAAATATTTTAAGAGGCAGAGTGGAGTAAAATAAAATAAAAATGTCTTTTTATGTGATATCTCAGAGTAATTCAGGATTTATGGTACCTTAACCTTTAGAATCCAAAATATTAAGCTATGTTTCTTAGAGATAATAACTCGGTTGTCCCTCACTTATGTGTCTTAGATAAAAGCTTACTGCTTCAGAATCCATGAATGCTCAAATACCCTTGCGGGCCTTTAGTAGTAAATCTTATGGAATAGCTTATGGCCAATGTAATGGCCCACAGTAGCCTACGAATATCATGAATTCTAATAATACTTACATCAGTAGAAACATGAAGTAATGTCTCCATTGTAATTAAATGATGTATTTAGAGCAGAGCACTAAATGGTCCCCTAGTGTGTTGGTGATATATTCTAATAGTCTTCTCTTTACAGCCCCACACGGTAATATTCATGCGTTATTCTGGAGGGCTTTGCTTCTTACTGAACATTTGAATTGCAACATTAAGTGGTAAAGTGGATTACAGCAGGGCCTGCATGAATATGGATTCTGATCAAGGAACTAAGTGCTTGAAAAAATAAATTGTTACTATTTAAGTAGAATGATTGGCAAAACATTTCTACTCTGAGGAATGACATAAACTATTTAATCTTTTTTTTAAAGGGTCCTAGATATCACTCTGATTTGCTGCAATTAAAAGCATAACAAGAGAAGCACCTGGGCCAAATTCGGCTAAATCATATCCACTGCAAGACCTAAAATTAAATTTGGGTTATTTGAGGCATCAATTCATTTTTATACTAATTATATTACTACCTTACTTGAAACATAATTCCAACAAGATTCAGGCTATTGTACATGTCAGGTCAGTAGACTGCTGCCGACAATGTGTTTCATATTTATAAAGAAAATATCTGCTATTTTGGAGGAAGAGAAAAGGAGAGAGGGAGAGGGAAGTGCTGATCTTTTCACTACCGAGTGGGAAGCAACAGAACTGTCCAGCAATGTGTTTCAACTCTTTATTTGCTCAGTAAATCAGGTAATTTTATACCAGCTGGAGGCACTAAGGGCCTGAGGCACAGCTAAGGGCATTTTACTCTACTTAGTCATGGCCAAAATGGGTGGAGAACTGGGAAGCACATTGTGGTCTATGTAAAACTGTTGATGGCATGTTGTCATTATGAGGAAATGTTATACGTAATGTATATAAAGCCATTGTTAAGGTAGATTTCTCTCTGCCTTCCTTAGTAAAGTCAGATATCTGAATAAAGATATTTACATCCATCCAGGTTTGTTTTTTAATTATATTAGTGCAACACTGCTCAGAATTATCAAGTGATGGCTTAGAAATCAACAAGAACAACAGAACAAACAACAGTTTTATATTATTGTTGTTGTTGTTGTTGTTGTTATTCACAGTTTACCAGTTTTTACTAACCAGTTTTGGGCCATCAATGATCAATCCAAGAATCTGGGAGTTTGTGGAGTATCACTTCATAATGTGGTCCATTCCAAGCAATGTTGCTTTGTGCAACCATGCTGTTGTGATCCTAATGGTTCCACTGCCCAGGAAGCAGTCATGCAACCAATATGGGTCTATTCCCCTCTCAATGGGGAAGCAGCTGGATGATGATCCCACCCCTTCTCATGAGTGATCTGTAATGTGACAGGCAGAAACAAGACGCTTTTACAATGGCCCCGTGTGCAAGTGGGATGAGAATGTCAGTGCACTGCTTCCTGATTTACTGGGGAACATACCCCAGTTGCAACAGCTCTTTCCTGGTAAATGGAAATTGGGGGACTTTCAGAGTGAATACTAAAGAGTCACAGGTGCATAACACAAGGTTAGGCATTTGTAACTGTCCAGCTGGATTCTGGCCATTATTATTAACAACATATCTCTTGAACAATGTGTAGTTTGATGGGAGCTGGAGCATCCATTGAAATAAATTATCTAATGAATTTTGTTCCTGAAACATGGAGCTACTCCTCAGAATCCTCTTAGTCACTCATAGTATTCTGCTTGTGTTTGACTGCAAGCTGTGATTTCTTTTCCCTTATTACAAGTAATACAGTGTATCTCCTAATATCACAGGTTTGTGTGGATGAAGCTCACGAATGGCAACTAATCGGCAAAGCAGCTGCGTCTATGCAACGAGTTTTACAGATGAAGGGTTGTTTACTTAGAGAGATCTACAGAAGGTCACAGATCCTGGCTTCACACACCTTGAAGAGATACTGAGTTTATACAGCCAAAAATGTTTCTGGTCTGATGAGCCATTTCCAGCTGGTTGTGTCAGAGTCTTCCTTGGAGAGCATGTTAATAAGAACTCTTTACTCCTGTGCATTTTCATGTCTTGATTCTAATGGACTAAAGGAAAAAAATGACCTTCCACACCCACTGAGCAAAATCCAGCCAAGCCTAGGCTGAATGTTATGTGACCCCAACCAATCAGCTAGCTAAAGGCAGCCTTTATCATTTATTGGAAATTTATTAACCTCCACTAGAAAACAACAAACTTGATTTCCCATAAGCACAAAGAGGCAGTCTACACCTTTCTCCCCCTCTGTCAGCTTTTAGCCTGTTTATAGGACTGAAGGTTTTTTAATGATGATATGAAATGTTTCAGATTCTGAAAATATTGGGGTGGGGGTAGGTGGGAAGGAAGGTTGACTTCCCCAACCCCAAGAGAATGTTGGAATTTGTTCTAACTTTCTCAGAAATCTCTCCTCCCACTCCCCACATACCCAGTACTTCTTTATGAAAGTAGTTTTCCCATTGCCCACAGTACAATGGCCTGGCTTATGGACTTGTCAGTACATAGATCCAGCTCCATCATTGCCCTCCACAACCTGGGACAGCAACCAGAGAGCTACCAGAACATTGTCTCTGCCTCCTTTGTTCCAAGACTTTCATAACAAGAGTACATGGCTAGATTACTAGAATTTGACGTTTCCAATCTTTGAGTCCTGACACTGCATGGGAGATGATGATGATGGTGATGGTGATGGTGGTGATGATGATGATGATGATGATGATGATGATGGGTTCAACATGATTGTCCCTATGGAACCATTGGCTCCATTCACATACATTCTGTATAATACAGTGTGCCCGCATCATACATGGCTTTTAGCTTATGCTGAAAGCCACATGCTGGATGAGTCTTCAACGGGGCTCCAGCATATGTGGTATTTCCCTTACATGGGGGGTGTGTGTGTTTCCGGAACAGATCCCATGTGTAAGGGAGGGGCACACTGTAATACTGCAGGATAGCTTACAATAGAATCAGTTTAAATAATTTGAAATTTACAACAATAAAAATAATTTAAATAATTTAAAAACATATCAAACCACTGAGACATTAAAATAAATTAATTTAAAAATTAAATAAGTCTAAAGCTAGCCAGGATGGTGTAGTGTTTTGAGCATTGGACTATTATGCTAGACACTAGGGTTTAATTCCCCACTCAGCCATGGAAATCTACTGGGTGACCTTGGGTGAGTCACATACTCTCAGCTCTAGATAACTTCATGGTATGTTCACTTTAGGGATGTCATAAGTTGGCAACAACTTGAAGGCACACAACAACAACAACAACAACAACAACAACAACAACAACAACAACAACAGATGTGCACATAATTTTAATTTAAATCAATAGTCCACCCAAAGGCTTTAATAAAAAGCTAAGTTTTAACTTGGTGCCAGAAGGAAACTGATGTCAGCATCAAACAGGCCTTATAGGGGAAGTCATTCTACAAATGAAATGCCACAGCAGAGAAGGGTGTCCTCACCAAATACTGTATATTTCTCCCATTGATGGGATACAGACAAATGTCCTTCCAGCAGATCTCAATCCTTAGGCAGGAAACCATAGGAAGATGCAGTGAGTTTCTTTCTGTAGTTCACTCTCTGTCTGGCCCACCTCAGAAGCTTTGGAGCATAGAGCACACTTCCATCATGATTAGCATTCATTTTGCTACCTATCAAGAAAGAGCTGAATGGTTCAATATGTCTGTGACACCTTCTTCTGTGAACCTCCTTTAAGTTAGTGTATTTTAGGATGCAAGCCAATGAAATGAACAAATATGGTTTCTTTAAAAAAAACAGTATAAATATCAAAGCGGATGGTGGCTGAAATATCTGTTGTTTTTGTTTTTGTTGCAATAAGAGTACTTGCTTTAAAAACACTTGACCAGACAAAAATTATCTGGTGTTTGCCACATCACTTTACCAAACCTCTTCTGACTTTTGTCTGCAGAAATCTGACTTCTGCCCATTTCCTTTTACCCTCAGCCCAAGGAGCTGCACCTTCCAACTATCCCAATTTGACAGGGACAGTCTCAATTAATCTTCTGTCATTTCCCCCCTTCTTCCTATTTCCCCCCGTTATCCTTAGCTTACTTCAATTGTTTCAAACTGAGGTCAGAAGGCAAAAGTAGTTTGCCCTCCATAAACTTGGCAATGTAGAGAGGGGAGGAAGGGTTAGAATCTTTCTCTTCCCAGTAAGTACAGGCAAAAAGGAATTGCTGTGGTTCTTCTTTATCAATAAGTTTTCCTTGACCACTCTTGACAAATCTTGATCATGCTCTCATGTTGCTTGGCCCTGTTCTCATCTATGAAATGTTGGAGAGCATAAGAAACTTGCACACTTTCTGGAAGCTCCTGCCAACCTGTGTCCCTTCAAATTTCTTCCACCTTGGAGCCGTATCTAGAGCTGATGTCATTGCATCGATTCCTTTCAGCTGTACTATTCTCCTAGCCTTCCTCTGCACTGCTATACCTCTTAAATCTGCCTGCCATCCCCTGGTTCTGGCTAAGATCCATTTCAGGGTAAAAGATACCTCCCCCCAATCCATGGCATCCAATAAATGTAGGCTCACAGTGCTGCTCATGCAGTGCCTTCAGCACCTGAATTTCTCTGAATTTCCCAAGTATTATGTGAATCTGTCTTGAGCAATCAAGTCTGCCAGGTAAGCATAGGAGGCTGGGAAAGGGGTAATTGAGACTTTGCTGGCAGTTCAAAGAGATCTACAATTCAAAAAGATTTGCATTATCCCATTTATTTAATGCTCCCCTGCACCTCCTACTCACCCACCCCCTGGACTTAACACAGTTCCCCCCATTGGTTCTGTAAATATAATGTTCACACTTTTACAGAATTCCCCATGGGTTTAGTTAAAAGTTTAATAAATTCTGCTTTGCTTTGCTTTGCTCTGCCCTCGTGAATGTATAAAAGGGAATGAGCCGTCGAAGTAAGATCTGCCCTTAGAATCATACTTCAGAAAGCGCAGGGTGCTTCCGCTTTGCCCTCCAGCTTCAAACCTGTCTGCGCCGTGTATTTGATTCTTTCAAAGATGATTGTCATGCACTTTATGGAAATGTACTTTCTTCCCTGGGTCCCTCTAAAGCCAAGGAAGCATTGGAGTGAGGTGCCTTTTTGGATGAACCTTGGAGAACACAGTATGCCACAGAGCAACTGCTTGGGATACCAGTTCCAACAGTGAATTCCTTTGAGGATGAACATCTGTCTTCTTGATGTTAGCAGATTGGGATCCAGCGTGTGCTCCTTGACCGATCATCTGACTGTGTGTAATGGTACTAATAACAGAGGATGGGAAAGCTGCTATTACAGCATGGAGGGGGAAAACCTAAGACAAGCTAGCCCTGTTCGTAATAGGACCTTGTTTTGAAACTGGTTGTCCCCACCTCCTTATTTTAAAGCTAGGAAATCTCTGCCTCTTGAGTTCAAATGTGTCTTGACCAGAGTTGGGGAAGGTTACATTTTATAGAAGTAATTAGTTACAGCTAATTAGTAATTAGTTACAGCTAGGGTTGCCAGAACAGAGCCAGTGTGGTGCAGTAGTCTGAGCACTGGCCTATGATTTTGGAGGCCAGGGCTCAAATCCTAACTCAGCCATGAAACCCCTGAGTGACCATGGGCAAGTCACACTCTCTCAGCCTCAGAGGAAGGCAATGGCAAACCCCCTATGAAGAAACATGCCAATAAAATCCCATGATAGGTACACCTTGGGGTCTCCATAAATTGGAAACAACTTGAAGAAAGCAACAACAACAACAATGGTTGTTGCATCCCATTTCACAGCCCAAAGCTAGGGATGATACCTGGTGATGTCACAAGGGGTGTGGTCTGATGAAGTTATTGTCATACATCTAGCATCGACCACAGTTGCTCAGAGCATGTCATTCAAATAAAAAATACAAACCTAACAAAAGAGACAAAGAGGAAGAGAAGAGTTCTTTGGAGAGTCTAGAGAAGTAGTTCCCAACCCTTGGTCCTCCAGGTGTTTTGGACTTCAGTTCCCAGATGCCTCAGTCAACTTAGCCAACATCTGGAGGACCAGCATTTGAGAACCAGTGAGCTACAGTGATTCAAAAGCATCCTTGGAGAGTCCACTGCTACTCCAAGCTGCACACTTTTCTTTTTAAGTTTTTCCCCCCTCAGAACAGTGCTCTTGTCCTGAGGTTTCTCCCCTTGCCCTGGGAAATGGGGTTGGGTACTGAGATCTTGGAACCCTAGTTACAGCTGCAAGACCTAAGGGGGGGAAAAGAAAGAAAAAAGTTGGTTGCCCTTATGGCTATAGGCCAGAATCTTGTTGATGCATGAGGCTCGCAGTTGCACTTTTCCCAAGATTGTACAGTGATGATAGCAAAAGAAGGCAAATAAAATCTGCTGGCTCCAAGGAGGCATTTCTCTAATGTTTGACTTCCTTCATAGCCACATAAGCCTTTTCCTCCTGCCACCACAACCTGAACTGATGTCATTACTGCTGTAGTGTACCAACAGGATTGTATATTTGTTTATTTTGTGTCCTGCCTTTCTTCCATCATGGTTGCTTGCATTAGTTAAAAAGGACAAAGTACACTAAAAAAACAAACCCAAACCTGTTTGATAGAAACAAGCATTAGATAAACATTTTTATGAAAATAATAAATTACAGCAGTTTAAAGCCATTAAAACATTGTTTTTAAAAAGCATAATACAGTCGACATCCATGGTTTAACCATCCACAGCTTCAAAATATTTTTAAAAATAATTCCAAAACGGAAAACATGATTGTGTTATTTTATATAAGGGGCACCATTTAACTACACCATTGTACATAATGGGACTCGAATATCCATGCATTTTGATATCTCTGGAAGGTCCTGGTACCAAACCCAATGTTCTGTATGAAAAAAATGATTTGTCTTGTGTGTCTGTTGCAGTTGATGTTTTACTCAATTTGCTTACATAGGTTCTACCAGAAGGAACATTTTGTCTCAGCTTCTATACCATAAATCTTACTTGAACCATCTTTACTCACCTCACATTAGCCTATGAAGGCAATGTTCTTAAAGGTTGTTCTTATGCAAATTTTAAGAGTAGGAACATACCACTAATTATCTTGCCCCAGCAGAGGGTGCTACTTCAGCAGCTTTCCTGGGGTGGGTAGGATAATTATAGGAAAGAACAGTAGTCTCATGTGAGCTACATCTGCACTGCAGAAATAATGTGGTTTGATCCAAGTTTAACTGCCATGGTGCTATACTATGGAATTCTGGGATTTGTAATTTGGGAGATATTTTGTCTTCTTTGTCAGAGAGAGCTGGTGCTACAATAAACTAAAAATCCTAGGATTCCATAGCATTAAGCCATGGCAGTTAAAGCGGTGTCAAACTGCATTATTTCTGCAGTGTGGATGCAGCTGTGGTAATAAGCTGGACTCCTCTGTGTAAGAATCTTATACATGTGTAAGTGTCACTACCAAAGCAGTCACATGTTTTTGTTTGAGGTACAATATCTGCATTCGAAGATGTGCATTCCATCCTGTTGTGCATGCACATGTCTGCCCTTACCAAAATTGGCCACCATATTCTCTTGCTTGATGTCTCCATTCAACATAAGAGTAGTGTAGCACAGTCAACACACATAACTGCATGAAGGATCTTGGTCATTGCCTACTCCTGTAGTGTTCCTTCAAACGCAGTGTACGATTCAGGAGAAAGGGCAACACTGTTTTTTAGTGAAGGATCCATTTACCTAATCTAATATCACTTATATCAGAGATGGGGAATGTGCATTTCCCATCGTGTCTCACCACTGACTATGTTTTCTATGACAGATGGCATTCTCAATCCAACAACATCTGGAGACCAAACATTGTCCAAACCTGCTTATGTTATCCCTCATATACCAATGGAGACCTGTTTCCATGTGGCAGCACCTTAATCTTTATGCTTATGAGATGGGAAGGAGTTTATATAAATACAGCATTATTAATGCCCATCAGTGGCTATTTATCTTGGTGGATTAACTAGAACAATAAGACCAAGATCTCAAAAATTGCAGTATTGATTATTGCCTTGATTTTATTCTGACTGACGTAGTAGTTAGGAAAGACCTTAGGAGAACATCTACATGGGCCAAATAAAATGGTCTCACCTAGTTTCAGAGTAAGCTGTCCAAATAATGTACATTTGGGGCCAAATTCAGGACTTTAAGGTCCAGTACACACCGCCAGGACATGATGTCCTGGCAGCGATAGTAGGACTCAGGACCGTGCACCAACAGCATGGGCTCGAGCCCTACTACGTGCAGGTGGTGGAATAATGTGGCATCCCATCCACACGGGCGCCACCATCTTTACATAGCGGATGCATAGTGTACACACATTCCAATGCGTCTTTTATGTCACAAGTGATCCATTGATGCACTCGCGACGTAATCAGGGTGCTGGGGAAAGAACCTGGAAAAATTGGGTTCTTTTAACTCTGGAGGGATGTCACATGGTCTAGCAGCTGTGGCATCCCTCCAGAGTTAAAATGGGCACCTGCAGACTGCTGTTTTCGGGCAGTCTGTACTGTGCCTATATCACCACAGGGTTTTAATCCAGTGGAAAAAAGTAGGGATTTACCCCCTTTCTGAGCAAAAAATCAAGATATTTGCAGTCTACGTGGACTGCACTCTACAGTGACTTCATTGTGGGGCTGGGAAGACCTATCCAGAAATACATACAGTACATTCACATGCATGGAGGAGGGAAGAAAGCCAAGCGTGGCCATGACTGTGTGACCACACATGCTGCAATTTATCAGAATGCATTTGGCAGGTAGTTCTGTATGAACAGTTCTCTTAGACTCACCTTGTTGTGTGGTGAATGTGTAGAGAAGCCCGTGGTCACTACAGATCAAGACAACCCAAAGGTAAGCTGGATTTTCCTTTCAATGTAAACATGCCCTAAAACTGTGGCTAGCTGGGTTGCTAGACTGAAAACTGGATAGAGTGCCTTACCTGTAATGGTTATGTAGAAGAGGGAATTATATATAGTAATTACAGTACAAATAGGTGTCACTGTCATGCAACCAGAAACACCTGCTGAAATTTCCTCTTTGACCCAACTATTAAAGGCAGAAGAGCCTTCTTTAGTTTTCACTCTAGTAGCCCTAGTGGCAGATATTTTCTGATGGCTGGTGAGAGGTGTGTTCCCATTAAAAGCAGGTCTTTTCCAGAGTGGCAGTAAAATCGCTTTATTTTGCAACAGTTGTCATCCCCATTTGCACCATTCATGTGTCAATCATATCACAGCAAAGTCTTTCCCAGCGCCACCGGGGCAAGTGGTGGTGCAGCAGCAGCAGCAGCACAGCCATCCAGCTCCCAGGGAAAGTTCCCAGCAAAGCAGCGACGGTGCAGCAGCAGCACTACCAGCCAGCTCTGGGGCAAGCAGGGACCTTGGCTTGGGCTGCATCTGCGCTGCATAAATAATCTTGAGGGAGCAAAGCAAGGCCAGGGGACCCGGGAGGAGGACGGGGAGAGCAAGAGACATTTTTTTTAAAAAAAATAGAATTAATCAAAAAATTGGCAAAACAAGTAGTTGCTTTACCAATATACTTATTTTTTGATCAATGCTATTGTTAAAAAAAAGAAAGAAACCAAAAAGGCAGCACTGGGGGTGTCTCTGGGGAGGGATGGTACACACCCCTCTGCCATTTGTCCCTCGCCTCAGAATGAATCAGTTCTGATCTGGCGTGCCCACTTATTGAACATGCTTCAGAATCAATTCTTGGGGGGGGGGACACTTTCAAACCAGTGTCAGGAAACCCCAGGGTTTTTTTTGCGTTTACCTCACTTCTTTCCACTTGGAAATGCTCAAATGAGGATCGAAAGTGATTTCAAATGGGAATGAGGGTCATATGCCTCGAATCACGCTTTAGAGCAAATTGTAGTGGGAATGACCCCTATGGTAACCCTAAGGTTAACCTATCATGTGGTTTTCTGGGACTGAGCATGTGTGACTCACCCAAGATCACCCAATGGGTTTCCATGACCAAGTGGAGAATCAAACCCTGGTCTCCAGAGTCCAATGCCCAAACCACTACAACATTGTGGCTTAATATAGTATAGACATTGAAAAAGGTACGTTGAGAAGGCAGAGTGGGGATCCTGTTCCAGCTACATGTCAAGCACAGTTAGAGATAATTTATGAAAATCCTCAGTGGGATACCTGAGCTGTATGCTTGACTATCTTCTATTATCATGTACTCATGGGAGAGTCTCCTCTCCTTGGCATCTGCTAAAAAAAATAAAAAAATCCTAAAGCTCATTAAAGCCACACTCTCAGTGTTGTAACCAAGTGGCTAAAATATTAGGGCCAGGATTGGCATCCATGTTAGGGATGACTGACAACTCATTCTGGTCTGCCAACTCAGGAAGTTCAATGGCAGAGTAACACTGTGACACAGGCCCCACCTGCAGAAGCCAAATAAAGCATGCTCATTGCTGTGAGTTACTCCCTCTGTGGGTCAGAATGAGGAGTCAGCATGCCGGGGGCACAGTGGGATACCTGTGTGAATAGCCACCTGGTGTTGCAGCTGGAACACATAGGTAATGGGATGGGGGGGGTGGTTGGGCCAGAATACTCTGGACTGCTCTTGGAATATCCTGGCTCATGTAGACACTACCCTAGGCAGGGAATCATGTTCTATCCATTGACATCTGTCCTGGAGTTTCAATAGGTTAATTATATCTAACACACTTTTTAAGATGAATATGAATTGTACAAAATAATTGACAGCTACATTTGCTTCCTTTGCCAGTGTCCTGCCACCCCACTTCATTCAGATGATAAGCTCTGGAACTTGGAAAGCTTCTTCTTTCTACATATACTAAGTGCAGAGCTTTGAAAAATTACAATGCCCAGAAGATCCCGTGAGCACTATTCAGGCTGCCGTGTTTGTGTGTGTGTGTGTGGTATATCACAAGGTAACCTTACCAAGTTCTGATTAAGAGTTTGCAGCTTCCCAAATTGCTTTGGGAAGTCTAGGGACTAAGAAGGACAATATATATGGACTGTAATATTGGAAGATTTCTCCAGTTAGTAGGTAAATCATAAATACACATTGGTCAAGGCTGAGGCAAGTAATTGACTCTGTAACTTTGATGGCCGGGACAGAAGCTCCTTTCAGGGCAATGGATATGTAATAATCTACTTGTTTTGAGCAGGAAGACTGCTCCTTTATAGGAAATGGTTTCTGCTATCCTTCTTTGGAGAGCATTGAGTTACTGAACATCTCAAGTTCTGTCACATACCCTGTTGCTAAATCTACTCTTCCTCAGCCATTCTTCTGTCTTATTTGTGCTATTTATCTAGAAAGTATGTCTATACTGTTTGTCATGCACAACAAATGAGAGGCCATGTTCAACAACTGATCCATAATATGAATGCACAAATATACAAGATGCACAACATAACTAAAACATAATAAACATAACTAAAAGTCCATCAGCTTAAAATCAAAACAACAGATGTAAAAAATCATGAAACACAGAGGCAAACACAAACATTTTCAGCATGTACCTAAACTCACCAGATACAGTATGCTTTTTTTTTTCCTGGGAATGGATGAGAAAGACTGGCCACCAGAGAATGGCTCCACCACAGAAGAATTTGTTCTTCTGGTTGTTGTCAGATTGATGATACTGAAATGTTGTTGTTTTGTTTTGAGTTTTAACTTATGGTCAAATGCAGTGGTTCCCAAATTTTGATCTTCCAGTTGATTTGGACTTCAGCTTCCAGAATTCCTCACTGTTGGCCAAGCTGCTTGGACATCTGGGAGTTGAATTCCAAAACACATTGAGAATTAAAGTTTGGAAATCACTGGTCTAACGGTTAGATCTAGTATCTTGTACTAGTAACTTTATTGTATATTCATTATAGATATCTTGCATATATCGTATCTTTGCATGTTTGAGTTAAGGATCAGTTGTTGAATTCTGTCAGATAAACTGAGGAACAACCTGAGAATAACTGGAGCAGGACTATATTCAGAAGGCCATACATACTTTCCTTCAAGTAATCTCATCCTGAAGCATATTTCACAATATTTATTTGTTGTTGCTGTATGGCATCAAGCCAACTTATGGCAACCCCACCTTTTCTTTTCTTGGCAATATTTATTATTCAGTAGAGGTTCACCACTGGCTTTTTCTGAAGCTTGAGAGAGCATGACTTACCCAACATCACCTAGTGTGTTTCCATATCCAAATGGAAATTCAAACCCTGGTCTCCTAGTCTACCACTCAAGCCATTATACCACACTGTGTTTCTAGATGTATTTTTATTTTTTAAAAAATCATGCTTTGAGCCTTCTTGATGTGCCTTCAAGTCAACTCCAACTTATGGAAACCCTATCTTAGGGTTTTCTTGACAAGACTGATTCAGAGGGGGTCTGCCATTGCCTTCTCCTGAAGCTTGAGAGAGTATGAGTAGCTTAACATAACCTAGTGAGTTTCCATGGCCAAGAGGGGATTCAAACTCTGGTGTTCCAACATCTCCAACACTCACTACACTACACTAGGTATAAATTAAATCAATGTATGGAGAGAGAGAGAGAGATTGTAACTAATAATTGCCCAATGAATTTGATACATTGTAGGTTTAGGTGTGAAATCATTATTTCTTCACAGGCTGATATTTATTTTATGGGATTCACTGCCTCTAAATGTAGTGATGGCTACTAGATCACAAGGCTTTTTTTTAAGGGGATGATGATATGAATTTATGGAGTAGACTTGTATCAACAGTTTTATTGTTGTTTCTATTGTTGTTGTTAACTGTCCCCAAGATAACTTCAACTTTTGGAAACCCCATGAATGAGAGACCTCCAAGTCACCCTGTTCTCAACTGCCCTACTCATGTCTTGCTTACCCAGGGCTGTGGCTTCCTTGATTGACTGTATCCATCTGGAATGTGGTCTTCCTCTTTTCCTACTGCCTTCTACCTTACTAAGCATTATCATCTTTTCTAGTGAGTCTTGTCCTCTCATGGTGTGGCCAAAGCACCCCAGTCTCAGCTTAGTGGCTTCTAGCAAAAGTTGAAGCCTGATTTGCTCTAGGACCCACTTATTTGTCTTTTTAGCAGTCCACAATATCCTCAAAATTCCTCTCTAGCACCACATTTCAAATGAATTGATTTTCTTCCTATTGACTTTCTACAATATCCAACTCTCACAATCAGAGGTAGAAATGGGAAAGACAATGGCATGGACATTCTTAACCTTAGTATTCAAAGATATATCTTTACACTTCAGGATCTTGTCTTGTTCCTTCATAGCTGCCCTTCCAAGCCCCAGTCTTCTTCTGATTTCTTGACTACAGTCTCCACTCTGATTAATAAATGAGCCAAGGTATGAAAAGTCTTGACTGTTTTAAGACTCAACAGCTACTTGCTATTTTATTTTGAAGAAATGTCCTTGTTTAGAAGTACTGTACCTCTGAATAATTGGTGCCTGGAGGTAAAGATGAAGGGATTACTAACCACCTTGTTCCTGTCCAGTTTTATTAGCATCTGACACAGAGGTATAGCTATGGGGAGGAGAAAATGAGTACTTCCCCCTCAAATGAGAATTCAGCTTCTCCCTCCAATGAAATGTTCCTTAAGTACACAAATTTCTAACACTGCAGTAAACTAAAACTTTAGTCGAGCATTTAGAAATAAACAGTTTAGGCATCCAAAGAAAAGGGGCAGGAAAAGTGACCAAGTGAGTGCCAACAAATTGAATAAAAGAGTTCTAGTTGCAAATGTGTTTTAATGTCTTACTCTCTGCAGTGCTAAAAATGCAGAGACTGAAGGGCAGTTTCAAGGGGATTGGGATGGAGGTGGTAAAATTCTTACTTGGGAGTAATACCCTCATTTTGCCCCTTTCCCCCCCCCCCCCCCCCAATTCAGTAGTTATACTTCTGAGGGTTATCAGTTTGATACCCTTGGAAAATTGAATGCTGGTAGGCAAGACGAATCTTGATCTGATTCCAAAACTCAGTTTCTTTTTGCATAGATCTGGCATTTTGTGGCATCTTTTAGGCTGAAATCCAACATAAAGCAATTAACAAAAGATGAAAATTATTTGCATTTTCATCCTCCTTTCTGCTTGTAGTGTATGAAATCTACAAAATCTACAAAAGATTACATTAAAACCATGCAAGCAAACAGTTACTCTTGAAAGGCCAGGGCATCATTTACTTTGATGGAAATGACAGCAGAATGATCCAAGGCAGAGGATGTTCCAAATTCTGACACACAATTTTGTTGCATTGGTTACAATAAGCCAGGGGTAGGCAACCTTTTTGAGCCGGGGGCCGGGTTGCTGTCCCTCAGACAACTGGGGGGCCGAAGCCCAAAAATAAATAAATAAATAATTTTAAAAAAATTAAACAAATAAATAAACTGGGACAAATGTAGGACAACATTGTCAAATGGTGGACACTTTTTTTAAAAAAGTGGAGGACACGCAAAAAAATTTGCTGATTTTTAAAAAAACGTTAATATAAATGCATGTTTCTGAGGCATCTATAGACAATTGCCCCCCTTGCCCCTGTGCACGAGAGGCTAAAGGCCCCGGCGGCAATCAGCGGCAGGACCGGGCTGGGGCTGGTCCCAAGGCCTCGCCGGGCCACATCTGGCCCGCGGGCCACAGGTTGCCTATCCCTGCAATAAGCCATCCATTTCAGAAGTGCACTGAGCTCTCTAAAGCTGGCCCAAACCATCTTGCAATGGGAGGCAAGCAGAGGCTGCTGCTCCCTTCCACATTGACCCAGCCACTTCTCTTGCCACTGCTTCAACCATCTGTCACTCACTACATCCTTCTGCCTAACAAGTACAGGTGACCTGGTCCTGGGAGCATCAACGGTTGCACTTGGTAGCAGAAGACTCCCTTGTTACAACAGCTGCTGCTGCACTGGCTACCAGAATGTTTCTAGGCAAGATTCAAACTGCTGGTTATGCTGATGCAGCCCTATATGACTCAGGTCCTGGCTATCTGAAGGGTCATGGGTTCCCATAGGAGCTGAACTATAAGATCTTTTGAGAAGGCACTTCGCAGCACATGTACCTTCATAGGCACTTGTGGTAAGAACATAGGAGAGGGCCTTCTCTGTAACTGCTCCCAGGAAGGCTAGCCTGGCTCACTTCTTGTTGTCCTTTTGTTGTCAAGTAAAGACATATCTAGATCATAGAATCATAGAGTTGGAAGAGACCGCAAGGGCCATCCAGTCCAACCCCCTGCCATGCAGGAAATCTAAATCAAAACATCCCCTATTCCAGCAGACTTTTGAGAACTGGTTGTTTTTATATAATGGACTTTTTATAGCTCTACTGTTTTTAATCTATACTTTTAAATTAATGTTTTATAGGACTTTAATTCTGTTGACAGTTTAATACTGTGTTACTCATAACTTTTAATGTGTTTTTCTCTATATATTGTTTACTTGTCTCTCTTTTTGTTCTTTATGCCACCTTGAGTTCCACTCTTGCAGAAAAGGCACAATATTGATTGATTGATGACTAACTGATTGATTGATTGATTTGGGAACTGAGCTGCCTATGCTGGGAAATGAGGTTCTGAAATCAAAATGAAGACGATGGCAATATGACCTTGGGTAGACAGTAGAGATGGTGGGGATAATATCCATTTTCTACCCCTTCTAATCTGCCACCTGAAACAGGAGTTTGTTATGGCTTCATAGTAGGACTGCCCCAACCTCCCTGTTTCCATCTGAACTGAACTCTACCTACACCATAGATGTAATCCATTGTTTCTGACTTCAGCCACAAAAAAGTCACCATGAAGTTGGAGCTAAACACAGTTCCAAAATCTAACTGGAAGGTGTTGCTCTTCTTCTTGTTGTTGTTAAAATATATTTGCTTAATTATTTTATTTTTATATACATACATCATGTATACATTTGAGAGAGAGAGAGAGAGAGAGAGAGCTACTGGGGTGAAGTGATATGAGCATTTGACTAGGACTCTGGAGACCAGGGTCTGAATCCCTGCTTAGCCATGGAAACCCACCTGTTGACTTTGTGCAAGTCCCATTCTCTCAGCTTCAGAGAAAGACAAAGGCAAACCACCTCTGAATAAATCTTGCTTAAAAAAACCTGCAGTGGGGTCACCATAAGTTGGAAACAACTTGAAGGCACACAACAATACACTCACATATATGCACACAAATGAATATATTTAAAAGCATACAGAAAGTGAACATTAAAGAAGAATTAAACTATTCAAAATATTAAAACAATTTACATCTACTTTTTAAAAAAGATAAAACACAATTAAAAAGATAAAAAAAATTAAAGAGTTCAGTTTGAAACAGTATAGCACCCTCAGCCCACTGTTTAAAAAAATCATGTTTTAAAAGCTTGTTGGGATAAAAAGGTCTGTACTTGCCAATAGAAAGACAGCAAGGAGAGGACTGTTCTGGCCTCCCAGGGAAGGATGTTCCAGAGTCTAGGGGCAGTCCACCAAAAAGTCCTATCTTTTGACCCCACCATGCTTGTGACAGTGGTGGGACTGAGAGATGGGCCTTTTCCAAGGTTTCAGGGTCTGAGCAGGCCCATATAGTAAGATAGGGTCTGCCAGATAGATGTGACCTAAGTTAGGTAGGACCTTCCCATTAGGAAGCAGATCAAACCCTATTTTTAAAAGAGACCATAACATGACTTTTACCTTCAGCACCAAATGGGCTATGTAAATGTTGTCAGCATGAGGGTAACCCAACTTTTAGGGAAGAGCCACCTTCTAGGGGTAAAACATAGTCTTTACATGAAGCCGCTGAGTGAGATCATTCAGAGACATGGGGCAGGGTGTTATCAGTATGCTGATGACACCCAAATTTATTTCTCTATGTCTCGGACTGTTTCAGTGACCAAGGAGGGCATCTCCCCCCTGAATGACTGCCTGAAGTCGGTAATGGATTGGATGAGGGAAAATAGACTTAAGCTGAATCAAAATAAAACGGAGGTACTCGTGATAGGAAACCCCAATCCGGGTATGGAGATAAATTTGCCAGTTCTAGATGGGGGTCACACTTCCCCTGAAAGACTGCGTCCGCAGCTTGGGGGTGCTCCTGGATTCGTTGCTTCAACTGTCTTCTCAGATTGATGCGACAGCCAGGAGTGCCTGTTATCAGCTTCGCCTGATACGCCAGTTGCGTCCCTACCTGGAGCAGCGAGATCAAGAAATGGCCGTACATGCTCTAGTAACCTCTTGCCTTGATTTCTGCAATGCGCTCTACATGGGGCAACCTTTGTGCCACATCTGGAAGCTTCAATTGATACAAAACATGGCAGCCAGACTGGTTGCTGGAAAATCCAAGTTCGACCATATTACACCTTTTTTAAAATCACTACATTGGCTGCCTGTTAGCTTCTGGGCACAGTACAGGGTATTGGTTAGCACCTATAAAGCCCTACATGGCCTGGGTCCAGTCTACTTGAAGGAACGCCTCCTCCCATACAGTCCTTCCCGTACACTTCGATCCTCCGGGAAAAACCTCTTACAATGTAGAAAGACCAGACTGGCGGTGACCTCCCAGAGGTCCTTCTCACCGCTCCAAAAACTTGGAATGACCTGCTGGAAGAGATTCGCCAATTATCCTCACTCAAGGCTTTCAAAAGGTGACAAAAACCTTTCTCTTCCGGCAGGCCTTCCCCGATTGATAATGTCCAGAACCATTTGAATCCTCCTCCTTTTATTATTTTCCTTTTATAATTTTTCTTATTTGCAGTTTGTTTTTGTTTGTTTTTTAATTTTTATGTATTGTTATGTGCTTTTTAATCATGTTTTACTGTTTAATTTTATAGTTGGGCCGGGGTCTTATTATTATTATTAGCCTTTATTTATAAAGCGCTGTAAATTTACACAGCGCTGTACATACAATCTTTTTAAATTAGACGGTTTCCTTCCCTCAGGCTTACAATCTAAAAAGACATGACACAAAAGGAGAAGGGAGTGGTGGTGGGGAAGGGGATGAGGGCCAGCAGTCTTCTCTACCTCCGAGGCCTGGATCAGGGGAGATGGACTGGAGGGACGACTTGGCTTCTTGGAGCTAGCCTGCCTCTCTCTCCCTCAAGATGGTGGCTGAAGGGAGGGCTCCTCTTCTTCCAGGCAGGATGGTGGAGCTAGCCTGCCCTCTCTCTCCCTCAAGATGGTGATGGGCTCCTCTTCTTCCAGGCAGGATGGTGGAGCTAGCCTCCTCTCTCTCCCTCAGGTGGTGGGTGGGCTCCTCTTCTTCCAGGCAGGATGGTGGAGCTAGCCTGCCTCTCTCTCCCTCAAGATGGTGGTGGGCTCCTCTTCTTCCAGGCAGGATGGTGGGAGCTAGCCTCCTCCTCTCCCTCAAGATGGTGGGTGGGCTCCTCTTCTTCCAGGCAGGATGGTGGAGCTAGCCTGCCTCTCTCCCCTCAAGATGTGGGTGGCGTCCTCTTCTCCAGGCAGGATGGTGGAGCTAGCCTGCCTCTCCCCCTTCAGATGGTGGGTGGGCTCCTCTTCTTCCAGGCAGGATGGTGGAGCTAGCCTGCCTCTCTCTCCCTCAAGATGGTGGGGGGCTCCTCTTCTTCCAGGCAGGATGGTGGAGCTAGCCTGCCTCTCTCCCCTCAAGATGGTGGGTGGGCTCCTCTTCTTCCAGGCAGGATGGTGGAGCTAGCCTGCCTCCCTCCCCTTCACGATGGTGGGTGGGCTCCTCTCTTCAGGCAGGATGGGGAGCTAGCCTGCCTCTCTCTCCCTCAAGATGGTGGCTGAAGGGAGGGCTTTTCTTGTGGGGCTTGTTGTTTTTATTATTGTGTATTGTATGAATTTTGTTGTTACCCACCTTGATCCTCAAAGCAGAAGAGGCGGGATATAAATAATAATAATAATAATAATAATAATAATTATTATTATTATTATTATTAGCCAGTTCAATCTTTGGCATCTCCAGTGAACCTAATTGTCTGAGATCCTGGAGAAATATTCAGTTATCAGTCAGAGCAGGCAAGACTGGGATAGCTGGACAAATCATCTGGTTTGGTATAAGGGCCCTTCTTGTGCTGAGTATGCAGTGCTTTCTCTTGTTTGCTTGGACTTGGGTAGATGAAACTGGAAAATGTGAGTGGGGGAATGTGGGGGAATATGTGAGTGGGAAGGGATGTTCAAGGAATGGGTGTCTTTTTCAGATGTCATTCCTCCATGTGCATTCATCTCTCTGAGGCTTAAGATCTGACGACTTGGCATAGAAAGATAAATAGCTTTTAGAACATTGTGTCAATTTATATTAATTGGGGAGGGACTAATGGGTTTAGCAGAACTGGAACACTTTTTTTTTTTAAACTGGCTCTTTTTTTAGGATTATCATATATACACCGAAGCAGATAAATACACGAGAATGAGAATAATTTCCTGCTTTTCCTGGGCACACAGTTAAAGTACAGAAATTGCAAAGCTAAAAGCGAACAGCCCAACCTGTTTTAATCAAAGGAGTCTAGCAAGAAACAATCAATTAAAGAACAGTCTGATTCTCTGTGACATCAATGTATGAAAATCTGTTAGACGCCAGATTGTGTCTCAAGACACATATGATGAACTGAACAAAATGACCTGCTAATAGCTTTTACGGGTAATAAATGCATCATGTTATTGGTAATTCTGCAGATGGTAAATCAAGCTAATATCCGAGCTGAAACAAGCTACTTGGTAAATATCCTTCAAAAGCGTTCTTGTAATTCCCTAATTGTATCACACAGAAAACATTATTTCCAATTTACCCACTTTAATTTAAAATAGCTGCTTTCTGTACGCAGGTACTTTAATGTTTACTAAGTGCTGTTCTGTACCTTTGATTTTGGGGAAAAAAAAAACCTTGAATAAGGGAACAGAACTCTTATTCAGCATACATTTTAAAAATTATAAAAATATAATATCCGCTTCTGGCTTAATTATACATTTTTAAAAGATGCTTTAGAAAGATGAAATGCTAAGTTGGGACCATTAATTATGTAATACAATGAAATGGGGGAAATGTACAGATTATAAATTATTAGGGTTTACAAGAAAAGAACTGAAAAACCTCAACCATGTTCTACTTCCTTTGGTATATAAATTAGTCAGTTCAAGGTGATCCAGCATCAGAGTTTCTAATTAGACACAATTTTGGTCCCAAGCCCCCCAACATCCCTAAAAAGGAAATAATTGCTGGAATAATTAAAACAAAGCAATTCTTTTTAAAAATTCCCTTTCTCAAAAGTTACCCCATAGTTTCAATTTAGTTACCTTTAAAAACAAACCTGAATAGTACAAGCCACTGACCTGTGCAACAAAATACATTCTTCTCCTTTCCATCTCATCATCACCTCAAAATTCACAACAAAGCCTGGAGCACAATATGGGGCCACACTTGAACAATGTGATATACCTCTTCTACACTTTAGTGAAACAACCTCTGTAACTCTAAACATATCTATAAAGGTGCAGGAATACTGAAAAAGGAATGATGCAATCCCTCATTAAGTTACCATTGTAATATAATTTAGTGCATCTTCATTGCTAGAAAAGGGAGATTGATTATAAATATTTGACTATTGCTATTTGCAATCTATGTATATTAGATAATAAATGAACTAGTTAATCCAAAGTGTGTCAAACTGTAATATACAAAGCTCTTAGTGGGATGACCTTTGCAACCTATGGAATAAATATGACAATATCTTTTTATTCCCCAAACAAAAAAATGGTTGGAATTCCCAGAGCAGTGTGTGGTCAGAATAAAGACCTCCAAAGAAGGAGATTCATCAGTATCCAAGGGACTGTGTTCGACTGTCGAATAGCTCTTACTGTCAAGAAGTTTCTGCTAATGTTTAGGTGGAATCTCTTTTCCTGTAGCTTGCATCCATTGTTCCATGTTCTAGTCTGTGGAGCATCAGAAAACAAGCTTGCTCCATTCTCAGTGTGACACCCCTTCAAATACTTAAAGAGGGCTATCATATCACCTCTTAATTGTCTCTTCTCCAGGCTAAACATCCCCAGCTCCCTAAGTTGTTCCTCTTAGGGCAAGGTTTTCAGCCCTTTCATCATTTTAGTCGCCCTCCTCTGGACACACTCCAGTTTCTCAATGTCCTTTTTGAATTGTGGCTCCCGGACCCGGATACAGTATTCCAGGTGAGGCCTGACCAGAACAGAATAGAGTGGCAATATTACTTCCCTTGATCTAGACACTATACTTCTATTGATGCAGCCTACAATTATATTGGCCTTTTTAGCTGCTGCATCACACTGTTGACAGTAACTTGGTCTACCAGGACTCCTAGATCCTTTCCACACGTAGTCTCATTAAGCCAGGTGACCCCAATCCTATATCTATGTATTTCATTTTATTTATTTTTGTCCTAAGTGTACTTTACATTTCTTCATATTGAAATTTATTTTGTTAGCTTTGTCCCAGCTTTCTAATCTATTAAGGTCATTTTGAATTTTGATCCTGTCATCTGGGGTATTAGCTATTTCCCCTAATTTGGTGTCCTCTGCAAATTTGATAACCATACCCCCTATTCTTTCATCCAAGTCATTGATAAAGATGCTGACTCCTAGCACTGGGCCCAGGACAGGAACATGTGGCACCCCACTGGTCACTTCTTTACAGGATGAAGAGGAGCCATTGCTGAACACCCTTTGTGTTTGGCCAGTCAACCAATTACAAATCCTTTTAACAGTTGCATTGTCTAATTCACATTTTACTAGCTTGTTTGCAAGAATGTCATGGGGACCTTGTCAAAGGCCTTACTGAAATCAAAATATGCTATGTCTACAGCATCTACTAAGCTGGTAATTATATATATATATATATATATATATATAGAGAGAGAGAGAGAGAGAGAGAGAGAGAGATCAGATTAGTCTGGCATGATTTGTTTTTGAGAAACCCATGTTGACTTTTGTGATTATGGCATTGTCTTCTAGATGTTCACAGACTCTTTGTTTAATGATCTGCTCTAGAATCTTTCCTGGTATCAGACTAAATGGACGATAATTGTTGGGACCCTCCTTTCCCTTCTTTTTGAAGATGGGTACAACATTTGCCCTCCTCCAGTCTGCTGGGACTTTTCCTGTTCTCCAGGAATTCTCAAAAATTTCCAATAGCTCTGAGATTACATTTGCCAGTTCTTTTAATATCTTTGGATGTAGTTCATCTGGTCCTGAGTTCAGGGTTATCTTGTTTATTTCCCATGCTCTGTGCATTAGTTTAGAGACAACTAAGACAATGTGTCCTCCACCCTTGCTGCTTGTGTAAAGTTTTTGGGTCCTTGCACTGTTTGCCTTGTTTCTTCTATGACAGTTTGACTATTCTCTCCAGCCCCAGGGAGACAACACACTTCCTGAGACATCTTATCAGGCCCACAAACCACGGATTTTGTACCTCTCAGTGAAAAGTCCCCCATGACCATTACACACCTCCTCCAAGACTTAGCAGCAGCCATTTTCTATGCTGAGTCTACCAAGATGTCCTGCACTGTCCCTGATAAGGGAGAGGGCTTCAAATCGATTCTGTAGCTGCAAGCTCCCAGAACAATCCCTGGTTTCCCTACTTCTGTGTGTGACATTCCTCCATATGTCTACTTCCTGTGTATGTGTAGTGACCAGCAACGTCCTCTGTTCCTTATCCAGGACACTCCATTCCACTCTGTCTAGGAACATTTCTTGCTCCCTAATAAGCGGAAGTGTAGATAGCCGGGCCTCCAGCTGCTGGACCTTCTGTTTCAACAGGGCTACCAACTTGCACTTGGTGCAGGTGAACTTTCCCACATCCGTAGGCAAGAAGGCAAACATCCCACAACAGTTGCAGGTGACTGCAGCAGCTCCCTCACTGTCCATCCTCAGAAGTCTTGAGTAGGTACTGAAATAGGACTGTGAGCTTCCCTGCCCTCCACAATACTCCTACCTATTAAACACCCAGGGAACAGCCCCTTGGCCTGACTTGTTCTCCAAGTTCTGTCAGCAAGCTCAAGAGACTGGGTCTATAGCTATATAGAGAGCTTGTGGCTCCTAGCTCTTTCCTAAGGCAAGTCTCTGGAGATTATCAGATGGGGGGTATCCCATCCTTGTCCCATTCCTGTACCGTCCTTCCTGCATGATTGCTGGAAGGACATTCAGATGACATCTAGCAGATCCTGTCATTAACTGTCCGAAAGGTGCAATTGTCAGTGTTCATGCAAAAGACTTTCAGATGACGTCGCAGAGATCCCATCATTTACCCATCATTAAAGTGACATTGGCCGGCATTTTGCATTAATGGAAGTTCGCGTTATTGCAATGCCACTTTAATGATGGGTTAATGGCAGGATCGGAACTACGATTTGAAAGCTTTTTACACCAGGGGTAGGCAACCTGCGGCCCGCGGGCCGGATGCGGCCCGGCGAGGCCTTGGGACCGGCCCCAGCCCGGTCCTGCCGCCGATTGCCGCTGGAGTCTTTGGGGGGCAATTGTCTATAGAAGCCTCAGAAACATGCATTTATATTAATATTTTTTAAAAAATCAGCAAATTTTTTCGCGTGTCCTCCATTTTTTTTTTAAAAAGTGTCTTCCATTTGAAAATTTTGTCCTACATTTGTCCTGGTTTATTTATATATTTATTTTTTTAAAAAAAGATTAATTATTTATTTTTTGGCTTCGGCCCCCCAGTTGTCTGAGGGACAGCAACCCGGCCCCTGGCTCAATAAGGTTGCCTACCCCTGTTTTACACTATCACAGCCACGAACGAGTTAATGACAGAATAAGGACCGGGAAGCAATCCTTTCCCTATCCTGTCTGTGTGTGCTAATCTCCTCTGACTCACTTCTTCTGAGCAAAAGCCCTTTAAAAGCCCCCTAAAGAAACAAAACAGTTAAAACTGTTTTGAGAGTATTGGCAAAACTGTTTCTGAAACACAGTTCCCAGCTCACGCTTTGCCTTCTGCTCTCTGCCCTAAGTCTCCCCTTACTGTGAAATTTCATGTGCCGTGAGGCACACACCTTTGGCAGGAGTTATAAAGACTAAGCTGCTAGGCCTGCTCCAGTGACTCACAAAAGCCCCACATCTTCAGACCATGTGCTCAGGAAGAGCACACTTTCAGGAAAAAACACACTCACAAAGCTTTGGGGGGACAACTTCATCCAGTCAGCCCAGGCACCTCTCTCCCTCTTCTCCCTGGCAGGGACTGAGCTTGAAAAGATATTGGATTGAGGCCTCATAATATTTAGTAAAATTTGGAAATTCTGCCCCCTCTAATGGATGTGATTTATGTTGAGTATTACAAAGTATATACACACCCCACCGATACATCATGTTTTCTTTCTTTCTTTCTTTCTATCTATCTATCTAGTTTCTTTTCTTCTCTTTTTTTAGAATTAAAAAAGTGTAAGTTCATATTGTTCATTTCCTTCTAGGCAAAGCAATTAATTGCATCTGAAGAGTATCCACTAGTAGTAATCCGTATCACAAGTTACCAGTAGAAAAAAAGGGCACAGAGGGATGGGGGAGAAAAAAGAACAGATGTTCATTGCCCAATTATTAAACTATCTGCTAAAAAGTGTTTTTGACAGGCTCATTCATCAGGAAACAAGCAAATGATTGGAATGCATTAATAAAACCTGAGAGCAACAACCTAATGTTGTTTCCATTCGTAGATACTGTAAAAAGCTGTCAGGCATCTCCAGGAGGTAGAGGTGAAGTTTGGCAAATGTGATGAGGCAACTCAAGACAGGGAAAGGGAGGGAGAGAGAGGAGATTGTACTGAGGTATCTTTTGAGTCATTCCTAGATTCTTGTGAAACTTTGGTGCCTTTGATTTCCATTGCACCATGTTGTTGTTGTTAACTGCACTCAACTCAATTTTGACTCATGGTGACCCTGTGGATGAGACATCTCCAAGACCCCTTGTCCTCAGCCTCTCAGCTCAGATCCTGCAGGCCCAGGCAAATGTCCTCCCTGATCGATTCTAACCATTTGGCATATGGTCTTCCTCTCTTTCTACTGCCTTCCACCTTTCCTAGCATCATTATCTTATCAAATGATCTTTTCCCCCTCATGATGTATCCTAAGTACAACAGCCTTAATTTAGTCATCTTGGCTTCCGAGAGTTCAGGCTTGATCTGTTCTAGAATCGATTTGTTTGTCTTCTTGGCTGTCCATGATACTCACAGTACTTTTCTCCAGAACCACACCTCAAATGAGTTGATTTTCTTTCTATCATTTTTCTACTGTCTAGCTCTCACATCTGCACATGGTGATGGGGAATACAATGGCTTGGATGATCCTCACTTCAGTGTTCAGAGTTATGTCTTTACATTTTATGATCTGGTCTAGCTCTTTCATAGCTGCCCTTCCCAATCCTTGTCCTCTGATTTCTTGATTTATTCAATATTTACATATTGCCCTTGTGGTGCAGTGGTTAAATGCAGTACTACAACCACTCACTCACAAACCACAAGGTTGTGAGTTCAATTCCAGCCAGGGGCTCAGGGTCGATTCAGCCTGGCATCCTTCCGAGGTCGCTAAAATGAATACCCAGGTTGATGGGGGTGATTAGCTTACAGTTGTAAACTGTTTAGAGACTGCTTGGTGCAGTATGAAGTGATATATAAATGAAGTTGCTATTGCTATTTGACCCAAGGTATGGGAACTCTTTGACTATTTCAGATTTCTCATTGTCTTGGATGAATTCTTTGAGATCTTCCATGATCATTTTTTAATGTTCAGTATTAATCCTTCTTCAGTATTTGCTCCAGGTCTTTGTTTGTTTGTTTGTTTGCTTGTTTGTTTGTTTCTGCTAGCTGTATGGTATCATTAAACCACGGGTTTTCCCTTTTACTTCCTTCCTGCTCCACACATGTGGCCTACCTGCATGTGGTCTAACTTCAGTCACATGTGATCTAACTGCATGGTTACACAGTGCTCACTTTCTGTTCTCCTTGCACAAATACTGGGATGGGCAACTTAATGCCCTCTAGATGTGAAGGCTATGGCATCTATAAACCCCAGCCAGCCCTCAGTAGTAATCAGGGATTAGGAGAGCTAAAGCCTACATCTGTACTACTCAAAGCTGGTGTCTAAGCCATTGGCTGCCAGTCTCTGGCAAATTTCCAGGAAAGAAAGAAGCAATTGTGCCCAGTATGCACAAATGTAGTGTCAGTACCTGGCATACTGGAAAATAATATTTGCTGATTGCCCACATCAGATGAGTTTAGAAGCACTGATCTAGAGCATCTGGAAAGCACCTGTTTGCCTTCACCTGTAAGAAAGCATGTACAAATTGAAATGTCCTTGAGGAATGTCTACAGCGAAATAGGAACAATAATTCACAAGAAAAGAATTGCCTGAACAATGAGATAATAAATCAGTGGGTATCAATAAGACAATAAATCAGAGATGGTCATTTGCAGAAGATCTGCTAGAGATTTAAAAAAAAAAAACCCATCCCATACAGGCTGCACACTACCATTTTTTCCAAATTGGAAATGACATTTTGGCCATTTCTGCTTTGGGACTGTTTCAGGGTGAAGGTATTTCCAAACCAATCATTAAATGGAAAGCCCCATCCCTTAGAGGAATTTATTGACATTTATGGACAATTTAAAAAAAATTCTGGAGCAGCCTGGCAGGGGGGAGGCAAGAATGGTGAAGTGATGACTGATATATATGATTTTAAATTTCATTCTGGTCCAGAATCAAAGTTGCAATATCTGGATTTCATTCAGACCTAGAATTAAAGATAAAATATCTGGATTCTATTCAAACCCAGAATCACAGTTGGAACCCCTGAAGATCTAAATGATCCTGCACTGCACTGGCAGATTGTAAAGTTCTTCCAGACATAGTTATTATGCCATGTCTCCTCTCTTGACCCACCTGTTTTGGGGCATGCACACATGTGCGCGCGTGCACACACACAGCTATTCAGTGGCCAGGGGAAGATGGGGGAGGACAGAGAGAAGCCAGGTGGACCTTCTGAGGACCCCAGGAATGGAGCTGGATGGTTACTCAGATGCCTCTCCAACTTCCCCAAGCCACTGAAAGGCCACAGGGAGGGGTGTCCAGCCAAACTGGTAGATGATTTGGGGAGAAAGTTATAGTAGATGGAGTTGTTGAATTCCTTCATCCACCATGTCCTCTCAAAAACACATACACAGATGAGAGCAGGACTTATGCCAGAGATAGCAAAACTTTTAGAGACCGAGTGCCCAAATTCAGTGTTCCCAGGTGCTGGGCGTGGGACTTTTGGAGTGTGTGACTTTGAGCAGTAGGACATCTGAGGGCAGGAATTCTGGGGTGGAACTTCTGTCTTCCAGGGGCTGGACGTCCGGGTCAAAAACCCAAGGCACACTCTCTCACCTCAGGTCAGCAATAACAACCCAACCCCCAACCCCAACAAAACTTGCCAAGAACCTCTATTATAGTTTCACCTTAGGCTTGCCATAATTCAGAAACGACTTGAAGGGACCACACACACAAGTCACGCTCTCTCAGCCTCAGAGAATGTCAATGGAAGTCCTCCTCTGACAAAGCTTGCCCCTTGATCGCTTCACCTTGGGGTCTCCAGGAACTGGTGCTCGGAAGGGATGGAGGATGCTCTGGGCACATAAGTTGGAAATGACTTGGAGGCACACAACAACAACAATAACAACAAGCATAATAAAGCACAGAAGGCAGAGCACAATAACAAGAACAAAGAGAGCCAGTGGTTTGAGACTGGAGACCAGAGCTTGAATCCCAGCTCAGCCATGAAACCCACTGGGAGACCTGGAGCAAGTCACACATCCTCCCCTGAAGAAACTCACTTGGCCATGAAAACCACTGGGAGACCTTGGGCAAGTCACACTCCCTCAGCTTCAGAGGACAGCAATGGCAAATCCCCTCTGACAAAACTTGTTAAGAAAAACCCCATGATAGGGTCACCAGAAACGACTTGAAGGCACACAACACACCCCCACACCCCAAAGTCACACTCTCTCAGCCTCAGAAGACAGCAATGGCAAACCCCCTCTGGCAAAACTTGCCTAGAAAACCCCGTGATAAGGTCACCAGAAACAACTTGAAGGCACACAACACATACCCACACCTTGAGGTCACACTCTTTCAGCCTCAGAAGATGGCAATGGCAAACCCCTCTGACAAAACTTGCTGTGATAGAGTCACCAGAAACTACTTAAAGGTATAAAACACACACACATACACACACACACAAAAGTCACACACTCTCACAGCCAGAAGCTTATCAAGAAAAACCTGTGAAAGAATCACTTTAGGGCTGCCAGAAACAACTTAAAGGCACACCACACACACACACACTAGTCAAGGAGGAGGAGGAAATGCTAATGGCGTCCCTCAGGGGACTGTGCCCAGGGGAGGAGGGACTTCCATCTGGAAGGGCCGGGCTTCTGCCCAGAAGAACCACATACCACCCCTCCTTGTTGTGGCTCAGTTTTCCCTGGGAAAATCGGGCCACAGCAAGGAGCTGGGATGGCCTCACACGCACCTTCCCACCCTTTCTTCCTGTGGCCACCACTTGCCCTCTCAGATGGCTCCGCATGCTTTCCTACATCACAACAGGCCCTAGCCACAGTGTGATGCTGAACATATTAGCTGAAAGTTTTGGTTGGCTGGTTGTATAATATCCCACCTTCCTCCCAGGGTCAGAGATAGGTGGTATTTCATAGAATCATAGAGTTGGAAGAGACCACAAGGGCCATCCAATCCAACCCCCTGCCATGCAGGAAGACAGAATCAAAGCACTTCCAACAGATGGCCATCTAGCCTTATTTAAAAACCTCCAAAGAAGGAGACTCCAATGAGAGAATGTGTTCCACTGTCAATCAGCTCTTACTATCAGGACTTTCTTCCTAAAGTTGGGGTGGAATCTCTTTTCCTGGTGTTTGAATCCATTGCTCCAGATCCTAGCTTCTGGAACAGGAGAAAACAAACTTGAGGTTGATGTTGAATAGCACTGGGCCTAGGACAGAACCCTGTGGCACCTCACTGGTCACTTCTCTCCAGGATGAAGAGGAACCATTGCTAAGCTCTCTTTGGGTTCAGCCAGTCAACCAGTTACAAATCCATCTAACAGCTGCATTGTCTAGCCCACATTTTACTAGCTTGTTTGCAAGAATATTGTGGGGGACCTTGTCACAGGCATTGCTGAAATCAAGATATGCTATATCCACAGTGATTCTTTCATCTACCAAGCTGGTAATTTTATCATAAAAAGAAATCAGATTAGTCTGGCATGACATGTTTCTTAGACATTTTCAAGGATCAGAGCAGACAAGGAAAAATGGTTACTATTTCCTCCCCAGCCATATGCATGTAAGTATATTATTTCAAGTTGCCTGTCATTTTATGGTGATCCATGAATTCCAGACGGTTTTCTTAGGCAAGGAATACTCTGAGGTGGTTTTGCCAGTTCCTTCCTCTGAAGTATAGCCTATGGCACTTGGTATTCATTGGCAATCTCCCATACAGATACTAAGATTCCCTGCTTGGCCATGGAAACCTGCTGGGTTACTTTGGACAAGTCACACAACTTCAGCCTCAGAAATCCTTGTGATAGGGTTGCCATAAGTCAGAAATTACTTGAAAGCACCCATCATCATCATCATCAACAAGAAGAAGTCCAGGGAGAAATTCTTAAGAAACAAGGATTTTGATTACCCCAGTAAAGAAACAATCGTTTTAATCAACAGCTGAAAATAGACTTAGCTCCACAAAGGAATCTGAATGGTTCCTGTCATTTCTACATTGTGATTGTGACTTGAAATAACCTTCATTTGAAACCTACACAGACATTTTGGAAATATGGTTACTGAACATTGACTAGCCTTTGCCTCCAATATAGCAAATGATGTTGGGTATTATCAATGGGAGGGAAGGTCTTTGTCAAAGTTTCCTCTGTTTTCTAATTTTCTCTGTAAAGATTAAAATTAATTTGTACTAGCATGTAAGTATAACTAAGACTCATGTAAAAGATTCCACCATCCTCCCCAGCCTTCAGTTTCTCAGTGATTTCATTTCTAAACATTAGATGGTTCAAAGGCAGGTTTATTATATGCCCCCTCCCCAATATATGCAGGCAAGCCAGTATAGCAAAAATTTACATAGAATATGTATTTAGAATAGTCCAGCAAAGGTGGTGGAATTTCCTTGGGACTGCTTCCGTCCACCTCCTTCCTGCTTGCCATCTGTCCAATTTAAATAGGCCAGAACTCTGCTCTACGTTTCTATGGAAATTATTTAATATTTTAAAACAGTAATTAAGCTAAAAATTGTATTAACAGAGCCAAGAGCTGATGGGATTGGCATAGTTCCTAAACCAAAAGGTGCCATTTGGAAGGTTCTGCTGGATATCAGTTGAGACATTCCTGGCCTGGAATGTAATCCACTTATTGTGTAGGAATGTTAGGGAAGCTGCAGACATTAACAGTATGTGTGAATGGAGGAAGTGTGAATTGTGTTGATTGTATTTGTGCTTACTATCAGCACCCGAGGAGAGGGATTGTGATTCTGCCCATGAAGGAAACGTACGTACTTTGGATTGGTAGCTGGTGGTATCTGAATAAGAGCAGCATTGAAACTCCTCTGGGTTCTATTTCAGATTTCAAAGGAGCCATCCAAGGTGCTATGTCTATTTTGAAGATAGAGCTCAGCCCCTGGATAGCTCTCTCAGGGATCACCCTCAGTATGGATTCACCACATTTCTTACATGGCAATCAAAAGCCACTATTAGTGTATGTGTCACCCCACAAGGAAGATATAAAAGTTCCCACTTTGGATATTTGAACTATAATATTTGATCTCATATGATTTGCTGTGAAGGGAGAAGCTGGGCAAGCCTGATTAGAGCTAGGCTCAAGGAACACTGCAAAGGAGGGGCTAAGGAGGAAAGGGATATAACCTAGAGGTTTGTCTGTAAAGGAGTTTGAGAGCAATAGGATGAAATAAAGTTAGGACAGGCAGAAATAGAGCAGGAGGGCTAGCAGGAGAAGAGGAAGGTTGAAGCTCTGGGCTGTTTAAAGGGCCTGAGAATGGGGAATAGTTCAGTGAGAAGTGCTTCATGGTTTGAAACAGGTTATAGTGTACTGTGTAGGTGGGATCACAATTTAAAACAGTGTGTTGATTTTATAATTTATTTATAGCCTGCCTTTCTGTGAGGATCAAGATGGGTAACAACAGAGCTCAATACAATTGTACAAAACATTCCCTCATCAACCCTCCATCCCTCTCTTATAAAGTCCTACACAGCTTGGGTCCAGGTTATCTGAAGGACCATATCTCCCTTATGAGCCCATTAGAGCTCTAAGATCATCCAGAGAGGCCCCTCTAACTGTCCCACCACCCTATTAGGTTTGTTTAGTGGGAACAAGGGAGAGGGACTTCTTGATGGTTGCTCCCAGATTTTGAAACTCCCTCCTAGAGAGGCCAGGATGGCCCCAGCCCTATTTTCCTTTTAGTGGCAGGTAAAAACATTTTTGCACCATCAAGTTTTTTTCAGATTGACACAGTTTGGGCTTTCAAATGCTATTCAATTCAGATTTTAAGGTTTGTATAGAGCTTTTAAATGTATTTCACCATTTTAAAGTTTAATGTTTTCAACTTTATAAATTGTTTAATTTTTTTTAAAAAAATGTTATATTTATACCTGATTTTGTATTCTTGTTTATTTGTATTGTTTAAAATTTGCTGTTAGCCACCCTGAGCTGCTATATTGGGAGACAGGGATAAAAATGAATAAAATAAAATAAACATAAACATAAGGCTAGATCTTTGTTTCACACACACACACACACACACACACTATTTTCCACAAATTTTATTTTGTACATATGTGTCTGAATGTTTTTGTTTAAGAAGTAAAAGGGAGAACTGATCACCCTGAACCCTCTGAGCAGCACTAGCCTCTTGCCTAGGAAAATGTTCATCTGAAGGCCTGAGTTCCAGCTCCAAGGAAGGATTATAGAGGTAAAAGGGGAAAGGTGAGTGAAAGAAGCCCAAAGGTTGGAAATGAGGGGCCAGCCTAGACAAGGGGTTCCATCACTTTCCTGTATTAGCACATGCTTGTTCATTTTCAGAGCTGCTCTTGTTTTCAGCATAGTACTGACATCCAAGTGTTGCCTGATGTCCTGGAATGAGATGGCTCATCTGTGCCATTGATCACTTAATAAACTCCATTTGGGGAGAGACCATTCCTCAGTAGAAGACCACCTGCTTTGGATGCAGAAGGTCCCAAGTTCATTCCCTGGCATCTACAGTTAAAAGAATGAGGGAGCAGGTGATGTGAAAGACCTCAGCAGATAGGCTGTAATCGATCTAGCTTTTACAGAGAAAAACTAACAGAGATCTTGATGAAATAGCCTTAAATTTTAAGGCAAACGGATGTCATGGAGGTAAACTATCCCAGTGAAATCCTGCGGAGCAGAAGTTTAAGTGCCTGACTCCAGTGACTGTGTCAAGGGTAGCAGCAATAGCTTAAAATAATGTACGGTTGCCTTACACTGAGGAATAAGACATGATTTTAAATGATTCTATTACAGAGGAGTGATACTATGGAACATTTTGCTCCTGGCGAGAGTTGTATGGAATAGCTTGTGTTTAATAAAAATGTGGGCAGCAAACCAGATGGGTTTAAAGAGAAATATAAAATTGGTAAAGCTTTTCTTGATGAACTTTTTCCCAGAATCCCTTTCTGCAGGCGAGGAAAGAGAAAAGAGAGAGAAGGTGTTTGAACTAGCATTCTTCAAAGTTGTCTCGGACAATCTGCACGAGAAGGTTATAACATCTGTAGTTTTGGTACGGGGAGGGCTGCTGCTCACAGCACTCCTGCTGATGAATGGCTTGGCTGGGATGTTTGAGAAAAGCAGATGAAAATCAAGCAGCTCCAATTTTCACTGCATGTAAGGCACAAGGCATTAGGGCGTTTTAATTTGGTTTGAAGCCCTTTTGTGAAACACTTGCTTTGACAATGAGCTAACCAGCATGTACATTATTTTTTTGCAAATCTTCTTATTGATGTTTTACTTACACACCTTATAAACTAAACATATAGAACAGTGTGCACACATACTGAAATATGATCATAATACTGTAAGAAAATTAAGAAACATAAACTATTACAACATAGTTACATTAATCTTAAAAACAAAACATTTTTGATTTTCAGCTTTCCCCTCATTGGCATTTCTTAAATATTAAAGTTTATCTTCCACTGTAAGTTATTGTCCTTTTTTATGGCACACAGGAGCGATAACGAGTATGAGCCAGACTTTGCCCTGCATGAATCGAACGGTTCCTTCCATCTGTAAGCAGTCTGACCCTATAGAGGGAATAATGAAGGCACAGACAGGGTCTCCAAACCCTAAAAAATTGAAGGTTTTTGTAGGTTTTTTGGACTATGTGGCCATGTTCTAGAAGAGTTGTTCCTGATGTTTCACCAGCATCTGTGGCTGGCATCTTCAGAGAATGCTGGCATGAAAGTGTGAGGGGTATAGATATACTGTGTGACCCTGGGTTGGGAGGAGTGATTTCCATGTTAATCTGTGTATTGTTCTGTTGTTGAATAGCAAGGCTTCAGGGTGGGGGGGATATGCAAAGAGGATTTGTTTCTGTTGTATTAGAGTTCCATTGCTGAGAAACCCCCTGATCCTGGGTGGTTTTCATTTGCATTTGCTGGGTTTTGATTTTAGTGTTTTTCAGGACTGGCAACCAAACTTGCTAACTTTAAAGGTTTCTTCTTTCCTGCTGAAATTGTCCAGGTGCTTGTGGGTTTTAATGACTTCTCTGTGCAGTCTGACCTGATGGTTGTTGGCATGGTCCAGAATTTGTTTTCAAAGAGCATTTTATGCCCAGGATGGTTTATAACATGTTCTGCTACTGCTGATTATTCTGGCTGACCCAGTCTGCAGTGTCTCTCCCAATCTGTAGTGTTTGTGATCTTCTTCCAAATACACTGTGTGGAAAGTGATACAGTCAGCCCTCCTTATACACAGATTTTTTTTATCCACAGATTCAAGCATCCACGGCTTGAAAATATTCCAAAAAAAGTATGAATTCCTGACAGCAAACCTTAATTTTCCATTTTATATAAGGGACACCATTTTGCTCTGCCATTGTATTTCATGGGATTCAAGCATCCATGGATTTTGTTATTCACACAGGGGATCCTGCAACCAAACCCCAGCGGATAACAAGGTCCCATTGTACTTGGAACTACAGTGGGAGAGAATGGAACAAGCCTTACCATTAGTCAGAGCGAAGTAAATGTTGAGGGGGAGAGTGAGGTGGGAAATTGAAACAGAGATTGGGATATTTTGGAAGTTTCAACTGGTATTGATTGATTTCTTATAAATCAATAGAAATTCAAAAGTCAAAAGGTTATAAATAAGAAAACAGAATAGATAAGAGTTAAATCCTCTGGTGCAGTGGAGCAGGATTCAGAGAGCCAGAGCACTGGAACATTTTGATCAGCAGGGACATGCAATCCTCTTAGTACCTGCATTATTGTGTTGTTGTGTGCCTTCATGTCATATCTGACTTATGGTGACCTTAAGATGAAACTATCAAAGGTTTTCTTGCCAATATTTGTTCAGGGAAGGTTTGGTATTGCCTTTCTCTCAGGCTGAGAGAATGTGATTTGCCCAAGATTACCCAGTGTATTTCCATGGCTAAGTGGGGATTCAAATTCCATGGCCAAGTGGTCTCCAGGGTCCTAGTACAACATCCAAACCACTACACCACAATGTCTTTCATAGAAAGATTGGGTTTTCCCAGGAACAATATTTTATGTTGATCTGTCACTGTTGTAATCCAAGATGCTTGGGTGGCTTGGTCTTGAACTGGCAATCATGTTCTCCCATAATACGTATATCCAAAGTATTCTTTCCTATCCTATTATCAGCCAAAGACTGCTATATTTACGCAGGCTTTGAGGCAATTGTTTGGCTGCTGAGAAAGGGCTTTTTAACAAAGGAGGTATTACTGTACTTTCTTGTTGATCTGCTTCTGATTTTTTTCCATTTCTATTGTGTACCCTAATTTTTCAGGCTTTCTAATAATGTTGAGTTCTAATTACCCCAAAGGCACCAGATCTTGTCTGATCTTGGGAGATGAGCAAGGTCAGTCCTGGTTAGTATTCAGATGGGAGACCATCAATGAATACCAGGTGTTGTAGGCTATATTTCAGAGGAAGGATCTGTCAAATCCATCTCTGAGTATCCTTTGCCTAAGAAGACTCTGTGCAATTCATGGTGTTGCCATAAGTGAACAGGTGTCATGAAGGCACAAATAAACATACAAGCGTTGAAAGTCTCCATGTGCAGAGGAAGCACTCATCCTCACACTGTCACTCTTGACGTGTTTAGGAAAATGATGGCAGGGTTGGGACTGCTGTGCCCCCTCTCCCTGTGCTTTTGGTTTAATCCCTAATGCATACTTTCTAACATTTCACAAGTCTTGGGACAGATGTGGTTAAAGAGTGTGGTCAAGATAACAGAAGTAATTGATGAGGAAGGATACAGAAGCTAGGAAAGGGAGTACAAATTTGCTTTTGCCTGAGTCTACTGAGAAGAGCAAGATTCT